>NC_080668.1:20884373-21215276 GCF_027579445.1 Ammospiza nelsoni | reverse complement strand
CTTCCTTCTGCGCCTTTCCGAAACTGCCGCTCTCTCCAGCTCGCGGAGGCGAAGAAGCGGCTTCTTCGCGCAAAGACGATTGTGCCGCTCACAGTGCTCTCCTTAGCGCGGCTTCTGCCGAAAGAAGCCCGGGAGCGGCGCTTAGCTCCGGAGAGCATCGTACCTTCGTCTTCAGCGTCTTTTGTAGTCTACATCTTAGCAGAAAGCTTTTCCACTATGTCTGCATGGGAAAAAGTGTTCCAGCACAGAAAACATCTCCCATCGTGTTCTAGAGGTTCCACGGAGGTCTGCCAAGTGTTTGGAAGGAAGAAAAGAAAAGTTCTCCAAAACAGCTTCCAATAGAATGTTCATGTGATTGGAAAAGTCAGGAGAGTGCGAAGGTGCTGTTTTCTATCAGTTGGTAAGCTGCGCACACAATCCCAGTGTTGTACAGCTTCCTTCTGCGCCTTTCCGAAGCTGCCGCTGTCTCCGGCTCGCGGAGGCGAAGAAGCGGCTTCTTCGACCAAAGACGATTGTGCCGCTCCCAGTGCTCTCCTTCGCGCGGCTTCTGCCGAAAGACGCACGGGAGCGGCGCTTAGCTCCGGAGAGCATCGTACCTTCGTCTTCAGCGTCTTTTGTAGTCTACATCTTAGCAGAAAGCTTTTCCACTATGTCTGGCTAGGAAAAACTGTGCCAGCACAGAAAACATCTCCCATCGTGTTCTAGACGTTGCACGGAGGTCTGCCAAGTGTTTGGAAGGAAGAAAAGAAAAGTTGTCCAAAAAAGCTTCCAATCGAATGTTCGTGTGATTGGAAAAGTCAGGAGAGTGCGAAGGTGCTGTTTTCTATCAGTTGGTAATCGGCGCACACAATCCCAGTGTTGCACAGCTTCCTTCTGCGCCTTTCCGAAGCTGCCGCTGTCTCTGGCTCGCGGAGGCGAAGAAGCGGCTTCTTCGACCAAAGACGATTGTGCCGCTCACAGTGCTCTCCTTAGCGCGGCTTCTGCCGAAAGACGCACGGGAGCGGCGCTTAGCTCCGGAGAGCATCGTACCTTCGTCTTCAGCGTCTTTTGTAGTCTACATCTTAGCAGAAAGCTTTTCCACTATGTCTGGCTAGGAAAAACTGTGCCAGCACAGAAAACATCTCCCATCGTGTTCTAGACGTTGCACGGAGGTCTGCCAAGTGTTTGGAAGGAAGAAAAGAAAAGTTGTCCAAACCAGCTTCCAATCGAATATTCATGTGATTGGAAAAGTCAGGAGAGTGCGATGGTACTGTTTTCTATCAGTTGGCAAGCTGCGCACACAATCCCAGTGTTGTACAGCTTCCTTCTGCAGCTTTCTGAAGCTGCCGCTCTCTCCGGCTCGCGGAGGTGAAGAAGCGGCTTTTTCGCGCAAAGTGGATGTTGCCGCTCACAGTGCCCTCCTTAGCGCGGCTTCTGCCAAAAGACGCCCGGGAGTGGCGCTTAGCTCTGGAGAGCATCGTACCTTCGTCTTCAGCGTCTTTTGTAGTCTACATCTTAGCAGAAAGCTTTTCCACTATGTCTGGTAAGGAAAAGACATTCCAGCACAGAAAACATCTCCCATCGTGTTCTAGACGTTGCATGGAGGTCTGCCAAGTGTTTGGAAGGAAGAAAAGAAAAGTTGTCCAAACCAGCTTCCAATCGAATGTTCATGTGATAGGAAAAGTCAGGAGCGTGCGAAGGTACTGGTTTCTATCAGTTGGCAAGCTGCGCAATCAATCCCAGTGTTGTACAGCTTGCTTCTTCAGCTTTCCGAAGCTGCCGCTCTCTCCGGCTTGCGGAGGCGAAGAAGCGGCTTCTTCGACCAAAGACGATTGTGCCGCTCACAGTGCTCTCCTTAGCGCGGCTTCTGCCGAAAGAAGCCCGGGAGCGGCGCTTAGCTCCGGAGAGCATCGTACCTTCGTCTTTAGCGTCTTTTGTGGTCTACATCCTAGCAGAAAGCTTTTCGACTCTGTCTGGCAAGGAAAAACTATGCCAGCAGAGAAAACATCTCCCATCGTGTTCTAGATGTTGCACGGAGGTCTGCCAAGTGTTTGGAAGGAAGAAAAGAAAAGTTGTCCAAAACAGCTTCCAATCGAATGTTCATGTGATTGGAAAAGTCAGGAGAGTGCGATGGTACTGTTTTCTATCAGTTGGCAAGCTGCGCACACAATCCCAGTTTTGCACAGCTTCCTTCTGCGCCTTTCCGAAGCTGCCGCTCTCTCCAGCTCGCGGAGGCGAAGAAGCGGCTTCTTCGCGCAAAGACGATTGTGCCGCTCACAGTGCTCTCCTTAGCGCGGCTTCTGCCAAAAGACGCCCGGGAGTGGCGCTGAGCTCCGGAGAGCATCGTACCTTCGTCTTCAGCGTCTTTTGTAGTCTACATCTTAGCAGAAAGCTTTTCCACTATGTCTGCATGGGAAAAACTGTGCCAGCACAGAAAACATCTCCCATCGTGTTCTAGACGTTCCACGGAGGTCTGCCAAGTTTTTGGAAGGAAGAAAAGAAATTTCTCCAAAAGTGCTTCCAATCGAACGCTCATGTGATTGGAAAAGTCAGGAGCGTGCGAAGGTACTGGTTTCTATCAGTTGGCAAGCTGCGCAATCAATCCCAGTGTTGTACAGCTTCCTTCTGCAGCTTTCCGAAGCTGCCGCTCTCTCCGGCTCGCGGAGGCGAAGAAGCGGCTTCTTCGACCAAAGACGATTGTGCCGCTCACAGTGCTCTCCTTAGCGCGGCTTCTGCCGAAAGACGCCCGGGAGCGGCGCTTAGCTCCGGAGAGCATCGAACATTCGTCTTCAGCGTCTTTTGTAGTCTACATCTTAGCAGAAAGCTTTTCCACTATGTCTGCATGGGAAAAAGTGTTCCAGCACAGAAAACATCTCCCATCGTGTTCTAGAGGTTCCACGGAGGTCTGCCAAGTGTTTGGAAGGAAGAAAAGAAAAGTTCTCCAAAAGAGCTTCCAATCGAATGTTCATGTGATTGGAAAAGTCAGGAGAGTGCGAAGGTGCTGTTTTCTATCAGTTGGTAAGCTGCGCACACAATCCCAGTGTTGTACAGCTTCCTTCTGCGCCTTTCCGAAGCTGCCGCTGTCTCCGGCTCGCGGAGGCGAAGAAGCGGCTTCTTCGACCAAAGACGATTGTGCCGCTCCCAGTGCTCTCCTTCGCACGGCTTCTGCCGAAAGACGCCCGGGAGCGGCGCTTAGCTCCGGAGAGCATCGTACCTTCATCTTCAGCGTCTTTTGTAGTCTACATCTTAGCAGAAAGCTTTTCCACTATGTCTGCATGGGAAAAACTGTGCCAGCACAGAAAACATCTCCCATCGTGTTCTAGACGTTCCACGGAGGTCTGCCAAGTTTTTGGAAGGAAGAAAAGAAATTTCTCCAAAAGTGCTTCCAATCGAACGCACATGTGATTGGAAAAGTCAGGAGAGTGCGAAGGTACTGTTTTCTATCATTTGGCAAGCTGCGCACACAAACCCAGTGTTGTACAGCTTCCTTCTGCAGCTTTCTGAAGCTGCCGCTCTCTCCGGCTCGCGGAGGTGAAGAAGCGGCTTCTTCGCGCAAAGACGATTGTGCCGCTCACAGTGCTCTCCTTAGCGCGGCTTCTGCCGAAAGACGCCCGGGAGCGGCGCTTAGCTCCGGAGAGCATCGTACCTTCGTCTTCAGCGTCTTTTGTAGTCTACATCTTAGCAGAAAGCTTTTCCACTATGTCTGGCTAGGAAAAACTGTGCCAGCACAGAAAACATCTCCCATCGTGTTCTAGACGTTGCACGGAGGTCTGCCAAGTGTTTGGAAGGAAGAAAAGAAAAGTTGTCCAAAACAGCTTCCAATCGAATGTTCGTGTGATTGGAAAAGTCAGGAGAGTGCGAAGGTGCTGTTTTCTATCAGTTGGTAATCGGCGCACACAATCCCAGTGTTGCACAGCTTCCTTGTGCGCCTTTCCGAAGCTGCCGCTGTCTCTGGCTCGCGGAGGCGAAGAAGCGGCTTCTTCGACCAAAGACGATTGTGCCGCTCACAGTGCTCTCCTTAGCGCGGCTTCTGCCGAAAGACGCACGGGAGCGGCGCTTAGCTCCGGAGAGCATCGTACCTTCGTCTTCAGCGTCTCTTGTAGTCTAGATCTTAGCAGAAAGCTTTTCCACTATGTCTGGCTAGGAAAAACTGTGCCAGCACAGAAAACATCTCCCATCGTGTTCTAGACGTTGCATGGAGGTCTGCCAAGTGTTTGGAAGGAAGAAATGAAAAGTTTTATAAACAGCTTCCAATCGAATGTTCATGTGATTGGAAAAGTCAGGAGAGTGCGAAGGTGCTGTTTTCTATCAGTTGGTAAGCTGCGCACACAATCCCAGTGTTGTACAGCTTCCTTCTGCGCCTTTCCGAAGCTGCCGCTGTCTCCGGCTCGCGGAGGCGAAGAAGCGGCTTCTTCGACCAAAGACGATTGTGCCGCTCCCAGTGCTCTCCTTCGCACGGCTTCTG
Organism: Ammospiza nelsoni; assembly: GCF_027579445.1. Lineage (NCBI taxonomy): Eukaryota > Metazoa > Chordata > Aves > Passeriformes > Passerellidae > Ammospiza > Ammospiza nelsoni. The sequence continues at coordinate 21,210,832 of NC_080668.1, read as the reverse complement.
CCGAAAGACCCACGGGAGCGGCGCTTAGCTCCGGAGAGCATCGTACCTTCATCTTCAGCGTCTTTTGTAGTCTACATCTTAGCAGAAAGCTTTTCCACTATGTCTGCATGGGAAAAACTGTGCCAGCACAGAAAACATCTCCCATCGTGTTCTAGACGTTCCACGGAGGTCTGCCAAGTTTTTGGAAGGAAGAAAAGAAATTTCTCCAAAAGTGCTTCCAATCGAACGCACATGTGATTGGAAAAGTCAGGAGAGTGCGAAGGTACTGTTTTCTATCATTTGGCAAGCTGCGCACACAAACCCAGTGTTGTACAGCTTCCTTCTGCAGCTTTCTGAAGCTGCCGCTCTCTCCGGCTCGCGGAGGTGAAGAAGCGGCTTCTTCGCGCAAAGACGATTGTGCCGCTCACAGTGCTCTCTTTAGCGCGGCTTCTGCCGAAAGACGCCCGGGAGCGGCGCTTAGCTCCAGAGAGCATCGTACCTTCGTCTTCAGCGTCTTTTGTAGTCTACATCTTAGCAGAAAGCTTTTCCACTATGTCTGCATGGGAAAAAGTGTGCCAGCACAGAAAACATCTCCCATCGTGTTCTAGACGTTGCACGGAGGTCTGCCAAGTGTTTGGAAGGAAGAAAAGAAAAGTTGTCCAAAACAGCTTCCAATCGAATGTTCGTGTGATTGGAAAAGTCAGGAGAGTGCGAAGGTGCTGTTTTCTATCAGTTGGTAATCGGCGCACACAATCCCAGTGTTGCACAGCTTCCTTGTGCGCCTTTCCGAAGCTGCCGCTGTCTCTGGCTCGCGGAGGCGAAGAAGCGGCTTCTTCGACCAAAGACGATTGTGCCGCTCACAGTGCTCTCCTTAGCGCGGCTTCTGCCGAAAGACGCACGGGAGTGGCGCTTAGCTCCGGAGAGCATCGTACCTTCGTCTTCAGCGTCTTTTGTAGTCTACATCTTAGCAGAAAGCTTTTCCACTATGTCTGGCTAGGAAAAACTGTGCCAGCACAGAAAACATCTCCCATCGTGTTCTAGACGTTGCACGGAGGTCTGCAAAGTATTTGGCATAAAGAAAAGAAAAATTGTCCAAACCAGCTTCCAATCGAATGTTCATGTGATAGGAAAAGTCAGGAGCGTGCGATGGTACTGTTTTCTATCAGTTGGCAAGCTGCGCAATCAATCCCAGTGTTGTACAGCTTGCTTCTTCAGCTTTCCGAAGCTGCCGCTCTCTCCGGCTCGCGGAGGCGAAGAAGCGGCTTCTTCGACCGAAGACGATTGTGCCGCTCACAGAGCTCTCCTTAGCGCGGCTTCAGACTAAAGAATCCCGGGAGCGGCGCTTAGCTCCGGAGAGCATCGTACCTTCGTCTTTAGCGCCTTTTGTGGTCTACATCCTAGCAGAAAGCTTTTCGACTCTGTCTGGCAAGGAAAAACTATGCCAGCAGAGAAAACATCTCCCATCGTGTTCTAGATGTTGCACGGAGGTCTGCCAAGTGTTTGGAAGGAAGAAAAGAAAAGTTGTCCAAAACAGCTTCCAATCGAATGTTCATGTGATTGGAAAAGTCAGGAGAGTGCGATGGTACTGTTTTCTATCAGTTGGCAAGCTGCGCACACAATCCCAGTTTTGCACAGCTTCCTTCTGCGCCTTTCCGAAGCTGCCGCTCTCTCCAGCTCGCGGAGGCGAAGAAGCGGCTTCTTCGCGCAAAGACGATTGTGCCGCTCACAGTGCCCTCCTTAGCGCGGCTTCTGCCAAAAGACGCCCGGGAGTGGCGCTTAGCTCCGGAGAGCATCGTACCTTCGTCTTCAGCGTCTTTTGTAGTCTACATCTTAGCAGAAAGCTTTTCCACTATGTCTGCATGGGAAAAACTGTGCCAGCACAGAAAACATCTCCCATCGTGTTCTAGACGTTCCACGGAGGTCTGCCAAGTTTTTGGAAGGAAGAAAAGAAATTTCTCCAAAAGTGCTTCCAATCGAACGCTCATGTGATTGGAAAAGTCAGGAGCGTGCGAAGGTACTGGTTTCTATCAGTTGGCAAGCTGCGCAATCAATCCCAGTGTTGTACAGCTTCCTTCTGCAGCTTTCCGAAGCTGCCGCTCTCTCCGGCTCGCGGAGGCGAAGAAGCGGCTTCTTCGCGCAAAGACGATTGTGCCGCTCACAGTGCTCTCCTTAGCGCGGCTTCTGCCGAAAGACGCACGGGAGCGGCGCTTAGCTCCGGAGAGCATCGTACCTTCGTCTTTAGCGTCTTTTGTGGTCTACATCCTAGCAGAAAGCTTTTCGACTCTGTCTGGCAAGGAAAAACTGTGCCAGCAAAGAAAACATCTCCCATCGTGTTCTAGACGTTCCACGGAGGTCTGCCAAGTGTTTGGAAGGAAGAAAAGAAAAGTTGTCTAAAACAGCTTCCAATCGAATGTTCATGTGATTGGAAAAGTCAGGAGATTGCGAAGGTGCTGTTTTCTATCAGTTGGTAAGCTGCGCACACAATCCCAGTGTTGTACAGCTTCCTTTTTCAGCTTTCCGAAGCTGCCGCTCTCTCCGCCTCGCGGAGGCGAAGAAGCGGCTTTTTCGCGCAAAGAGGATGGTGCCGCTCACAGTGCCCTCCTCAGCGCGGCTTCTGCCAAAAGACGCCCGGGAGCGGCGCTTAGCTCCGGAGAGCATCGTACCTTCGTCTTCAGCGTCTTTTGTAGTCTAGATCTTAGCAGAAAGCTTTTCGACTCTGTCTGGCTAGGAAAAACTGTGCCAGCACAGAAAACATCTCCCATCGTGTTCTAGACGTTGCACGGAGGTCTGCCAAGTGTTTGGAAGGAAGAAATGAAAAGTTTTCAAAACAGCTTCCAATCGAATGTTCATGTGATTGGAAAAGTCAGGAGAGTGCGAAGGTGCTGTTTTCTATCAGTTGGTAAGCTGCGCACACAATCCCAGTGTTGCACAGCTTCCTTCTGCGCCTTTCCGAAGCTGCCGCTCTCTCCAGCTCGCGGAGGTGAAGAAGCGGCTTCTTCGCGCAAAGACGATTGTGCCGCTCACAGTGCTCTCCTTAGTGCGGCTTCTGCCGAAAGAAGCCCGGGAGCGGCGCTTAGCTCCGGAGAGCATCGTACCTTCGTCTTCAGCGTCTTTTGTAGTCTACATCTTAGCAGAAAGCTTTTCCACTATGTCTGCATGGGAAAAAGTGTTCCAGCACAGAAAACATCTCCCATCGTGTTCTAGACGTTGCACGGAGGTCTGCCAAGTGTTTGGAAGGAAGAAAAGAAAAGTTCTCCAAAACAGCTTCCAATAGAATGTTCATGTGATTGGAAAAGTCAGGAGAGTGCGAAGGTGCTGTTTTCTATCAGTTGGTAAGCTGCGCACACAATCCCAGTGTTGTACAGCTTCCTTCTGCGCCTTTCCGAAGCTGCCGCTGTCTCCGGCTCGCGGAGGCGAAGAAGCGGCTTCTTCGACCAAAGACGATTGTGCCGCTCCCAGTGCTCTCCTTCGCACGCCTTCTGCTGAAAGACGCCCAGGAGCGGCGCTTAGCTCCGGAGAGCATCGTACCTTCGTCTTCAGCGTCTTTTGTAGTCTACATCTTAGCAGAAAGCTTTTCCACTATGTCTGCATGGGAAAAAGTGTGCCAGCACAGAAAACATCTCCCATCGTGTTCTAGACGTTCCACGGATGTCTGCCAAGTGTTTGGAAGGAAGAAAAGAAAAGTTGTCCAAAACACCTTCCAATCAAATGTTCATGCGATTGGAAAAGTCAGGAGACTGCGAAGGTACTGTTTTCTATCAGTTGGCAAGCTGCGCACACAATCCCAGTGTTGTACAGCTTCCTTCTGCAGCTTTCCGAAGCTGCCGCTCTCTCCGGCTCGCCGAGGCGAAGAAGCGGCTTTTTCGCGCAAAGAGGATGGTGCCGCTCACAGTGCTCTCCTTAGCGCGGCTTCTGCCAAAAGACGCCCGGGAGTGGCGCTTAGCTCCGGAGAGCATCGTACCTTCATCTTCAGCGTCTTTTGTAGTCTACATTTAGCAGAAAGCTTTTCCACTATGTCTGGTAAGGAAAAGACATTCCAGCACAGAAAACAACTCCCATCGTGTTCTAGACGTTGCACGGAGGTCTGCCAAGTGTTTGGAAGGAAGAAAAGAAAAGTTGTCCAAACCAGCTTCCAATCGAATGTTCATGTGATAGGAAAAGTCAGGAGCGTGCGAAGGTACTTGTTTCTATCAGTTGGCAAGCTGCGCAATCAATCCCAGTGTTGTACAGCTTGCTTCTTCAGCTTTCCGAAGCTGCCGCTCTCTCCGGCTCACGGAGGCGAAGAAGCGGCTTCTTCGACCAAAGACGATTGTGCCGCTCACAGAGCTCTCCTTAGCGCGGCTTCAGACTAAAGAATCCCGGGAGCGGCGCTTAGCTCCGGAGAGCATCGTACCTTCGTCTTTAGCGCCTTTTGTGGTCTACATCCTAGCAGAAAGCTTTTCGACTCTGTCTGGCAAGGAAAAACTATGCCAGCAGAGAAAACATCTCCCATCGTGTTCTAGATGTTGCACGGAGGTCTGCCAAGTGTTTGGAAGGAAGAAAAGAAAAGTTGTCCAAAACAGCTTCCAATCGAATGTTCATGTGATTGGAAAAGTCAGGAGAGTGCGATGGTACTGTTTTCTATCAGTTGGCAAGCTGCGCACACAATCCCAGTTTTGCACAGCTTCCTTCTGCGCCTTTCCGAAGCTGCCGCTCTCTCCAGCTCGCGGAGGCGAAGAAGCGGCTTCTTCGCGCAAAGACGATTGTGCCGCTCACAGTGCCCTCCTTAGCGCGGCTTCTGCCAAAAGACGCCCGGGAGTGGCGCTTAGCTCCGGAGAGCATCGTACCTTCGTCTTCAGCGTCTTTTGTAGTCTACATCTTAGCAGAAAGCTTTTCCACTATGTCTGCATGGGAAAAACTGTGCCAGCACAGAAAACATCTCCCATCGTGTTCTAGACGTTCCACGGAGGTCTGCCAAGTTTTTGGAAGGAAGAAAAGAAATTTCTCCAAAAGTGCTTCCAATCGAACGCTCATGTGATTGGAAAAGTCAGGAGCGTGCGAAGGTACTGGTTTCTATCAGTTGGCAAGCTGCGCAATCAATCCCAGTGTTGTACAGCTTCCTTCTGCAGCTTTCCGAAGCTGCCGCTCTCTCCGGCTCGCGGAGGCGAAGAAGCGGCTTCTTCGCGCAAAGACGATTGTGCCGCTCACAGTGCTCTCCTTAGCGCGGCTTCTGCCGAAAGACGCACGGGAGCGGCGCTTAGCTCCGGAGAGCATCGTACCTTCGTCTTTAGCGTCTTTTGTGGTCTACATCCTAGCAGAAAGCTTTTCGACTCTGTCTGGCAAGGAAAAACTGTGCCAGCAAAGAAAACATCTCCCATCGTGTTCTAGACGTTCCACGGAGGTCTGCCAAGTGTTTGGAAGGAAGAAAAGAAAAGTTGTCTAAAACAGCTTCCAATCGAATGTTCATGTGATTGGAAAAGTCAGGAGATTGCGAAGGTGCTGTTTTCTATCAGTTGGTAAGCTGCGCACACAATCCCAGTGTTGTACAGCTTCCTTTTTCAGCTTTCCGAAGCTGCCGCTCTCTCCGCCTCGCGGAGGCGAAGAAGCGGCTTTTTCGCGCAAAGAGGATGGTGCCGCTCACAGTGCCCTCCTCAGCGCGGCTTCTGCCAAAAGACGCCCGGGAGCGGCGCTTAGCTCCGGAGAGCATCGTACCTTCGTCTTCAGCGTCTTTTGTAGTCTAGATCTTAGCAGAAAGCTTTTCGACTCTGTCTGGCTAGGAAAAACTGTGCCAGCACAGAAAACATCTCCCATCGTGTTCTAGACGTTGCACGGAGGTCTGCCAAGTGTTTGGAAGGAAGAAATGAAAAGTTTTCAAAACAGCTTCCAATCGAATGTTCATGTGATTGGAAAAGTCAGGAGAGTGCGAAGGTGCTGTTTTCTATCAGTTGGTAAGCTGCGCACACAATCCCAGTGTTGCACAGCTTCCTTCTGCGCCTTTCCGAAGCTGCCGCTCTCTCCAGCTCGCGGAGGCGAAGAAGCGGCTTCTTCGCGCAAAGACGATTGTGCCGCTCACAGTGCTCTCCTTAGCGCGGCTTCTGCCGAAAGAAGCCCGGGAGCGGCGCTTAGCTCCGGAGAGCATCGTACCTTCGTCTTCAGCGTCTTTTGTAGTCTACATCTTAGCAGAAAGCTTTTCCACTATGTCTGCATGGGAAAAAGTGTTCCAGCACAGAAAACATCTCCCATCGTGTTCTAGACGTTGCACGGAGGTCTGCCAAGTGTTTGGAAGGAAGAAAAGAAAAGTTGTCCAAACCAGCTTCCAATAGAATGTTCATGTGATTGGAAAAGTCAGGAGAGTGCGAAGGTGCTGTTTTCTATCAGTTGGTAAGCTGCGCACACAATCCCAGTGTTGTACAGCTTCCTTCTGCGCCTTTCCGAAGCTGCCGCTGTCTCCGGCTCGCGGAGGCGAAGAAGCGGCTTCTTCGACCAAAGACGATTGTGCCGCTCCCAGTGCTCTCCTTCGCACGCCTTCTGCCGAAAGACGCCCGGGAGCGGCGCTTAGCTCCGGAGAGCATCGAACATTCGTCTTCAGCGTCTTTTGTAGTCTACATCTTAGCAGAAAGCTTTTCCACTATGTCTGCATGGGAAAAAGTGTGCCAGCACAGAAAACATCTCCCATCGTGTTCTAGACGTTCCACGGAGGTCTGCCAAGTGTTTGGAAGGAAGAAAAGAAAAGTTGTCCAAAACACCTTCCAATCAAATGTTCATGCGATTGGAAAAGTCAGGAGACTGCGAAGGTACTGTTTTCTATCAGTTGGCAAGCTGCGCACACAATCCCAGTGTTGTACAGCTTCCTTCTGCAGCTTTCCGAAGCTGCCGCTCTCTCCGGCTCGCCGAGGCGAAGAAGCGGCTTTTTCGCGCAAAGAGGATGGTGCCGCTCACAGTGCCCTCCTTAGCGCGGCTTCTGCCAAAAGACGCCCGGGAGTGGCGCTTAGCTCCGGAGAGCATCGTACCTTCATCTTCAGCGTCTTTTGTAGTCTACATTTAGCAGAAAGCTTTTCCACTATGTCTGCATGGGAAAAACTGTGCCAGCACAGAAAACATCTCCCATCGTGTTCTAGACGTTCCACGGAGGTCTGCCAAGTTTTTGGAAGGAAGAAAAGAAATTTCTCCAAAAGTGCTTCCAATCCAACGCACATGTGATTGGAAAAGTCAGGAGAGTGCGAAGGTACTGTTTTCTATCATTTGGCAAGCTGCGCACACAATCCCAGTGTTGTACAGCTTCCTTCTGCAGCTTTCTGAAGCTGCCGCTCTCTCCGGCTCGCGGAGGTGAAGAAGCGGCTTCTTCGCGCAAAGACGATTGTGCCGCTCACAGTGCTCTCCTTAGCGCGGCTTCAGACGAAAGACGCCCGGGAGCGGCGCTTAGCTCCGGAGAGCATCGTACCTTCGTCTTCAGCGTCTTTTGTAGTCTACATCTTAGCAGAAAGCTTTTCCACTATGTCTGGCTAGGAAAAACTGTGCCAGCACAGAAAACATCTCCCATCGTGTTCTAGACGTTGCATGGAGGTCTGCAAAGTGTTTGGAAGGAAGAAATGAAAAGTTTTCAAAACAGCTTCCAATCGAATGTTCATGTGATTGGAAAAGTCAGGAGAGTGCGAAGGTGCTGTTTTCTATCAGTTGGTAAGCTGCGCACACAATCCCAGTGTTGTACAGCTTCCTTCTGCAGCTTTCCGAAGCTGCCGCTCTCTCCGGCTCGCGGAGGCGAAGAAGCGGCTTTTTCGCGCAAAGAGGATGGTGCCGCTCACAGTGCCCTCCTTAGCGCGGCTTCTGCCAAAAGACGCCCGGGAGTGGCGCTTAGCTCCGGAGAGCATCGTACCTTCGTCTTCAGCGTCTTTTGTAGTCTACATCTTAGCAGAAAGCTTTTCCACTATGTCTGGTAAGGAAAAGACATTCCAGCACAGAAAACATCTCCCATCGCGTTCTAGACGTTGCACGGAGGTCTGCCAAGTGTTTGGAAGGAAGAAAAGAAAAGTTGTCCAAAACAGCTTCCAATCGAATGTTCATGTGATAGGAAAAGTCAGGAGCGTGCGAAGGTACAGGTTTCTATCAGTTGGCAAGCTGCGCAATCAATCCCAGTGTTGTACAGCTTCCTTCTTCAGCTTTCCGAAGCTGCCGCTGTCTCCGGCTCGCGGAGGCGAAGAAGCGGCTTCTTCGACCAAAGACGATTGTGCCGCTCACAGTGCTCTCCTTAGCGCGGCTTCTGCCGAAAGAAGCCCGGGAGCGGCGCTTAGCTCCGGAGAGCATCGTACCTTCGTCTTTAGCGTCTTTTGTGGTCTACATCCTAGCAGAAAGCTTTTCGACTCTGTCTGGCAAGGAAAAACTGTGCCAGCACAGAAAACATCTCCCATCGTGTTCTAGACGTTGCACGGAGGTCTGCCAAGTGTTTGGAAGGAAGAAAAGAAAAGTTGTCCAAACCAGCTTCCAATCGAATGTTCATGTGATTGGAAAAGTCAGGAGAGTGCGATGGTACTGTTTTCTATCAGTTGGCAAGCTGCGCACACAATCCCAGTTTTGCACAGCTTCCTTCTGCGCCTTTCCGAAGCTGCCGCTCTCACCAGCTCGCGGAGGCGAAGAAGCGGCTTCTTCGCGCAAAGACGATTGTGCCGCTCACAGTGCTCTCCTTAGCGCGGCTTCTGCCAAAAGACGCCCGGGAGTGGCGCTTAGCTCCGGAGAGCATGGTACCTTCGTCTTCAGCATCTTTTGTAGTCTACATCTTAGCAGAAAGCTTTTCCACTATGTCTGGCTAGGAAAAACTGTGCCAGCACAGAAAACATCTCCCATCGTGTTCTAGACGTTCCACGGAGGTCTGCCAAGTTTTTGGAAGGAAGAAAAGAAATTTCTCCAAAAGTGCTTCCAATCGAACGCTCATGTGATTGGAAAAGTCAGGAGCGTGCGAAGGTACTGGTTTCTATCAGTTGGCAAGCTGCGCAATCAATCCCAGTGTTGTACAGCTTCCTTCTGCAGCTTTCCGAAGCTGCCGCTCTCTCCGGCTCGCGGAGGCGAAGAAGCGGCTTCTTCGCGCAAAGACGATTGTGCCGCTCACAGTGCTCTCCTTAGCGCGGCTTCTGCCGAAAGACGCACGGGAGCGGCGCTTAGCTCCGGAGAGCATCGTACCTTCGTCTTTAGCGTCTTTGTGGTCTACATCCTAGCAGAAAGCTTTTCGACTCTGTCTGGCAAGGAAAAATTGTGCCAGCAAAGAAAACATCTCCCATCGTGTTCTAGACGTTCCACGGAGGTCTGCCAAGTGTTTGGAAGGAAGAAAAGAAAAGTTGTCTAAAACAGCTTCCAATCGAATGTTCATGTGATTGGAAAAGTCAGGAGATTTCGAAGGTGCTGTTTTCTATCAGTTGGTAAGCTGCGCACACAATCCCAGTGTTGTACAGCTTCCTTCTTCAGCTTTCCGAAGCTCCCGCTCTCTCCGCCTCGCGGAGGCGAAGAAGCGGCTTTTTCGCGCAAAGAGGATGGTGCCGCTCACAGTGCCCTCCTCAGCGCGGCTTCTGCCAAAAGACGCCCGGGAGCGGCGCTTAGCTCCGGAGAGCATCGTACCTTCGTCTTCAGCGTCTTTTGTAGTCTACATCTTAGCAGAAAGCTTTTCGACTCTGTCTGGCTAGGAAAAACTGTGCCAGCACAGAAAACATCTCCCATCGTGTTCTAGACGTTGCACGGAGGTCTGCCAAGTGTTTGGAAGGAAGAAATGAAAGTTTTCAAAACAGCTTCCAATCGAATGTTCATGTGATTGGAAAAGCCAGGAGAGTGCGAAGGTGCTGTTTTCTATCAGTTGGTAAGCTACGCACACAATCCCAGTGTTGCACAGCTTCCTTCTGCGCCTTTCCGAAACTGCCGCTCTCTCCAGCTCGCGGAGGCGAAGAAGCGGCTTCTTCGCGCAAAGACGATTGTGCCGCTCACAGTGCTCTCCTTAGCGCGGCTTCTGCCGAAAGAAGCCCGGGAGCGGCGCTTAGCTCCGGAGAGCATCGTACCTTCGTCTTCAGCGTCTTTTGTAGTCTACATCTTAGCAGAAAGCTTTTCCACTATGTCTGCATGGGAAAAACTGTGCCAGCACAGAAAACATCTCCCATCGTGTTCTAGAGGTTCCACGGAGGTCTGCCAAGTGTTTGGAAGGAAGAAAAGAAAAGTTCTCCAAAACAGCTTCCAATAGAATGTTCATGTGATTGGAAAAGTCAGGAGAGTGCGAAGGTGCTGTTTTCTATCAGTTGGTAAGCTGCGCAATCAATCCCAGTGTTGTACAGCTTCCTTCTGCGCCTTTCCGAAGCTGCCGCTGTCTCCGGCTCGCGGAGGCGAAGAAGCGGCTTCTTCGACCAAAGACGATTGTGCCGCTCCCAGTGCTCTCCTTCGCACGGCTTCTGCCGAAAGACGCCCGGGAGCGGCGCTTAGCTCCGGAGAGCATCGTACCTTCGTCTTCAGCGTCTCTTGTAGTCTACATCTTAGCAGAAAGCTTTTCCACTATGTCTGCATGGGAAAAAGTGTGCCAGCACAGAAAACATCTCCCATCGTGTTCTAGACGTTCCACGGAGGTCTGCCAAGTGTTTGGAAGGAAGAAAATAAAAGTTGTCCAAAACACCTTCCAATCAAATGTTCATGCGATTGGAAAAGTCAGGAGCGTGCGAAGGTACTGGTTTCTATCAGTTGGCAAGCTGCGCACACAATCCCAGTGTTGTACAGCTTCCTTCTGCAGCTTTCCGAAGCTGCCGCTCTCTCCGGCTCGCCGAGGCGAAGAAGCGGCTTTTTCGCGCAAAGAGGATGGTGCCGCTCACAGTGCCCTCCTTAGCGCGGCTTCTGCCAAAAGACGCCCGGGAGTGGCGCTTAGCTCCGGAGAGCATCGTACCTTCATCTTCAGCGTCTTTTGTAGTCTACATTTAGCAGAAAGCTTTTCCACTATGTGTGCATGGGAAAAACTGTGCCAGCACAGAAAACATCTCCCATCGTGTTCTAGACGTTCCACGGAGGTCTGCCAAGTTTTTGGAAGGAAGAAAAGAAATTTCTCCAAAAGTGCTTCCAATCGAACGCACATGTGATTGGAAAAGTCAGGAGAGTGCGAAGGTACTGTTTTCTATCATTTGGCAAGCTGCGCACACAATCCCAGTGTTGTACAGCTTCCTTCTGCAGCTTTCTGAAGCTGCCGCTCTCTCCGGCTCGCGGAGGTGAAGAAGCGGCTTCTTCGCGCAAAGACGATTGTGCCGCTCACAGTGCTCTCCTTAGCGCGGCTTCTGCCGAAAGACGCCCGGGAGCGGCGCTTAGCTCCGGAGAGCATCGTACCTTCGTCTTCAGCGTCTTTTGTAGTCTACATCTTAGCAGAAAGGTTTTCCACTATGTCTGGCTAGGAAAAACTGTGCCAGCACAGAAAACATCTCCCATCGTGTTCTAGACGTTGCACGGAGGTCTGCCAAGTGTTTGGAAGGAAGAAAAGAAAAGTTGTCCAAAAAAGCTTCCAATCGAATGTTCGTGTGATTGGAAAAGTCAGGAGAGTGCGAAGGTGCTGTTTTCTATCAGTTGGTAATCGGCGCACACAATCCCAGTGTTGCACAGCTTCCTTCTGCGCCTTTCCGAAGCTGCCGCTGTCTCTGGCTCGCGGAGGCGAAGAAGCGGCTTCTTCGACCAAAGACGATTGTGCCGCTCCCAGTGCTCTCCTTAGCGCGGCTTCTGCCGAAAGACGCACGGGAGCGGCGCTTAGCTCCGGAGAGCATCGTACCTTCGTCTTCAGCGTCTTTTGTAGTCTACATCTTAGCAGAAAGCTTTTCCACTATGTCTGGCTAGGAAAAACTGTGCCAGCACAGAAAACATCTCCCATCGTGTTCTAGACGTTGCACGGAGGTCTGCCAAGTGTTTGGAAGGAAGAAAAGAAAAGTTGTCCAAACCAGCTTCCAATCGAATATTCATGTGATTGGAAAAGTCAGGAGAGTGCGATGGTACTGTTTTCTATCAGTTGGCAAGCTGCGCACACAATCCCAGTGTTGTACAGCTTCCTTCTGCAGCTTTCTGAAGCTGCCGCTCTCTCCGGCTCGCGGAGGTGAAGAAGCGGCTTTTTCGCGCAAAGAGGATGTTGCCGCTCACAGTGCCCTCCTTAGCGCGGCTTCTGCCAAAAGACGCCCGGGAGTGGCGCTTAGCTCTGGAGAGCATCGTACCTTCGTCTTCAGCGTCTTTTGTAGTCTACATCTTAGCAGAAAGCTTTTCCAATATGTCTGGTAAGGAAAAGACATTCCAGCACAGAAAACATCTCCCATCGTGTTCTAGACGTTGCATGGAGGTCTGCCAAGTGTTTGGAAGGAAGAAAAGAAAAGTTGTCCAAACCAGCTTCCAATCGAATGTTCATGTGATAGGAAAAGTCAGGAGCGTGCGAAGGTACTGGTTTCTATCAGTTGGCAAGCTGCGCAATCAATCCCAGTGTTGTACAGCTTGCTTCTTCAGCTTTCCGAAGCTGCCGCTCTCTCCGGCTTGCGGAGGCGAAGAAGCGGCTTCTTCGACCAAAGACGACTGTGCCGCTCACAGTGCTCTCCTTAGCGCGGCTTGTGCCGAAAGAAGCCCGGGAGCGGCGCTTAGCTCCGGAGAGCATCGTACCTTCGTCTTTAGCGTCTTTTGTGGTCTACATCCTAGCAGAAAGCTTTTCGACTCTGTCTGGCAAGGAAAAACTATGCCAGCAGAGAAAACATCTCCCATCGTGTTCTAGATGTTGCACGGAGGTCTGCCAAGTGTTTGGAAGGAAGAAAAGAAAAGTTGTCCAAAACAGCTTCCAATCGAATGTTCATGTGATTGGAAAAGTCAGGAGAGTGCGATGGTACTGTTTTCTATCAGTTGGCAAGCTGCGCACACAATCCCAGTTTTGCACAGCTTCCTTCTGCGCCTTTCCGAAGCTGCCGCTCTCTCCAGCTCGCGGAGGCGAAGAAGCGGCTTCTTCGCGCAAGGACGATTGTGCCGCTCACAGTGCTCTCCTTAGCGCGGCTTCTGCCAAAAGACGCCCGGGAGTGGCGCTGAGCTCCGGAGAGCATCGTACCTTCGTCTTCAGCGTCTTTTGTAGTCTACATCTTAGCAGAAAGCTTTTCCACTATGTCTGCATGGGAAAAACTGTGCCAGCACAGAAAACATCTCCCATCGTGTTCTAGACGTTCCACGGAGGTCTGCCAAGTTTTTGGAAGGAAGAAAAGAAATTTCTCCAAAAGTGCTTCCAATCGAACGCTCATGTGATTGGAAAAGTCAGGAGCGTGCGAAGGTACTGGTTTCTATCAGTTGGCAAGCTGCGCAATCAATCCCAGTGTTGTACAGCTTCCTTCTGCAGCTTTCCGAAGCTGCCGCTCTCTCCGGCTCGCGGAGGCGAAGAAGCGGCTTCTTCGACCAAAGACGATTGTGCCGCTCACAGTGCTCTCCTTAGCGCGGCTTCTGCCGAAAGACGCCCGGGAGCGGCGCTTAGCTCCGGAGAGCATCGAACATTCGTCTTCAGCGTCTTTTGTAGTCTACATCTTAGCAGAAAGCTTTTCGACTCTGTCTGGCTAGGAAAAACTGTGCCAGCACAGAAAACATCTCCCATCGTGTTCTAGACGTTGCACGGAGGTCTGCCAAGTGTTTGGAAGGAAGAAATGAAAAGTTTTCAAAACAGCTTCCAATCGAATGTTCATGTGATTGGAAAAGTCAGGAGAGTGCGAAGGTGCTGTTTTCTATCAGTTGGTAAGCTGCGCACACAATCCCAGTGTTGCACAGCTTCCTTCTGCGCCTTTCCGAAGCTGCCGCTCTCTCCAGCTCGCGGAGGCGAAGAAGCGGCTTCTTCGCGCAAAGACGATTGTGCCGCTCACAGTGCTCTCCTTAGCGCGGCTTCTGCCGAAAGAAGCCCGGGAGCGGCGCTTAGCTCCGGAGAGCATCGTACCTTCGTCTTCAGCGTCTTTTGTAGTCTACATCTTAGCAGAAAGCTTTTCCACTATGTCTGCATGGGAAAAACTGTGCCAGCACAGAAAACATCTCCCATCGTGTTCTAGACGTTCCACGGAGGTCTGCCAAGTTTTTGGAAGGAAGAAAAGAAATTTCTCCAAAAGTGCTTCCAATCGAACGCACATGTGATTGGAAAAGTCAGGAGAGTGCGAAGGTACTGTTTTCTATCATTTGGCAAGCTGCGCACACAAACCCAGTGTTGTACAGCTTCCTTCTGCAGCTTTCTGAAGCTGCCGCTCTCTCCGGCTCGCGGAGGTGAAGAAGCGGCTTCTTCGCGCAAAGACGATTGTGCCGCTCACAGTGCTCTCCTTAGCGCGGCTTCTGCCGAAAGACGCCCGGGAGCGGCGCTTAGCTCCGGAGAGCATCGTACCTTCGTCTTCAGCGTCTTTTGTAGTCTACATCTTAGCAGAAAGCTTTTCCACTATGTCTGGCTAGGAAAAACTGTGCCAGCACAGAAAACATCTCCCATCGTGTTCTAGACGTTGCACGGAGGTCTGCCAAGTGTTTGGAAGGAAGAAAAGAAAAGTTGTCCAAAACAGCTTCCAATCGAATGTTCGTGTGATTGGAAAAGTCAGGAGAGTGCGAAGGTGCTGTTTTCTATCAGTTGGTAATCGGCGCACACAATCCCAGTGTTGCACAGCTTCCTTGTGCGCCTTTCCGAAGCTGCCGCTGTCTCTGGCTCGCGGAGGCGAAGAAGCGGCTTCTTCGACCAAAGACGATTGTGCCGCTCACAGTGCTCTCCTTAGCGCGGCTTCTGCCGAAAGACGCACGGGAGCGGCGCTTAGCTCTGGAGAGCATCGTACCTTCGTCTTCAGCGTCTTTTGTAGTCTACATCTTAGCAGAAAGCTTTTCCACTATGTCTGCATGGGAAAAACTGTGCCAGCACAGAAAACATCTCCCATCGTGTTCTAGACGTTCCACGGAGGTCTGCCAAGTGCTTGGAAGGAAGAAAAGAAAAGTTGTCCAAAACAGCTTCCAATCGAATGTTCATGTGATTGGAAAAGTCAGGAGAGTGCGAAGGTGCTGTATTCTATCATTTGGCAAGCTGCGCACACAATCCCAGTGTTGTACAGCTTCCTTCTGCAGCTTTTTTTGAAGCTGCCGCTGTCTCCGGATCGCGGAGGCTAAGAAGCGGCTTCTTCGCGCAAAGACGATTGTGCCGCTCACAGTGCTCTCCTTAGCGCGGCTTCTGCCGAAAGACGCCCGGGAGCGGCACTTAGCTCCGGAGAGCATCGTACCATCGTCTTCAGCGTCTTTCGTAGTCTACAACTTAGCAGAAAGCTTTTCCACTATGTCTGGCTAGGAAAAACTGTGCCAGGACAGAAAACATCTCCCATCGTGTTCTAGACGTTGCACGGAAGTCTGCGAAGTGTTTGGAAAGAAGAAAAGAAATTTCTCCAAAAGAGCTTCCAATCGAATGTTCATGTGATTGGAAAAGTCAGGAGAGTGCAAAGGTACTGTTTTCTATCGTTTGGCAAGCTGCGCACACAATCCCAGTGTTGTACAGCTTCCTTCTGCGCCTTTCCGAAGCTGCCGCTGTCTCCGGCTCGCGGAGGCGAAGAAGCGGCTTCTTCGACCAAAGACGATTGTGCCGCTCCCAGTGCTCTCCTTCGCACGGCTTCTGCCGAAAGACGCCCGGGAGCGGCGCTTAGCTCCGGAGAGCATCGTACCTTCGTCTTCAGCGTCTTTTGAAGTCCACATCTTAGCGGAAAGCTTTTCCACTATGTCTGGCTTGGAAAAACTTTGCCAGCACAGAAAACATCTCCCATCGTGTTCTAGACGTTCCACGGAGGTCTGCCAAGTTTTTGGAAGGAATCAAATAAAAGTTGTCGAAAACAGCTTCCAATCAAATGTTCATGCGATTGGAAAAGTCAGGAGACTGCGAAGGTACTGTTTTCTATCAGTTGGCAAGCTGCGCACACAATCCCAGTGTTGTACAGCTTCCTTCTGCAGCTTTCTGAAGCTGCCGCTCTCTCCGGCTCGCGGAGGTGAAGAAGCGGCTTTTTTGCGCAAAGAGGATGGTGCCGCTCACAGTGCCCTCCTTAGCGCGGCTTCTGCCAAAAGACGCCCGGGAGTGGCGCTTAGCTCTGGAGAGCATCGTACCTTCGTCTTCAGCGTCTTTTGTAGTCTACATCTTAGCAGAAAGCTTTTCCACTATGTCTGGCAAGGAAAAGACATTCCAGCACAGAAAACATCTCCCATCGTGTTCTAGACGTTGCACGGAGGTCTGCCAAGTGTTTGGAAGGAAGAAAAGAAAAGTTGTCCAAAACAGCTTCCAATCGAATGTTCATGTGATTGGAAAAGTCAGGAGCGTGCGAAGGTACTGGTTTCTATCAGTTGGCAAGCTGCGCAATCAATCCCAGTGTTGTACAGCTTCCTTCTTCAGCTTTCCGAAGCTGCCGCTCTCTCCGGCTCGCGGAGGCTAAGAAGCGGCTTCTTCGTGCAAAGACGATTGTGCCGCTCACAGTGCTCTCCTTAGCGCGGCTTCTGCCGAAAGACGCCCGGGAGCGGCGCTTAGCTCCGGAGAGCATCGTACCTTCGTCTTCAGCGTCTTTTGTAGTCTACATCTTAGCAGAAAGCTTTTCCACTATGTCTGCATGGGAAAAACTGTGCCAGCACAGAAAACATCTCCCATCGTGTTCTAGACGTTGCACGGAGGTCTGCCAAGTGTTTGGAAGGAAGAAAAGAAAAGTTGTCCAAAACAGCTTCCAATCGAATGTTCATGTGATTGGAAAAGTCAGGAGAGTGTGAAGGTACTATTTTCTATCAGTTGGCAAGCTGTGCACACAATCCCAGTGTTGTACAGCTTCCTTCTGCAGCTTTTTTTGAAGCTGCCGCTGTCTCCGGCTCGCGGAGGCGAAGAAGCGGCTTCTTCACGCAAAGACGATTGTGCCGCTCACAGTGCTCTCCTTAGTGCGGCTTCTGCCGAAAGACGCCCGGGAGCGGCGCTTAGCTCCGGAGAGCATCGTACCTTCGTCTTCAGCGTCTTTTGTACTCTACATCTTAGCAGAAAGCTTTTCCACTATGTCTGGCTACGAAAAAACTGTGCCAGCACAGAAAACATCTCCCATCGTGTTCTAGACGTTGCACGGAGGTCTGCCAAGTGTTTGGAAGGAAGAAAAGAAAAGTTGTCCAAAACAGCTTCCAATCGAATGTTCAGGTGATTGGAAAAGTCAGGGGAGTGCGAAGGTACTGTTTTCTATCAGTTGGCAAGCTGCGCACACAATCCCAGTGTTGTACAGCTTCCTTCTGCAGCTTTCCGAAGCTGCCGCTCTCTCCGGCTTGTTGCCTTCTATTCCAAGGCAGGCGATCTGGTTCTGAGGTACAGCTCGACAGCCCACTCTCCAGGGCCGTTCGGGCCAATGACACACGCAGACACCAATGTGTTGGACGGTCAAATGGCGTTTATTACTTCTTCTTCTGGGGTCTTATAGTCTTGGGGGTCTCTACGTGAAAAAGGGGTTTGTCTTTCTTATCTATGGTTAGTAGGGAATGGAAAAGTACTGGGTAAGGAGTGGAAAAGTGCTGGGTAAGGGATAGAAAGTTGCTGACTTCAGTCGGGCAGCACTCTTATTGTTAGTGGGGCCACATTCCTATTGTTAGTTTCTTATCTATGAGTACCTGGGGGTCTTATCTACGGGAAACCGAGGGTCCTGCCTTTCCGTCACATCCCGTCATCTTCCGCAGCGCCTCTTCCCTAGCTACCACATCTCCCCCCCCCCTTTTCACAAATGAACGAGGTAGTCATGTACATAGGTAGTGAAATGAGGTATGAGGTTGTAACTTAACAAGGGAAAGGGATTTTGGGAAACCTGAGTAAGCTTTTGCCAGACAAGTTTGGAAAATCTTGTGACTGGCAGTGTTCCTTGGGTGAATTCCCTGGTCGAATTCACAGCAATTGTCGTCGCCCTATGAACAGGATGTTGGCCCGTTCCAGGCGGCTCTGAACGAACGAGACCAGCTTGTTCAGCAGGCATGGTCCGAAGGTGACTGTTAGAAACAGCATCGCCAATGGACCTATCAAGGCAGAAATCAGAGTGGTTAGCCAAGGTGATTGATTGAACCAGGACTCGTACCAGCTCTGTTGGGCTTCCCTGTCTCTCTGCCTCTGAGCCAGTCTTTTCCGGAGTTCTGTCATGGAGTCTCTCACGACTCCCGTGTGGTCTGCATAGAAACAGCACTCCTCTTTCAAGGCGGCACACAGGCCCCCTTTCTGCATGAACAGGAGGTCCAGGCCTCGCCTGTTCTGCAAGACCACTTCTGAGAGTGAGGAGACCGACTTCTCTAGATAGGAGATGGATTTCTCGATCCTCTGCAGGTCCTCGTCAATCGTTGCCTGCAGCTGTGACAGTCCTTGGTGCTGTGTCGCTAGGGCTGAGACACCCGTGGCCGTTCCTGCTGCCCCCAGGCCGAGCAGCATTGCGATAGTTATACCTGTCATTATTTCTCTTTTGTGGATCCGGCTGGGTCCCTCAAGAAGATGGTACATTTCTTCGTCTGAGTGGTACAGGACCCTAGGAACAATCAGAACCTGGACACAGAAGTCGTTAGAGTCATTGAATTTGGGAAGAAACACAGAAGGGCTCACTCCGGATCGCTGGCAAACCCACATCCCCGATGCGGATGGGATTGCCCACTTATTGTTTTTCCTGTTCGACCTGCCAATTTTGGTGCAGACGTTACCTCCCCGCTTAGCTAGGGTTGCATTGCCAAAGCATCTGCCTCGGCCTGTGACTTGACTCAGGGTGATTCCTTTGCGAGGGGTGTCCCATCTGCACTGGTGAGGAATAACTGAAGGGAGTGTCTAAAGCGACTCCTTCGTAAAAGGGGGGTTTGACATTGCAACAAAGCCAGCAGGATTCGGTTAGGTTAGGGTTGGATTCGTTCAGGGATACAAAGGTAGCTTCTAACATACGAAGGATTGGGTCTGAGTCTGACTCGGTTAAGCGACTCATCTGAAAGGTTTCTGCTTGACCGGTCGGGACATTGCTGACCCCTGTGGGTAAGGTTTTGGGGTAGGTTGTGTTTCTCCCTTTCGGCACACTTTTAATCACTTTGTTGGGTCCGACTGCTCGGGGTGCTGACGGTTGGAGCCTGATAATTTGCACGTTCACCCTCTCTTTTGACCCTTGAAGGACCACTGTCCACGTTCTGCCTGTGGCCCAGCTAGGGTGATCTGGCTGCAAGACCGTCATGTTGTAATCAGTGCACGCCCGAAAACTAGGGACTTTATGTTGGTTTCGATGGAAGTTTCCGTGGGAGAAGAAGGGTATTTTGCAGCCGATGGGTGCCCAGGTGAACTGTAAAAATTTGTCTGGCTCTTGTGGATCCCACCCAGGCCCCGACGGTCTGGCATCTGTAACTATGGTTTCGCAGCCCCAGTGCCCACAATATCCCCACCCTGGGTAATTGCAGTAGCTTTTCCCAGGGTTTGAAGCTGGGCACCAGTAGGATAAGTACGAGTGTGTGACGTGTGTGGAATAGGGGTTTACCCTTGGCTGTCCTGGAAACAGGTTGGTGATGCGAAGCACGAAGGATGGGGTGTTTGGAGTGGTGATTTCTCTGAGTACTTTGCCACTACTAAGGTGTCGCATGACCCACCTGAATGGCCGATGGGGGTAGTGGTCTGGGCTGGCTTGCCCTCTGGCGACAAGCCCCAACAGCAAAATCACACAGAAACACCCTTGGTGCTTGGGTCTCACCTGTGCGGGTCTCTCGGGTGCTGCCTGGCGGCTTGGTGGTCTGTCGCTTTCGTCTGGAACCGGAATGTACGCATCACGAGCACGTCCCACGAGCAGGTCCTGTAAACAAAGACTCGCAATTCTCGTCAGTCTCATTCTGCTCGCTATGAAGGTCCGGTTTAATCGACTTAAGTGGACACCACCTGATTTTGCCGTCCTTTTTGACAGCCGCGTACCCTCTCCCCGTGAGCATCAGCCTCCAGCCCCGTTCCCACTCGCCTAACTCGTTTCTGATTATCACCTGTGGGCCCTCTTCTAGCGCTCGAGTGGCCCAGTGTTTTTGGACGGGACTGTTTGTTTCGTCTCCCCTAGGGAACTGATTCAGTGCCAGCAAAGCGGTTGCCAGCATACGTGCCTGATCTCCTGGGGGAATGGCATTGGCAAAGCCCTCTGCTTTCGCCAACACTTCTATCTTGGTTTTCAGGGTCTGGTTTGCTCTCTCAACTATGGCCTGCCCGGTACTGTTGTATGGGATGCCTTGCACTAACGTGATGCCCCATTTCGCGGCGAATTCCTGTACTTGTTTGGAGGTGAAATTGGAGCCATTGTCCGTTTTGATCTGCTTGGGGATACCAAGCCAAGCCATGGCTGTCAGCCAGTGCTGAATTGTGTTTTTGGAGTTAGTTTTGGGGTGCTGTGTGGCTATGATCGTCCCGCTATAAGTGTCTACTGTCACTGCAAGCCATGCTCGGGGCTTCATCAGTTCGCACCAGGTGAAGTCCGACTGCCAGATTTCTGAGGGCTTGAGACCTCTCGGGTTGACTCCGTAGGTCCAAAGGGGTGACTTCTGGCAGTGAGGGCAGGTGGCTACCACGTGTTTCGCGTCCGCCGTCGGGATTCCGCATCTCTTCGCCAGTGCTTTGGCTCCGATGTGGAGTGACTCATGCAGCTGACGAGCTCTTTGCAACGTCCAGACGCCTTTCGCTGCGGCGTCCGCTTTGTCGTTGCCGGTCTGGAAGTAACCTTTGACTGGGTCATGGCTGTTGATGTGTATGACTGACACGGTGCCCTGTCGTGAGGAAAGCGCTTCTTCCAGCATTAGGGCTGCTGCTGATGTCGATACTCCTGGTCCTGCCATGGCTAGGCAGAGCCTTGCCACGAATATAGAGTCTGTTACGATGTTGAGGTGTTCGTCTTGGAAGAGCCCGCATGCCAAAACCACTGCCGCTGCCTCCAGCTGTTGCACCGACAGTGTGGGGTCACACGCTTTGACGCAGTGCCATTGCTCTCCTGCCTGCCACACTGCTGCTGCGGTTGAAGTCGTGGAGGAAGCATCTGTAAAGACCGTTGGTCCTGGCTGCGGTCTGTTCTTGACCTTCGGTGGCATGTCCATGTCGACTACGGTCAGCAGCTTCGTCCAGGGTGGCTTGGAAGAGTAGGAGATTTCTCCTCCGAAGCCGGAAAGAGCAAGGGCCAGGTACTCCGATATTGTGGCTGACTCTGAGGTCGGCTGCTTGCGAAACGGAAGGTGGATGCTTGTCGGCTCTGTCCCTAGGTGTCTCAAGGTGAGTCTCCTGCCTTTCATGATGAGGCTGGCGATGCATTCGATTCCCGGGGAAAATGCACGAGCAGGTCTTCCGAGGACCACCCATTGGATCGGTCGGGCCTTTTCAGAAGGTCCTTGGGCCAGTGCTCCCACTCCCCCCTTTGGTGTAAAGTGGACATACAAGTCCAGGGGCACGGCTGGGTTCCACCTGGCAAGGGTGCCAGTGGACATCTGGTTTTCGATGAAGTCGAGGGAGCTCGTTGCCTGCGGCGTCAGCTCCTTGGGATCCCAGGGGTTCTTCCCTTTCAGGAGGTCGTACAGAGGGTCCATGACCTCGGGGGGGATCAGGATGATGTTGCGAAGCCACTGCAGCGATCCCACCAGGCGTTGCACATCGTGGAGCATCTCAACTTCTCGGTTGATCTTCATCTTGGGGGGTGTCACGTAGGAACTTGTGATTCCTACTCCCAGGAAGGTCACGCAAGGTCCTCTCTTGATCTTTGCGCTCGCGATCTCGAAGCCGTTGGCCTGAAGGGTCTCCGTGATTGTGGCCACCAGGTCATCTACTTGGCTTGCCGATGGTGCTGCAACCAGGATTTCGTCCATGTACTGGATGATGGTTGCGGTGGGATTGGAGTGTCGGACTGGCGTCAGTGCTTTGTCCACGGTGATCTGGCATATAGTCGGGCTGTCGACCAGACCTTGTGGGAGCACTCTCCATTGGAAGCGAAGGTTGGGCCGCTCGCCGTTCCGAAACGCCACGGAAAAGGCGAATCGTTCTCTGTCCTCAGGGTGCAGGGGTATTGAGAAGAAGCAGTCCTTGATATCCAGCACTGCGCACGGCTGCCCTGTGGGGATGGCTGAGTTCGCGGGTAGCAGTGTCTGGACCGGACCCAAGGGTCGGATCGTCTTGTTCACCTCTCTCAGGTCGTGGACGAGACGATAGCCTTGTCCGGACCTTTTGGGGATCACGAATACAGGGGTGTTCCATGGGCTGGTGGAGGGTTCTATGTGACCCTTTTGCAGTTCACGGTCGACCAGTTCCAGCAAGGCTGCCATTCGAGGCTCTGTCAGGGGCCACTGCTCAACCCATACAGGGTCTGATGATTTCCAAGTCAGTTTGATTGGCAGCGGAGGGTGTACGGCAGTGGCCCTCAGGATAAATTTGTAATCCGAAATCCGAGCAGGGAAAGGACGTCCCTTCCTAACAGGGGTGGGGAATTTTGCAAAATGTAGGGGTAGATTGCTACTGTCTTTTCTGGTCCCTTTTTCGTGTGAAGTGTTATAGCCACCAGCTGGGTGCTTTTCCATGCCCGGGACTGCCCCCCCACTCCGTTTACTGGAGGGACTTCTTTGAATTGCCAATGGCCGGGCCAATGTGCTTGGGGAAAAACCGTGCAGTCTGATCCCGTGTCCGCCCAGAACTGAAACCCTATGACGTGGGGATCCTGGCTGCCGTGAAGGCAGCATGTCCCCCACGCCACCCAGGGATCCCGCTCTGGGGTGTCCCCTGCTGTTCCTGTGACACCGGCGTGGCTTGTGGCGGTGGGGGGTGCGAAGGTATTGAGGGTGCTGCACAACTCTGCCATTGTATTGCTGGAGGGGATACAAAGTTGACTGC
Organism: Ammospiza nelsoni; assembly: GCF_027579445.1. Classification (NCBI taxonomy): domain Eukaryota; kingdom Metazoa; phylum Chordata; class Aves; order Passeriformes; family Passerellidae; genus Ammospiza; species Ammospiza nelsoni. Next base: position 21,188,037 of record NC_080668.1, on the reverse strand, counting down.
TCCCTGTGGGGGCATAGGGTAAGAGGGTCCCCTGCCCCACTGGGGGTTGCTGTAGCTGGGCCGCTGCATGTTCCAGGTGGGAGGGGGCTGGATACGGCCTGGCTGCCCCCTCCCTCTCCCGTTTCCCTGAAACCTGGATCTGCATTCCTTAGCTAAATGCCCCTTCCTTCCACACACCCAGCACGGTCCTCTACCTCCCCCTTGGCGTGGTGGAGCATCCGCTGATGGGCGCTTTGGCTGAGGGCAGTTTGCTGCCAAGTGGCCAGCCTGGCCTCACTTAAGGCACGCCATCACACTGGTTATTGCGGTTTGAACTGCTGCTTGAATGGGAACTAGATGTTCCTCCTTTGCAACGTGTCTGATCATGGCAGCTATATTGGACCCCTGCAGCAGTGATCTTAAAATGTCTTTGGTGGCTGAGTTGCATTGCTGGCATAAGCACTCTGCCAGCACGGGACCCTTCGCCTCTGAGGGTAATGCAGAGGAATCTAATGCAGCCTGAAGTTTGTCCACAAACTGAGTGAAGCTCTCACTCTCACCCTGTTTTATGAGAGACCACGGGGATGGTTTAGCTACCACTTCAGAAGCATCGCGGATGGCTTCTCGGGCAGCACGGGTTGTTGTCATAACCTCATGAGCCCGCAAGCCCTCAGCCTGTTGCTGGGGGGTGATCATAGTGGGGTCTGTGCCCATTAGCCTCTGTATGCTGGAGCCGTGCAGTGGGTGGTCTGCCCCTGTTATCAAGGCTAGCTGTTTGAGGCAATTATCCTCCCATTCTTGTTTAAAAACGATCATCCCCGCACCATCAAATATCATTCTACACGTCTGCTTAATATCAAAGGGAAGCATATCGTCCCCACCGAAAAGGCCGTCAATAAGTGTGCAAACCATGGCCGAATTAATTCCCTTATCCGCAATCGCTTTAACAATTGCCTGCACATCTTTCGGATTGACCGGTGAATAAATCCTTTGGTTTCCGCCTGCCCCCCCCACACGAACCGGGAACACCAGAGTGGCGGACGGAGCCCATTCCGCGCAAGCCATTTTTATTTTCCGACAGTTTGTAAGCGGGGTTCGGTTTTTCTCTGGTAACTCCTTCACCCATGCCGGAGCGCTGTGGCTAGTAACCTTACACGCCACTGCTCTCTCTCTGTTAAAGCTAGAATCTAAGCCGGAATCCTCCGACCCTGTCTCGGGCTCCGAGCTCGAATCCGAGTCCGAGTCGGAAGTCGAGTAAAGAAACGCTTCCGGGCTGCTCTGCCTTTTGCTCGGGCTCCGACCCCGCCCCTTCTTGCGGGGGTTGGGCCGTTCCCTCCCCCTGGGGTCCCCCCGCCTTCTGCTGGGGGAGGTCCTTGCCCTACAAGGACTTAATTTGAATAAAGCGCTCTGATTGGTCTTACGCGCCTCCGCGGGGGCCGCCCCGTCTCCCCGCTCGCCCGCGCATGCGTTGTCCCGCGGGCTGACTGCGTTTCCGCCCCCCTTCTCCTCCTTTCCGCCCTGACCATGCGGTCCGGCGCCATTTTCAAACGCATATGGTGGGGGAGCTTTTTTATCGGTCTCTATGGGGTCCGACATTCTGGCCGCATTCCGCCCCTCCTCCGCAAGCCCCTGCCAGAACGCCCGCGCGTGCTCTCCCCCCTCCGATGGTGAGTCCGCTCTCTGAGGGGGATCCGGCGTTCGCACCTCCGCACGCCCGCCCGGATCAGGCACCTCCGCGGTTTGTGTCGCCGCGCCCACCCCCAACTGCGGCACGGCTAATAAACAAGTTCGAGCGGCTTTCCAGGTCTCTTGCTCTTGTCGAGCTTTTTGCAGAGCCTGAACCACTTTGCCCCACGACTTTAAGGCTTTCCCTGAGCCCAAGGACATAGTGTCCTCGGCCAGAGCTTTTGTACAATTATCCCACACGTCCGAATGTAGGACGTCCACGGGGCTTTCAATAGCCCCAAGCTTAATCAATCTCGACAATGCGAGAGTTAAGTCCCTAAGTTTACATTCTATACCCCATTGCGCATGCATCTCTGTTACGACCTTCGCTTAGGGCTTCCATCGTCCACGCGGGTCCGGGAGCGTCCTCCCCACTGCGGTCAGACCTGCTGCCGCAGTCGCCGTCCTACTTCCAGGAGTGTCCCCGTTCCCCGGGCGCAAGCCGCTGTCCCGTGTTTCGGCACCAGAATGTTGCCTTCTATTCCAAGGCAGGCGATCTGGTTCTGAGGTACAGCTCGACAGCCCACTCTCCAGGGCCGTTCGGGCCAATGACACACGCAGACACCAATGTGGTGGACGGTCAAATGGCGTTTATTACTTCTTCTTCTGGGGTCTTATAGTCTTGGGGGTCTCTACGTGAAAAAGGGGTTTGTCTTTCTTATCTATGGTTAGTAGGGAATGGAAAAGTACTGGGTAAGGAGTGGAAAAGTGCTGGGTAAGGGATAGAAAGTTGCTGACTTCAGTGGGGCAGCACTCTTATTGTTAGTGGGGCCACATTCCTATTGTTAGTTTCTTATCTATGAGTACCTGGGGGTCTTATCTACGGGAAACCGAGGGTCCTGCCTTTCCGTCACATCCCGTCATCTTCCACAGCGCCTCTTCCCTAGCTACCACACTGGCTCGCGGAGGCTAAGAAGCGGCTTCTTCGAGCAAAGACGATTGTGCCGCTCACAGTGCTCTCCTTAGCGCGGCTTCTGCCGAAAGACGCCCGGGAGCGGCGCTTAGCTCCGGAGAGCATCGTACCTTCGTCTTCAGCGTCTTTTGTAGTCTACATCTTAGCAGAAAGCTTTTCCACTATGTCTGGCTAGGAAAACATATTCCAGCACAGAAAACATCTCCCATCATGTTCTAGACGTTGCACGGAGGTCTGCCAAGTGTTTGGAAGAAAGAAATGAAAAGTTGTCCAAAACAGCTTCCAATCGAATGTTCATGTGATTGGAAAAGTCAGGAGAATGCGAAGGTACTGTTTTCTATCGGTTGGAAAGCTGCGCACAAAATCCCAGTGTTGTACAGCTTCCTTCTGCGCCTTTCCGAAGCTGCTGCTCTCTCCGGCTCGCGGAGGCGAAGAAGCGGCTTCTTCGACCAAAGAGGATTGTGCCGCTCACAAGTCTCTCCTTAGCGCGGGTTCTGCCGACAGACGCCCGGGAGCGGCACTTAGCTCCGGAGAGCATCGTACCTTCGTCTTCAGCGTCTTTTGAAGTCTACATCTTAGCAGGAATCTTTTCCACTATGTCTGGCTAGGAAAAACTGTGCCAGCACAGAAAACACCTCCCATCGTCTTCTAGACGTTGCACGGAGGTCTGCCAAGTGTTTGGAAGGAAGAAAAGTAAAGTTGTCAAAAACAGCTTCCAATCGAATGTTCATGTGATTGGAAAAGTCAGGAGAGTGCGAAGGTACTGTTTTCTATCTGTTGGCAAGCTGCGCACACAATCCCAGTGTTGTACAGCTTCCTTCTGCAGCTTTCCGAAGCTGTCGCTCTCTTGGGCTCGCGGAGGCGAAGAAGCGGCTTCTTCGACCAAAGACGATTGTGCCGCTCCCAGTGCTCACCTTAGCGCGGCTTCTGCCGAAAGACGCCCGGGAGCGGCGCTTAGCTCCGGAGAGCATCGTACCTCTTTCTTTAGCGTCTTTTGTAGTCTACATCTTAGCAGAAAGCTTTTCCACTATGTCTGGCGAGGAAAACATATTCCAGCACAGAAAACATATCCCATCATGTTCTAGACGTTGCACGGAGGTCTGCCAAGTGTTTGGAAGGAAGAAATGAAAAGTTTTCCAAAACAGCTTCCAATCGAATTTTCATGTGATTGGAAAAGTCAGGAAAGTGGATGGTACTGTTTTCTATCAGTTGGCAAGCTGCGCACACAATCCCAGTGTTGTACAGCTTCCTTCTGCGCCTTTCCGAAGCTGCCGCTCTCTCCGGCTCGCGGAGGCGAAGAAGCGGCTTCTCCGCGCAAAGACGATTGTGCCGCTCACAGGGCTCGCCTTAGCGTGGCTTCTGCCGAAAGACGCCCGGGAGCGGCGCTTAGATTCGGAGAGTATCGTTCCTTCGTCTTCAGCGTCTTTTGTAGTCTACATCTTAGCAGAAAGCTTTTCCACTATGTCTGGCCAGGAAAAACTATGCCAGCACAGAAAATATCTCCCATCGTGTTCTAGACGTTTCACGGAGGTCTGCCAAGTGTTTGGAAGGAAGAAAAGAAAAGTTGTCCAAAACAGCTTCCAATCGAATGTTCATGTGATTGGAAAAGTCAGGAGAGTGCGAAGGTACTGTTTTCTATCAGTTGGCAAGCTGCGCACACAATCCCAGTGTTGTACAGCTTCCTTCTGCAGCTTTCCGAAGCTGCCGATCTCTCCGGCTCGCGAGGCGAAGAAGCGGCTTCTTCGACCAAAGAGGATTGTGCCGCTCACAGTGCTCTCCTTAGCGCGGGTTCTGCCGAAAGACGCCTGGGAGCGGCGCTTAACTCCGGAGAGCGTCGTACCTTCGTCTTCAGCGTCTTTTGTAGTCTACATCTTAGCAGAAAGCTTTTCCACTATGTCTGGCTAGGAAAAGATATTCCAGCACAGAAAACATCTCCCATCATGTTCTAGAAATTCCACGGAGGTCTGCCAAGTGTTTGGAAGGAAGAAAAGAAAAGTTGTCCAAAACAGCTTCCAATCGAATGTTCATGTGATTGGAAAAGTCAGGAGAATGCGAAGGTACTGTTTTCTATCAGTTGGTAAGCTGCGCACAAAATCCCAGTGTTGTACAGCTTCCTTCTGCAGCTTTCCGAAGCTGCCGCTCTCTCGGGCTCGCGGAGGCGAAGAAGCGGCTTCTTCGACCAAGGACGATTGTGCCGCTCCCAGTGCTCACCTTAGCGCGGCTTCTGCCGAAAGACGCCCGGGAGCGGCGCTTAGCTCCGGAGAGCATCGTACCTTTGTCTTTAGTGTCTTTTGTAGTCTACATCTTAGCAGAAAGCTTTTCCATTATGTCTGGCTAGGAAAACATATTCCAGCACAGAAAACATCTCCCATCGTGTTCTAGACGTTCCACGGAGGTCTGCCAAGTGTTTGGAATGAAGAAATGCAAAGTTGTCCAAAACAGCTTCCAATCGAATATTCATGTGATTGGAAAAGTCAGGAAAGTGTAAGGTACTGTTTTCTATCAGTTGGCAAGCTGCGCACACAATCCCAGTGTTGTACAGCTTCCTTCTTCACCTTTCCGATGCTGCCGCTCTCTCCGGCTCCCGGAGCCGAAGAAGCGGCTTCTTCGCGATAAGACGATTGTACCGCTCACAGTGCTCTCTTAGCGCGGCTTCTGCCGAAAGACGCCCGGGAGCGCCTCTTAGCTCCGGGGGCTTCGTACCTTCCAATTCAATTTTTTCGGCTCCACAAACCAAATGGTATACTTGCAGCAGTAGGGCGGGACGTTGATTTGGACTTTCTCCTTTTAGAGAGAAGCTAATGAACAAGTTTCACCGAAATCAGAGCAGGCCGTAAAACAAGAAAAGTGTCATGGAAATAAGCCAGCCTTTTCCTCTTAGCCTTGCTTGTTGTGATTGGCCAAGAAAGAAATGTGTCAACTCGGTGTTCCTGGGTATCACATCAGTAACAGGTTTGTACTTCTCAGCTGCTGTACTTCTCTCCTGAAGTTAAGAACAGAATCCAAGGAATTGTGATTCCATGGTCTCAATTCACTCAATATGGTGCCGAAAAGGGAGTGGAAGGGGCACGGGTCAATTAACTTGAATGGCCTATGTAAATCAGCGGCCACTGTTTTTCTGAAGGCTTCAACAGGTTAGTTGCCTATGTTCTTCTTGGAATTGTTTTAACCTTTGGTCATGTTTTTCTTGGGATTCTTTTACCCTTTTCCCATTAGTTCAGCCTTTGCTCTCAAGCCTTTGCTGACATTTCCAGTATCTCGGTAGCCTGGAAAAGTGTTGTCTTGATGTATCACATCATTATTCCCTTCCAAGGGTTGTTTTCCTCAAGTCTCAGTTTGGCTGGTTTTCTGCTAGTTGATTGTCAGAGGGCAGCAGGTGTTTTGTAAGAGCAAGTACACAATGCCATAGCTTGCTTTTCTTTGGATTTGGCCTGTCTAGAAAATGGAATGACTGAACATCTCTGGGAGGCTTTTCTCTCCCCATTAGGTTTCACTGGAAGGAGGGCAGATGCAAATCGTCTACCTAAAGTCTTGGCACAGAAGAAAGTAGTGGTTTGCTGCTGCATAGAGCTAGAAGCTTACAAAAGGAAGGCCTTGGGCTGAGGCCCATTACTTTGGCTAAGTAGAAAAGGACTGTGGGAAGGTGAGGCAGCTGACTTCGAGGTAGATCAACAAGTTCTAGAAGCGTCGTGTGTTCACAGCGTGGTGCATGGTGGTTGGTTGAATTGTGTTTGTTATGGCTTAAAGCTATGGAAATGAGAAAGGCCTGAGTGTTTCAAAAGCCTGGTTTTTGCAAGAAAGCAGCTCTCCTTTGCATCTGCCTGGGGACTCTGCATCACCACGGACCCTCACTCCCACTTTGCCAAGGAGATGATCAGTAGGAATGTTGCAGAGCTGCTGTGTGCATCTGAATGGAATGGCAGAGAACGAAGCGCTGGACGTTTCTGGCTTTAGTACAATGCTGCTGCATTGGTGCCAGTTTAGTTGGTTTTTCCATCAGTGGCCTTTCTGTCTAGAAGTACACTGCCCAGAGTATTGGATGCCTTTTCCTTCCTGTTGTTTTCATACCTTCCTTCAGTTGAAAGGATGATACAACCTTGACATTTTGAAGATCCCTGTTAGGAAGCACTATGCCAGAGGAGTCATCGCTCCCTTTTCTTCTGCCTCCTTTGTCATTTTCAGAGACTCATTTCAAATTTCTGCTCATGTCAAGAAGAATACTGAGACTACTTAGCAGGGTTGACGCTCTCAGCTGCTTTCCTCTTTCCTACTGCTTCATACTGGATGTGACTTCAAGGCCTCGTTTTGTCATCTGCATTTTGCCGTCATCCAAAGCTAAATATTCCAGGCCTGTGAACACAAAAAGAACTCTTAGTCTTTTGCAAGAACTACCCCTAGGAGGATTTGTGTTCACTTTGATCTCTTCAGTGTTTCAGAAAAAAGGAGATTGTACTCTCTTCTTGTGTACTCTCTTCTTGTGCTCTCATTTCCCTCTCTCTGCCTTGCATGCCCCAGTTAATCTACTGGTGTGACTCATTTGGCATCATCTCACGGTGCAAATTCTGCATAGTTTCAAGTCCTTACAAATGCCAGTTGCCAAGGAGCCTATCTAACCATTCAAGGGGCAAAGAATTGTAGGGCTGGCAAGTTCAGGTGCTGAAACTGTAAGTCATGCCATATCAAAGTGACAGAGCAAATCAATTGATCTAGGACTTTCAGCTGGACACCTCTGAGAATAGCTGCTTGTCAGCAATGACACAGCCATCTTCCTAGCTGTATTCCAGAGAGAGGAAAGGGACACCTTCAATGGTTAATATGTTTGGCATGAGAAAACAGCAAGAAATGTACCGCAAAATACTTGAGTCAGATCAAGTGCGTTTCTCTAGTGAGAATTTTGCACTTGTTCTTTCTTGTCTGTGCCTTTACTTTTCACAGAAGACAGGGGAGCATTTCATTAGTACTGTTCTTTTGTTTTCTTTTGTTGGCCTCCCTCTTTCCACCTGCAATTAACAAATTTGCCTTTCTTTACTGGCTTCTCTTTCTTTACTTCTACAAGTTGACATGAGGTCATCCAACCTTATCATCAATGTTCTCAGACAGTGGAGAGAAGTAGAAGGTACAGCTAAATGGATAAAAGAAACCCACAAAAATAGACAGGTTTTTACAGTCTTCTGTGAGAACATTAGGACACAAGATGTCTTTGAACTGAGTAATGCTCTATTGATTTAACTTTTAGTCCACTCGTTACTATTATTACACGTGTTTGGCCTTTAGTACAGAGCCTTGGAACTAACCCAGGCCAATACTTTGGCTAATTTTGTTTTATTTCTAGTGAGGACTTTGTTTCTTAAGGAATAGTCCAGAGAAAGAGCGTCCATGGTACAGTTACAGGTCATAAATTCTGGTACAGTTTGTGCTGGTAATACATCTAGGAAAAAAAGGTTTGACATCTTTTTTGACTTTCAAATGGAACCATGATTTGAAAAACCTAAGAGTTGCAGTTCCCCCCCCACCCCACACCCCAAGTACTTGTCTTTGCCCTATTACTCAGGGATTACACATAAAAGCCCACCCTGTAAAATACGTTGCAGATACTTTGCAAGAAGTGCAGCTTAGCAGCTAGAGATGATAACGTGGCTTAAATAACATGGTGTAAATATGTCTGTCTACGCAGACATACTCAACAAAGGTTACGATGGCTTAGCTCCTGTGCTCAAGTGAACGTGCATTTTAGAACTTCCCAAGAAGGTGAATTCAACCTCCTTCATTGCTCTCTGCTGGAGTCCCAAGAGAATTTCAGTCTGCTTTTTGTCATTTACAGCTGTCACTGCTTAGCTCTTGAACATGAGACTCCCTCATGACTGATGAAAGTTGTCTAGTTAAGAGTGGGTGAAAGACATGGTCTTGCTCTAGAAGGAGATGAGAAGGTTTCTGCAGTCTTTGTCATCTCTACTGCTTGTGATTTCTAGACAAAACCAGTGGGAAGTTTTCTGAAGGCAGTCCAGAAGCTGGCAATATGGACAGCTTACAGCCCAACACTTGCTGCAGTGCAACCATGGTGACACCAGAAAGGACTTAAAAAAATTAAAAGGGCAAACAAAGCAGTTGGAAGGAAAAGAACATGAACCATTATTCCATTTTTCTCATCTATCTTTCTTTAAATCATCATTTTCGTGCAGTTTGGCGGCTTGCGTTGGTATCCCACCAAAGGAATCTGAGACAGAGTAAGCTTTTGAATGGAGTAGAAGTGAGAAACGCAGGCCAAGTTGCCTTTTTTGCCATCAAATACCAGTTAGGCTTGAACTACCCTCTGCTTAAGGTGCTTAGCTTACACTAAGAATTGATGAGCACATTTTGATGTGAGCAAATTTTACTGTCATGATGACTGAGTAAATTTTGCTGTCACTCAGAATTTTACTGTCGTCTGAATAGCAATGTTTGTGTCAAAATAGTATTTTGTTTCCTGTATCTGCAGCAGGTAAGCCTTTTGCTGTCAGCAGTGTTGCTTAACCTTTCATGTCATATCCCTCTTCACATCCATCTTCTGCTTAAGGCTTATTAATCTACTTTAGAATTGGCAGGTGGAATAAGACTACTTTTCCTTTTTGAAAGCTCATGTCATTTGACCTACTTACAGCAAATAATTCATTAATTGCAAGTCCCCAGCTAGCATCTTTTCGGCATATTCTAACCTTCTAAAGAAGTAACAAAAGCACTCTCCAATACTTGACTTTCATATCACAGTGGGAACGCTGGTCCTGTTTTCAAGAAACAATCATGGGTATGGTAAAACAAAAGGAGGGGTTAGAGTTTTCTCTGTTAACCTATAGTGAGCTTGGATTTTGCAATATGCATGAAGTTAATTAACACTGTTATATAAAGTGGCTGATTTAATCAATAAATTGGAGTCAATGCTGATAAACGACAAGGTGGGTTGGCTTCCCTTCGCTTTCAACACAGTGCCAATTCGGGCTGGTTTGATAGGACTAAGTGGCTGCTGCAATCTGCCATCCAGAAGCGGGGCAGGTGAGTTTTGTTTGCCAGGGAAAAGGGCCATGGTTTGTGTTTGGGGGCCTGTGACTGAGAGTGCCGGCTGACTCCTGAAATTCTTTGATATGCAGGATGATTCCCAGACGCAAGGTGGAAACGCTGCCAAGTCGGGCTGGATTGAAATTACCCAGGGACTCCTGCAATCTGCCATCGAGAAGCGGGGCAGGTGAGTGTTGTTTGCCAGGGAAAAGGGCCGTGGATTGTGTTTGGGGGCCTGTGGCTGGGAGAGGCCGGCTGGCTCCTGAAAATCCACGATACGCAGGATGTTTCTCAGAACCAAGGTAGCAACATTGCCAAGTCGGGCTGGTTTGATAGTACCAAGTTGCTCCTGCAATCTGCCATCCAGAAGCAGGGCAGGTGACTTTTCTTTGCCAGGGAAAAGGGCCGAGGTTTGTGTTTGGGGGCCTGTGGCCAAGAGTGTCTTGCTGGCTCCTGAAAATCCATGATACGCAGGATGGTTCCCAGACCCAAGGTGGCACCAGTGCCAAGTCGGGCTGGTTTTATATTACCAAGTGGCTCCTGCAATCTGCCATCAAGAAGCGGGGCAGGTGAGTTTTTTTGGCCAGGTAAGAGGGCCGAGGTCTGTGTTTAAGGGCCTGTGGCTGGGAGTGGCCGGCTGGCTCCTGAAAATCCACGATACGCAGGATGGTTCCCAGACCCAAGGTGGCACCAGTGCCAAGTCGGGCTGGTTTGATAGTACCAAGTGGCTCCTGCAATCTGCCATGATCACATGAAGAAATACTTTCTGGCGTCCGTACTGGGCCATATGCTCTTTCTTCTCTCAACTTCTCCATCACCTCTCATCTGTTTCACATGCGCTATCTTCAAGGTCCACAGGCTACTTTTCACAGCATCTTCAGGCCTGATGCAGTAAGAATGATGAATAGAACAGAGTTGGGTCTATTTTCCAGTTTGGATAAAATGCTTTCTGCACACAAATCCAAGGAGAAGGTGCTGCCCTGATGCCCAGAAAAACTTTCACTCCTGCTAGTGTTCTACGTCAACCGCAACTTAGTCTGAAAGAAAAGCTTTTTCTCTGAGAGCATCTGAGAGGTTTGCATAAAGCACTGATATCTGACATATGCAATTTTGAATAGGAGAGGAAAAAAGAAAATGGCAAGAAGTTTTTAATTTTACTGGTTTCAATTTTAATTTCCGTGCGCTTTTTCAAAACTTGTCAGCTCAAATGCCCATCAACATCTTTTAGTCATCTGTAAGTCAGTATTCATATAAAATGTGCTTCAAATCAAAAGAATTTCAAATTTGCACTCCGAGTTTCTATGCCTAGATTTATGATTTCCTACACATATCAGATGAAAGGAAGGCCTTTTTTACTGTGGGAGTGCTGGAACACTGGAACAGGTTGCCCAGAGAAGTTGTGGGTGTCCCATCCCTGAAAGTATTCAAGGTCAGCTTGGACGGGGCTTGGAGCAGCAACAAAGGAGAAGCTTGATGGTAGAGAAACAAAGTTGGACTATAGAAGAAACTGGGATTGAAGTATAGGAGCAAGTTTTCTCTCAGCTCTTGGGGTAAATTCAAAGTTGTACAAAATGACATTTATCTGTGATTTTCACTACTGTAACAGAAAGGTTCATGAAAACTGTACAGAAGATAGCAAATTTTAAAAGAGATAAGAATTACAGCATAAAATCCATGGGACGGGTTACAACATGAGACACTCTCTAAGAGAAAATCTCTGTGTTTCAGCACTTCATCATGGTAAGATTTCATGAAGTGCCAAAGAAGGCGGCAAAATATCATTCGGGACATTATTTACTGGAGTTCAGCCTGGCCATTAGTAGGAACTGCGTTTGACCACATCATGTAGATATACCACACACACTTTCCCTTCACTGAAAAATGACTGTTTACAACGAAGAAGCAATTGACGATCAAAATTGATTGAAAGCATCTTAAACATGTCAAGTATTTCATTGTAGATGATCTGTGATCCAAATGCTTCTTCCACCTTCGAGAGGGACAGAACAATTCTTCCATATCATGATGGTTTAAAATTGTATCAACCAATGTTTTCTGCTGAAAAGATATAATCTTTTTTTTTCTATTTTTGGAAGAAAATATTCCTAGACATACAACAGGTGAGAACTAAGTAATTTTAAAGAAGCAAATGACATGAAAATATTCTGTAAATAGAATGAAATGAAAAGCTGTGTTTTAAATAGGAGCTAAATATTAAACAATGTCTGTACCAGGCATTTGAATTACTGCACCAGCTCTTTTGCCCATCAAGAGAGGCATTGAGCATTTCAGTCTTTTCCAAGGTGTTCATGATCTGCTATGCTGATCTCTGTGTGTGCCTAGGTGTGTGTGGAAGGGGGGGCATGTGAAGGGGAGTGTGTATGTTTGCTTTACAATTGTTGTGGCAGATTCATGCCTCAGCTCCACATTTTGTTTTAGAAAGGTCACACAGAGTGGATATGAAGTTTACTATCAACAAGAGATCATTTCCCAAATCATCCATTTGAATCTACCTTATAAATCATGTGCTTTGTTGCATATTTTATCAAATCTACTTTCAAGCCAGATGGAGGAAGGAGGATGTGGGAATCCCTCCACCATCTTGCAACTTTTATGCAAGTAGGTTTTCAAGAAAATCATCATTTCTCTTTGAAATATGTCTGGAACAGGCATGATGGTAGTGTCAACCTGTTGGAGTTTTTGTTGCTGGAAGAAGTTGTACAAAAGGATTGGTTTTTACATTGACCGGTTACTGAATCAAGCGCAGGAATACATTGGAAATTCAACTGGGGCCTCCTTTTCCCAGCAGACCACTTCTAGAACGAGCTTGTACAATGAAGCTGACGCTTCTGCTCTCTTTTTGTTTCTTTCCTATTTTTCTTGGCTTCTTTGCCACTCTCTAGACAATTTGTGAACTCTTTTCCCAACTAAAATGGTTTCAATAGTCTGATTGTGATCATACATTTTTACAAGGAATTTTTAAAATCTTTCCTCGAGTTAAGAAAGTCAAGGACTTAGGTCTTTTTCTTCCCTTATAATATTGCAATGAAATTGATAAATAAAGACCAACTCTTTCTTTTTGTTTTTAACCCAAGTAGATAATTCCCATCCATTCATCCATTTTGTGGACCAATAGTTGCCATGCTGATGGAAGTTGTCACTTCTTAACAATAGACATTCTGTGACTATGTTGACAGCACTTTGGCTGAAGATCCTAACTGGTCTTGGATACACATAGGGAGAAATTTGCTCAGCCAGTGTCAGTCTTAAGCATGCGTATCAGAAGATCTTTCTAGAGCTGGGAATTTTCCCATGAAAGGGATTCAGTTAGGGAAGAGACACTTGTCCCAGAGTTTTACATTCTTCTTGAACACTGCTTAAGGAACTTAGATGCCGTGTCCATTTGGATGTCTGTCTTCACAGAACTTTGTCATGCAAGTGCTTGAAATGCATCTTGAAGAGAATTCACTAGCACAGAATGAATGAGAGTGGAAGGGGTTGGTGGGGCTAACCAGGCCCAATCCCCCTGCCTAAACCAGGATACCTAGAGCCACTTGCCCAGGAGTCTATCTGGGTGTACTTTTAATGTCTTCAAAGATCCAGGCTCCACAATCTTTCTGGGCAGTCTGTGCCGTGGTTCAGTCACCCTCACAGTAAAGAATCATTTGCTGATGGTCAATGGCAATCTCCTGTATTTCAGAGAGTGCCCACTGCCTCTTGTTTTTTCACTCAGCATCACTGAAAAGACACTGGTTCCCTCCCCTTTGCACTATTGCTTCCATATGTATGCGTGCTGCCATGGAGAGATATGTCAAAAACCTCCCTGAAGCCCAGGCAGATAATATTCCCTTCATCTACCAGTCAAGTTGATTCATCAGAGGAGTTTAAAGTGATGTTCAGCATGAAATTCCCCTGAAAAATCATGCTAACTACATTATTTTTTCGTCTTGCATGTGCCTGGCAAGGTTTTCCAGGAAGAGCTGCTTCATACACTTCCTGGGGATAAAAAGGAGGCTGGCTGGTTTGTACTATTCCGAGTCCTCCTAATTGCCTTTTTTAGAGATGGGTGTCATTTGCTCTCATCCAGTCTTTAGCCTCTCTCGTCGTCTACATCTTAGCAAAAAGCTTTTCAACTACATGTTCATGTGATTGGAAACGTCAGGAAAGTGTAAGGTACTGTTTTCTATCAGTTGGCAAGTTGCGCACACAATCCCAGTGTTGTACAGCTTCCTTCTTCACCTTTCCGATGCTGCCGCTCTCTCCGGCTCCCGGAGCCGAAGAAGCGGCTTCTTCGCGCAAAGACGATTGTACCGGTCAAAGTGCTCTCCTTAGCGCGGCTTCTGCCGAAAGAAGCCTGGGAGCGGCTCTTAGCTCCGGAGAGAATCGTACCTTCGTCTTTAGCGTCTTTTGTGGTCTACATCCTAGCAGAAGGCTTTTCCACTCTGTCTGGCAAGAAAAACCTGCGGGAGCACAGAAAACATCTCCCATCGTGTTCTGGACGTTGCACGGAGGTCTGCCAAGTGTTTGACAAGAAGAAAAGGAAAGCTGTCCAAAACAGCTTCTTATCGAATATTCATGTGATTGGAAACGTCATGAAAGTGTAAGGTACTGTTTTCTATCATTTGGCAAGCTGCGCACACAATCCCAGTGTTGTACAGCTTCCTTCTTCACCTTTCCGATGCTGCCGCTCTCTCCGGCTCCCGGAGCCGAAGAAGCGGCTTCTTCGCGCAAACACGATTGTACCGCTCACAGTGCTCTCCTTAGCGCGGCTTCTGCCGAAAGAAGCCCGGGAGCGGCGCTTAGCTCCGGAGAGCATCGTACCTTCATCTTTAGCGTCTTTTGTGGTCTACATCCCAGCAGAAAGCTTTTCCACTCTGTCTGGCAAGGAAAACCTGCGGGAGCACAGGAAACATCTCCCATCGTGTTCTGTACGGTGCACGGAGGTCTGCCAAGTGTTTGGCATGAAGGAAAGGAAAGTTGTCCAAAATAACTACCTATCGAATGTTCATGTGATTGGAAAATTCAGGCAAGTGTAAGTGTAAGGTACTGTTTTCTATCAGTTGGCAAGTTGCGCACACAATCCCAGTGTTGTACAGCTTCCTTCTTCACCTTTCCGATGCTGCCGCTCTCTCCGGCTCCCGGAGCCGAAGAAGCGGCTTCTTCGCGCAAAGACGATTGTACCGGTCACAGAGCTCTCCTAAGCGTGGCTTCTGCCGAAAGAAGCCCGGGAGCGGCGCTTAGCTCCGGAGAGCATCGTACCTTTGTCTTTAGTGTCTTTTGTAGTCTACATCTTAGCAGAAAGCTTTTCCATTATGTCTGGCTAGGAAAACATATTCCAGCACAGAAAACATCTCCCATCGTGTTCTAGACGTTCCACGGAGGTCTGCCAAGTGTTTGGAATGAAGAAATGCAAAGTTGTCCAAAACAGCTTCCAATCGAATATTCATGTGATTGGAAAAGTCAGGAAAGTGTAAGGTACTGTTTTCTATCAGTTGGCAAGCTGCGCACACAATCCCAGTGTTGTACAGCTTCCTTCTTCACCTTTCCGATGCTGCCGCTCTCTCCGGCTCCCGGAGCCGAAGAAGCGGCTTCTTCGCGATAAGACGATTGTACCGCTCACAGTGCTCTCTTAGCGCGGCTTCTGCCGAAAGACGCCCGGGAGCGCCTCTTAGCTCCGGGGGCTTCGTACCTTCCAATTCAATTTTTTCGGCTCCACAAACCAAATGGTATACTTGCAGCAGTAGGGCGGGACGTTGATTTGGACTTTCTCCTTTTAGAGAGAAGCTAATGAACAAGTTTCACCGAAATCAGAGCAGGCCGTAAAACAAGAAAAGTGTCATGGAAATAAGCCAGCCTTTTCCTCTTAGCCTTGCTTGTTGTGATTGGCCAAGAAAGAAATGTGTCAACTCGGTGTTCCTGGGTATCACATCAGTAACAGGTTTGTACTTCTCAGCTGCTGTACTTCTCTCCTGAAGTTAAGAACAGAATCCAAGGAATTGTGATTCCATGGTCTCAATTCACTCAATATGGTGCCGAAAAGGGAGTGGAAGGGGCACGGGTCAATTAACTTGAATGGCCTATGTAAATCAGCGGCCACTGTTTTTCTGAAGGCTTCAACAGGTTAGTTGCCTATGTTCTTCTTGGAATTGTTTTAACCTTTGGTCATGTTTTTCTTGGGATTCTTTTACCCTTTTCCCATTAGTTCAGCCTTTGCTCTCAAGCCTTTGCTGACATTTCCAGTATCTCGGTAGCCTGGAAAAGTGTTGTCTTGATGTATCACATCATTATTCCCTTCCAAGGGTTGTTTTCCTCAAGTCTCAGTTTGGCTGGTTTTCTGCTAGTTGATTGTCAGAGGGCAGCAGGTGTTTTGTAAGAGCAAGTACACAATGCCATAGCTTGCTTTTCTTTGGATTTGGCCTGTCTAGAAAATGGAATGACTGAACATCTCTGGGAGGCTTTTCTCTCCCCATTAGGTTTCACTGGAAGGAGGGCAGATGCAAATCGTCTACCTAAAGTCTTGGCACAGAAGAAAGTAGTGGTTTGCTGCTGCATAGAGCTAGAAGCTTACAAAAGGAAGGCCTTGGGCTGAGGCCCATTACTTTGGCTAAGTAGAAAAGGACTGTGGGAAGGTGAGGCAGCTGACTTCGAGGTAGATCAACAAGTTCTAGAAGCGTCGTGTGTTCACAGCGTGGTGCATGGTGGTTGGTTGAATTGTGTTTGTTATGGCTTAAAGCTATGGAAATGAGAAAGGCCTGAGTGTTTCAAAAGCCTGGTTTTTGCAAGAAAGCAGCTCTCCTTTGCATCTGCCTGGGGACTCTGCATCACCACGGACCCTCACTCCCACTTTGCCAAGGAGATGATCAGTAGGAATGTTGCAGAGCTGCTGTGTGCATCTGAATGGAATGGCAGAGAACGAAGCGCTGGACGTTTCTGGCTTTAGTACAATGCTGCTGCATTGGTGCCAGTTTAGTTGGTTTTTCCATCAGTGGCCTTTCTGTCTAGAAGTACACTGCCCAGAGTATTGGATGCCTTTTCCTTCCTGTTGTTTTCATACCTTCCTTCAGTTGAAAGGATGATACAACCTTGACATTTTGAAGATCCCTGTTAGGAAGCACTATGCCAGAGGAGTCATCGCTCCCTTTTCTTCTGCCTCCTTTGTCATTTTCAGAGACTCATTTCAAATTTCTGCTCATGTCAAGAAGAATACTGAGACTACTTAGCAGGGTTGACGCTCTCAGCTGCTTTCCTCTTTCCTACTGCTTCATACTGGATGTGACTTCAAGGCCTCGTTTTGTCATCTGCATTTTGCCGTCATCCAAAGCTAAATATTCCAGGCCTGTGAACACAAAAAGAACTCTTAGTCTTTTGCAAGAACTACCCCTAGGAGGATTTGTGTTCACTTTGATCTCTTCAGTGTTTCAGAAAAAAGGAGATTGTACTCTCTTCTTGTGTACTCTCTTCTTGTGCTCTCATTTCCCTCTCTCTGCCTTGCATGCCCCAGTTAATCTACTGGTGTGACTCATTTGGCATCATCTCACGGTGCAAATTCTGCATAGTTTCAAGTCCTTACAAATGCCAGTTGCCAAGGAGCCTATCTAACCATTCAAGGGGCAAAGAATTGTAGGGCTGGCAAGTTCAGGTGCTGAAACTGTAAGTCATGCCATATCAAAGTGACAGAGCAAATCAATTGATCTAGGACTTTCAGCTGGACACCTCTGAGAATAGCTGCTTGTCAGCAATGACACAGCCATCTTCCTAGCTGTATTCCAGAGAGAGGAAAGGGACACCTTCAATGGTTAATATGTTTGGCATGAGAAAACAGCAAGAAATGTACCGCAAAATACTTGAGTCAGATCAAGTGCGTTTCTCTAGTGAGAATTTTGCACTTGTTCTTTCTTGTCTGTGCCTTTACTTTTCACAGAAGACAGGGGAGCATTTCATTAGTACTGTTCTTTTGTTTTCTTTTGTTGGCCTCCCTCTTTCCACCTGCAATTAACAAATTTGCCTTTCTTTACTGGCTTCTCTTTCTTTACTTCTACAAGTTGACATGAGGTCATCCAACCTTATCATCAATGTTCTCAGACAGTGGAGAGAAGTAGAAGGTACAGCTAAATGGATAAAAGAAACCCACAAAAATAGACAGGTTTTTACAGTCTTCTGTGAGAACATTAGGACACAAGATGTCTTTGAACTGAGTAATGCTCTATTGATTTAACTTTTAGTCCACTCGTTACTATTATTACACGTGTTTGGCCTTTAGTACAGAGCCTTGGAACTAATCCAGGCCAATACTTGGCTAATTTTGTTTTATTTCTAGTGAGGACTTTGTTTCTTAAGGAATAGTCCAGAGAAAGAGCATCCACGGTACAGTTACAGGTCATAAATTCTGGTACAGTTTGTGCTGGTAATAGGTCTAGGAAAGAAAGGTTTGACATCTTTTTTGACTTTCAAATGGAACCATGATTTGAAAAACCTAAGAGTTGCAGCTCCCCCCCCACCCCACACCCCAAGTACTTGTCTTTGCAATATTACTCAGGGATTACACATAAAAGCCCACCCTGTAAAATACGTTGCAGATACTTTGCAAGAAGTGCAGCTTAGCAGCTAGAGATGATAACGTGGCTTAAATAACATGGTGTAAATATGTCTGTCTACGCAGACATACTCAACAAAGGTTACGATGGCTTAGCTCCTGTGCTCAAGTGAACGTGCATTTTAGAACTTCCCAAGAAGGTGAATTCAACCTCCTTCATTGCTCTCTGCTGGAGTCCCAAGAGAATTTCAGTCTGCTTTTTGTCATTTACAGCTGTCACTGCTTAGCTCTTGAACATGAGACTCCCTCATGACTGATGAAAGTTGTCTAGTTAAGAGTGGGTGAAAGACATGGTCTTGCTCTAGAAGGAGATGAGAAGGTTTCTGCAGTCTTTGTCATCTCTACTGCTTGTGATTTCTAGACAAAACCAGTGGGAAGTTTTCTGAAGGCAGTCCAGAAGCTGGCAATATGGACAGCTTACAGCCCAACACTTGCTGCAGTGCAACCATGGTGACACCAGAAAGGACTTAAAAAAATTAAAAGGGCAAACAAAGCAGTTGGAAGGAAAAGAACATGAACCATTATTCCATTTTTCTCATCTATCTTTCTTTAAATCATCATTTTCGTGCAGTTTGGCGGCTTGCGTTGGTATCCCACCAAAGGAATCTGAGACAGAGTAAGCTTTTGAATGGAGTAGAAGTGAGAAACGCAGGCCAAGTTGCCTTTTTTGCCATCAAATACCAGTTAGGCTTGAACTACCCTCTGCTTAAGGTGCTTAGCTTACACTAAGAATTGATGAGCACATTTTGATGTGAGCAAATTTTACTGTCATGATGACTGAGTAAATTTTGCTGTCACTCAGAATTTTACTGTCGTCTGAATAGCAATGTTTGTGTCAAAATAGTATTTTGTTTCCTGTATCTGCAGCAGGTAAGCCTTTTGCTGTCAGCAGTGTTGCTTAACCTTTCATGTCATATCCCTCTTCACATCCATCTTCTGCTTAAGGCTTATTAATCTACTTTAGAATTGGCAGGTGGAATAAGACTATTTTCCTTTTTGAAAGCTCATGTCATTTGACCTACTTACAGCAAATAATTCATTAATTGCAAGTCCCCAGCTAGCATCTTTTCGGCATATTCTAACCTTCTAAAGAAGTAACAAAAGCACTCTCCAATACTTGACTTTCATATCACAGTGGGAACGCTGGTCCTGTTTTCAAGAAACAATCATGGGTATGGTAAAACAAAAGGAGGGGTTAGAGTTTTCTCTGTTAACCTATAGTGAGCTTGGATTTTGCAATATGCATGAAGTTAATTAACACTGTTATATAAAGTGGCTGATTTAATCAATAAATTGGAGTCAATGCTGATAAACGACAAGGTGGGTTGGCTTCCCTTCGCTTTCAACACAGTGCCAAGTCAGGCTGGTTTGATAGTACCAAGTGTCTCCTGCAATTTGCCATCCAGAAGCGGGGCAGCAGAGTTTTGTTTGCCAGGGAAAAGGGCTGTGGTTTTTCTTTGGGTACCTGTGGCTGGGAATGGCCAGCTGGCTCCTGAAAATCTACGTTACGCAGGATGGTTCCGAGACTCAGGGTGGCACCAGTGCCAAGACAGGCTGGTTTAATAGTACCAAGTGGCTCCTGCAATCTGCAATCCAGAAGCGGGGCAGGTGACTCTTGTTTGCCCGAGAAAAGGGCCGTGGTTTGTGTATGGGGGTCTGTGGCAGAGAGTGGCCGTCTGGCTCTTGAAAATCTAAGATACGCAGGATGGTTGCCAGACCCAAGGTGGCACCACTGCCAATTCGGGCTGGTTTGGCAGTGTCAAGTGGCTCCTGCAATCTGCCATCCAGAAGCAGGGCAGCTGAGTTTTGTTTGCCAGAGAAAACGGCCGTGGTTTGTGTTTGGGGGCCTGTGCCTAGGAGTGGCTGGGTGGCTACTGAAAATCCACGATATGCAGGATAGTTGCCAGACCCAAGGGGGCACCAGTGCCAAGTCGGGTTCTTTTGAGAGTACCAAGTGACTCCTGCAATCTGCCATCCAGAAGCGGGGAAGGTCAGTTTTTTTTGCCAGAGAAAAGGGCCGTGGTTTGTGTTTGTTGGCCTGTTGCCGGGAGTGCCCGGCTGGCTGCTTAAAATCTACGATACGCAGGATGGTTCCCAGACCCAAGGTGGCACCACTGCAAAGTCTGGCTGGTTTGATAGTACCAAGTGGCTCCTGCAATCTGCCATCCAGAAGCGGGAAAGCTGAGTTTTGTTTTCCAGAAATAAGGGCCGTGGTTTTTGTTTGGGGGCCTGTGGCTAGGGGTGGCTGGGTGGCTACTTAAAATCCACGATATGCAGGATGGTTGCCAGACCCAAGGTGGCACCAGTGCCAAGTCGGGTTGGTTTGCGAGTACCAAGTGACTCCTGCAATCTGCCATCCAGAAGCGGGGAAGGTGAGTTTTGTTTGCCACGGAAAAGGGCCATGGTTTGTGTTTGGGGGGCCGTGGCCGAGAGTGGCCGGCTGGCTCCTTAAAATCCATGATACGCAGGATGGTTCCCAGACCCAAGGTGGCATGAGTGCCAAGTCGGGCTGGTTTGATAGTACCAAGTTTCTCCGGCAATTTGCCATCCAGAAGCAGGGCAGGTGAGTTTTCTTTGCCAGAGAAAAGGGCCGTGGTTTTTTTTGGGGGGCCTGTGGCTGGGAGTTGCCGGCTGGCTCCTGAAAATCCACGATACGCAGGATAGTTTCCATACCCAAGGTGGCACCAGTGTAAAGGTTGGCTGGTTTGATAGTGCCAAGTGGCTCCTGCAATCTGGCATCCAGAAGCGGCGCAGGTGAGTTTTGTTTGCCAGAAAAAAGGGGCCGTAGTTTGTCTTTGGGGGTCTGTAGCCGAGAGTGGCCGGCTGGCTCCTGAAAATCTACGATGCAGGGTGTGGTTCTCAGACCCAAAGTGGCACCACTGCCAAGTATGGCTTGTTTGATAGTACCAAGTGGCTCCTGCAATCTGCCATCCAGAAGCAGGGCAGGTGAGTTTGGTTTGCAACGGAAACGGGTAGTAGTTTTTGTTTCAGGGCCTATGGCTGGGAGTGGCTGGCTAGCTCCTGAAAATCCATGATACGCAGGATGGTTGTCAGACCCAAGGTGGCACCAGTGCCAAGTCGAGCTGGTTTGATAGTACCAAGTGGCTCCTGCAATCTGCCATCCAGAAGCGGCGCAGGTGAGTTCTGTTTGCCAGAGAAAAGGGCCGTGGTTTGTGTTTGGAGGGCCGTGGCTGACAGTGGCCGGCTGGCTCCTGAAAATTAAAGAGACGCAGGATGGTTCCCAGACCGAAGGCGGCACCAGTTCCAAGCCGGGCTGGTTTGATAGTGCCAAGTGGCTCCTGCAATCTGCCATCCAGAAGAAGGGAAGGTGAGTTTTGTTGGCCAGAGAAAAGCGCCGTGGTTTGTTTTTGGGGGCCGGTGGCTGGGGGTGGCCGGTGGGCTCCTGAAAATCCACGATACGCAGGATGGTTCCCAGACCCAAGGTGGCGCCAGTTCCAAGTCCGGCTGGTTTGATAGTACCAAGTGGCTCCTGCAATCTGCCATCCAGAAGTGGGGAAGGTGAGTTTTGTTTGCCAGAGAACAGGGCCGTGGTTTGTGTTTGTTGGCCTGTGGCCGGGAGTGCCCGGCTGGCTCCTTAAAATCTACGATACGCAGGATGGTTCCCAGACCTAAGGTTGCACCACTGCCAAGTCTGGCTGGTTTGATAGTACCAAGTGGCTCCTGCAATCTGCCATCCAGAAGCGGGGCAGCTGAGTTTTGTTTTCCAGGGAAAAGGGCTGTGGTTTGTGTTTTGTGGTCTGTGGCCGAGAGTGGCCGGCTGGCTCCTGAAAATCCACGATACGCAGGATGGTTCCCAGACCCAAGGTGGCATGAGTGCCAAGTCAGGCTGGTTTGATAGTACCAAATTTCTCCGGGAATTTGCCATCCAGAAGCGTGGCAGCTGAATTTTTTTTGCCAGGGAAAAGGTGAGTAGTTTTTGTTTCCGGGCCTATGGCTGGGGGTGGCCGGCTGGCTCCTGAAAATCTACGATACAGAGGATGGTTCCCTGACCCAAGGTGGCACCAGTGCCCAGTCGGACTGGTTTGATAGTACTTAGTGGCTCTTGCAATCTGACATCCAGAAGCAGGGCAAGTGAGTTTTGTTTGCCAGAGAAAAGGGCCGAGGTTTGTGTTTGGGTACCTGCGCCTGAGAGTGGCCGGCTGGTACCTGAAAATGCACAATAAGCAGGGTGGTTCCCAGACCCAATGTGGCACCAGTGTCAGGTCGGGCTGGTTTGATATTATCAAGTGGCTCCTGCAATCTGCCATCCAGAAGCAGGGCAGGTGAGTTTTGTTTGCCAGAGAAAAGGGCCGTGGTTTGTGTTTTGGGGCCTGGGGCTGGGAGTGGCCGTCTGGCTCCTGAAAATCCATGATACGCCGGATGGTTCCCAGACCCAAGTTGGCACCTGGGCCAAGTCGGGATGGTTTTATAGTACCAAGTGGCTCCTGCAATCTGCCATTCAGAAGCGGGGCAGGTGACTCTTATTTGCCAGAGAAAAGGCCCGTGGTTTGTGTTTGGGGGTCTGTGGCCGAGAGTGGCCGGCTGGCTCCTCAAAATCCAAGATACGCAGGATGGTTCCCAGACCCAAGGTGGCACCACTGCCAAGTCGGGCCGGTTTGGAAGTGTCAAGCGGCTCCTGCAATCTGCCATCAAGAAGCGGGGCAGCTGAGTTTTGTTTTCCAGGGAAAAGGACTGTAGTACTTATTTCCGGGCTTATGGCTGGGGGTGGCTGACTGGCTCTTTAAAATCCACGGTACGCAGGATGGTTCCCAGACCCAAGGTGGCACCAGTTCCAAGTCCGGCTGGTTTGATAGTACCGAGTGGCTCCTACAATCTGCCATCCAGAAGCGGGGCAGCTGAGTTTTGTTTGCCAGGGAAAAGGGCCGTAGTTTGTGTTTGGGTGTCTGTGGCCGAGAGTGGTTGGCTGGCTCTTGAAAATCTGCGATACGGAGGATGGTTCTCAGACCCAAGGTTGCACCAGTGGCCAGTCGGGCTGGTTTGATAGTACAAATTGGCTCCTGCAATCTGCCATCCAGAAGCGGGGCGGGTGAGTTTTGTTTGCCCGGGAACAGGGCCGTGGTTTGTGTTTGGGGGCCTGTGGCTGGAAGTGGATGGCTGGCTCCTGAAAATCAACCATACGCAGGATCTTTCCCAGACCGATGTGGCACCAGTGCCAATTCGGGCTGGTTTGATAGTACCTAGTGACTCCTGCAATCTGCCATCCAGAAGCAGGGAAGGTGAGTTTTGTTTCCCAGGGAAAAGGGCCGTGGTTTGTGTTTGGGGGCCTGTGGCCGGGAGTGTCCGGCTGGCTCCTGAAAATCTACGATACGCAGGATGGTTCCCAGACCCAAGGTGGCACCACTGCCAAGTATGGCTGGTTTGATAGTACCAAGTGGCTCCTGCAATCTGCCATCCAGAAGCAGGGCAGGTGAGTTTTGTTTGCCAGGGAAAAGGGCCGTGGTTTGTGATTGGGGGTCTGTGGCCCAGAGCGGCCGGCAGGCTTCTGAAAATCTAAGATACGGAGGATGGTTCCCAGACCCAATGTGGCACCAGGGCCAAGTCGGGCTTGTTTGACAGTGTCAAGTGACTCCTGCAATCTGTCATCCAGAAGTGGGGCAGCTGAATTTTGTTTGCCAGGGAAAAGGGCAGTACTTTTTGTTTCCGGGCCTATGGCTGGGGGTGGCCGGCTGGCTCTGTAAAATCCACGATACGCAGGATGGTTCCCAGACCCAAGGTGGCACCAGTTCCAAGTGAGGCTGATTTGATAGGACCAAGTGGCTCCTGCAATCTGCCATCCAGAAGCGGGGCAGGTGAGTTTTGTTTTCCATGGAAAAGGGCCGTGGTTTGTGTTTGGGGGCCTGTGGCCGGGAGTGGCCGGCTGGCTCCTGAAAATCTACGATACGCAGGATGGTTCCCAGACCCAAGGTTGCACCAGTGCCAAGTCAGGCTGGTTTAAAAATACCAAGTGTCTGCTGCAATCTGCCATCCAGAAACAGGGACAGGTGAGTTTTGTTTGCAAGGGAAAAGTTCCATAGCTTGTGTTTGGGTGTCTGTGGCCGAGAGCAGTTGGCTGGTTCCTAAAAATCTACGATACAGAGGATGTTTCCCAGACCCAAGGTGGCACCAGTGCCCAGTCGGGCTGGTTTGATAGTACCAAGTGGCTCCTGCAATCTGCCATCCACAAGCAGGGCAGGTGAGTTTTGTTTGCCAGAGAACAGGGCCGTGATTTGTGTTTGGGGGCCTGTGGCTGGAAGTGGCCGGCTGGCTCCAGAAAACCTACTATACGCAAGATCTTTCCCAGACCCAAAGTTGTACCAGTGCTACTTCGGGCTACTTTGATAGTACAAAGTGACTCCTGCAATCTGCCATCCAGAAGCGGGGCAGGTGAGTTTTGTTTGCCAGAGAAAAGGGCCGAGGTTTGTGTTTTGGGACCTATGGCTGAGAGTGGCCGGCAGGCTCCTGAAAATGCACGATAAGCACGATGTTTCCCAGACCCAAGGTGGCACCAGTGCCCCGTCAGGCTGGTTTGATAGTACCAAGTGCCTCCTGCAATCTGCCATCCAGAAGTGGGGCAGCTGAGTTCTGTTTGCGGGGGAAAGGGCAGTGGTTTGTGTTTGGGGGTCTGTGGCCAAGAGTGCCAGTCTGGCTCCTGAAGATCCACGATACGCAGGATGGTTCCCAGACCCAAGGTGGCACCACTGCCAAGTCGGGCTGGTTTGATAGTGCCAAGTGGCTCCTGCAATCTGCCATCCAGAAGCAGGGGAGGTGAGTTTTGTTTGCCAGAAAAAAGGGCCGTGGTTTGTGTTTGAGGCGCCGTGGCCGAGAATGGCTGGCTGGCTCCTGAAAATCTACGATGCGGGGGATGGTTCCCAAACCCAAGGTGGCACCAGTTCCAAGTCCGGCTGGTTTTATAATACCAAGTGGCTCCTGCCATCTGCCATCCATAAGCGGGGCAGCTGAGTTTTTTTTGTCCGGGAAAAGGGCCGTGGTTTTTATTTGGGGGTCTGTGGCCGAGAGTGGCAGTCTGGCTCCTGAAAATCTACGATACGGAGGATGGTTCCCAGACCCAAGGTGGCACCAGTGACAAGTCGGGCTAGTTTGACAGTGTCAAGTGACTCCTGCAATCTGCCATCCAGAAGCGGGGCAGCTGAATTTTTTTTGCCAGGGAAAAGGTGAGTAGTTTTTGTTTCCGGGCCTATGGCTGGGGGTGGCCGGCTGGGTCCTGAAGATCTACGATACAGAGGATGGTTCCCTGACCCAAGGTGGCACCAGTGCCCAGTCGGACTGGTTTGATAGTACTTAGTGGCTCTTGCAATCTGACATCCAGAAACAGGGCAAGTGAGTTTTGTTTGCCAGAGAAAAGGGCCGAGGTTTGTGTTTGGGAACCTGCACCTGAGAGTGGCCGGCTGGTACCTGAAATGCACAATAAGCAGGGTGGTTCCCAGACCCAATGTGGCACCAGTGCCAGGTCGGGCTGGTTTGATATTATCAAGCGGCTACTGCAATCTGCCATCAAGAAGCGGGGAATCTGAGTTTTGTTTGCCAGGGAAAAGGACTGTAGTACTTATTTCCGGGCCTATGGCTGGGGCTGGCTGACTGGCTCTTTAAAATCCACGGTACGCAGGATGGTTCCCAGACCCAAGGTGGCACCAGTTCCAAGTCCGGCTGGTTTGATAGTACCGAGTGGCTCCTACAATCGGCCATCCAGAAGCGGGGCAGCTGAGTTTTGTTTGCCAGGGAAAAGGACCGTAGTTTGTGTTTGGGTGTCTGTGGCCGAGAGTGGTTGGCTGGCTGCTTAAAATCTACGATACGCAGGATGGTTCCCAGACCCAAGGTTGCACCAGTGCCAAGTCAGGCTGGTTTGATAATACCAAGTGTCTGCTGCAATCTGCCATCCAGAAACAGGGACAGGTGAGTTTTGTTTGCAAGGGAAAAGTTCCATAGTTTGTGTTTTGGTGTCTGTGGCCGAGAGCAGTTTGCTGGTTCCTAAAAATCTACAATACAGAGGATGGTTCCCAGACCCAAGGTGGCACCAGTGCCCAGTCGGGCTGGTTTGATAGTACAAAGTGGCTCCTGCAATCTGCCATCCAGAAGAAAAGCAGGTGAGTATTGTTTGCCAGGGAAAAGGACCGTGGTTTTTTTTGGGGGGTCTGTGGCCAAGAGTGGCCGGCTGGCTCCTGAAAATCTACGATACGGAGGATGGTTCCCACACCCAAGGTGGCACCAGTGCCAGGTTGGGCTGGTTTGATAGTACAAAGTGGCTCCTGCAATCTGCCATCCAGAAGCGGGGAAGCTGAGTTTTGTTTGCCCGGGAACAGGGCCGTGGTTTGTGTTTGGGGGTCTGTGGCTGGAAGTGGACGGCTGGCTCCTGAAAATCAACCATACGCAGGATCTTTCCCAGACCGATGTGGCACCAGTGCCAATTCGGGCTGGTTTGATAGTACCTAGTGACTCCTGCAATCTGCCATCCAGAAGCGGGGCCGGTGAGTTTTGTTTACCAGGCGAAAGGGCCGTGGTTTGTGTTTGGGGGGCCGTGGCCGAGAGTGGCCTGCTGGCTCCTGAAGATCCAAGCTACGCAGGATGGTTGCCAGACCCAAGGTGGCACCACTGCCAAGTTGGTCTGGTTTGACGGTGTAATGTGACTCCTGCAATCTGCCATCCAGAAGCGGGGCAGCTGACTTTTGTTTCCCAGAGAAAAAAGCCGTGGTTTGTATTTGGTGACGTGTGGCCGAGAGTGGCCGTCTGGCTCCTGAAGATCCAAGCTACGCAGGATGGTTCACAGACCCAAGGTTGCACCAGTGCCAAGTCAGGCTGGTTTGATAGTACCAAGTGTCTCCTGCAATCTGCCATCCAGAAGCGGGGCAGCAGAGTTTTGTTTGCCACAGAAAAGGGCTGTGGTTTTTCTTTGGGTACCTGTGGCTGGGAATGGCCAGCTGGCTCCTGAAAATCTACGTTACGCAGGATGGTTCCGAGACTCTGGGTGGCACCAGTGCCAAGACGGGCTGGTTTGATAGTACCAAGTGGCTCCTGCAATCTGCAATCCAGAAGCGGGGCAGGTGACTCTTGTTTGCCCGAGAAAAGGGCCGTGGTTTGTGTATGGGGGTCTGTGGCAGAGAGTGGCCGTCTGGCTCCAGAAAATCTAAGATACGCAGGATGGTTGCCAGACCCAAGGTGGCACCACTGCCAATTCGGGCTGGTTTGGCAGTGTCAAGTGGCTCCTGCAATCTGCCATCCAGAAGCAGGGCAGCTGAGTTTTGTTTGCCAGAGAAAACGGCCGTGGTTTGTGTTTGGGGGCCTGTGCCTAGGAGTGGCTGGGTGGCTACTGAAAATCCACGATATGCAGGATAGTTGCCAGACCCAAGGGGGCACCAGTGCCAAGTCGGGTTCTTTTGAGAGTACCAAGTGACTCCTGCAATCTGCCATCCAGAAGCGGGGAAGGTCAGTTTTTTTTGCCAGAGAAAAGGGCCGTGGTTTGTGTTTGTTGGCCTGTTGCCGGGAGTGCCCGGCTGGCTGCTTAAAATCTACGATACACAGGATGGTTCCCAGACCCAAGGTGGCACCACTGCAAAGTCTGGCTGGTTTGATAGTACCAAGTGGCTCCTGCAATCTGCCATCAAGAAGCGGGGAAGGTGAGTTTTGTTTTCCAGAAATAAGGGCCGTGGTTTTTGTTTGGGGGCCTGTGGCTAGGGGTGGCTGGGTGGCTACTGAAAATCCACGATACGCAGGATGGTTCCCAGACCCAAGGTGGCATGAGTGCCAAGTCGGGCTGGTTTGATAGTACCAAGTTTCTCCGGCAATTTGCCATCCAGAAGCAGGGCAGGTGAGTTTTCTTTGCCAGAGAAAAGGGCCGTGGTTTTTTTTTGGGGGCCTGTGGCTGGGAGTTGCCGGCTGGCTCCTGAAAATCCACGATACGCAGGATAGATTCCACACCCAAGGTGGCACCAGTGTAAAGGTTGGCTGGTTTGATAGTGCCAAGTGGCTCCTGCAATCTGGCATCCAGAAGCGGCGCAGGTGAGTTTTGTTTGCCAGAAAAAAGGGGCCGTAGTTTGTCTTTGAGGGTCTGTAGCCGAGAGTGGCCGGCTGGCTCCTGAAAATCTACGATGCAGGGTGTGGTTCTCAGACCCAAAGTGGCACCACTGCCAAGTATGGCTTGTTTGATAGTACCAAGTGGCTCCTGCAATCTGCCATCCAGAAGCAGGGCAGGTGAGTTTGGTTTGCAACGGAAACGGGTAGTAGTTTTTGTTTCGGGGCCTATGGCTGGGAGTGGCTGGCTAGCTCCTGAAAATCCATGATACGCAGGATGGTTGTCAGACCCAAGGTGGCACCAGTGCCAAGTCGAGCTGGTTTGATAGTACCAAGTGGCTCCTGCAATCTGCCATCCAGAAGCGGCGCAGGTGAGTTCTGTTTGCCAGAGAAAAGGGCCGTGGTTTGTGTTTGGAGGGCCGTGGCTGACAGTGGCCGGCTGGCTCCTGAAAATTAAAGAGACGCAGGATGGTTCCCAGACCGAAGGCGGCACCAGTTCCAAGCCGGGCTGGTTTGATAGTGCCAAGTGGCTCCTGCAATCTGCCATCCAGAAGAAGGGAAGGTGAGTTTTGTTGGCCAGAGAAAAGCGCCGTGGTTTGTTTTTGGGGGCCGGTGGCTAGGGGTGGCCGGTGGGCTCCTGAAAATCCACGATACGCAGGATGGTTCCCAGACCCAAGGTGGCGCCAGTTCCAAGTCCGGCTGGTTTGATAGTACCAAGTGGCTCCTGCAATCTGCCATCCAGAAGCGGGGAAGGTGAGTTTTGTTTGCCTGGGAAAAGGGCCGTGGTTTGTGTTTGTTGGCCTGTGGCCGGGAGTGCCCGGCTGGCTCCTTAAAATCTACGATACGCAGGATGGTTCCCAGACCTAAGGTTGCACCACTGCCAAGTCTGGCTGGTTTGATAGTACCAAGTGGCTCCTGCAATCTGCCATCCAGAAGCGGGGCAGCTGAGTTTTGTTTTCCAGGGAAAAGGGCTGTGGTTTGTGTTTTGTGGTCTGTGGCCGAGAGTGGCCGGCTGGCTCCTGAAAATCCACGATACGCAGGATGGTTCCCAGACCCAAGGTGGCATGAGTGCCAAGTCTGGCTGGTTTGAAAGTTCTAAGTGGCTCCTGCAATCTGCCATCCAGAAGCGTGGCAGCTGAATTTTTTTTGCCAGGGAAAAGGTGAGTAGATTTTGTTTCCGGGCCTATGGCTTGGGGTGGCCGGCTGGCTCCTGAAAATCTACGATACAGAGGATGGTTCCCTGACCCAAGGTGGCACCAGTGCCCAGTCGGACTGGTTTGATAGTACTTAGTGGCTCTTGCAATCTGACATCCAGAAGCAGGGCAAGTGAGTTTTGTTTGCCAGAGAAAAGGGCCGAGGTTTGTGTTTGGGAACCTGCGCCTGAGAGTGGCCGGCTGGTACCTGAAAATGCACAATAAGCAGGGTTGTTCCCAGACCCAATGTGGCACCAGTGCCAGGTCGGGCTGGTTTGATATTATCAAGTGGCTCCTGCAATCTGCCATCCAGAAGCAGGGCAGGTGAGTTTTGTTTGCCAGAGAAAAGGGCCGTGGTTTGTGTTTTGGGGCCTGGGGCTGGGAGTGGCCGTCTGGCTCCTGAAAATCCATGATACGCCGGATGGTTCCCAGACCCAAGTTGGCACCAGGGCCAAGTCGGGATGGTTTTATAGTACCAAGTGGCTCCTGCAATCTGCCATTCAGAAGCGGGGCAGGTGACTCTTATTTGCCAGAGAAAAGGGCCGTGGTTTGTGTTTGGGGGTCTGTGGCCGAGAGTGGCCGGCTGGCTCCTCAAAATCCAAGATACGCAGGATGGTTCCCAGTCCCAAGGTGGCACCACTGCCAAGTCGGGCCGGTTTGGAAGTGTCAAGCGGCTCCTGCAATCTGCCATCAAGAAGCGGGGCAGCTGAGTTTTGTTTTCCAGGGAAAAGGACTGTAGTACTTATTTCCGGGCTTATGGCTGGAGGTGGCTGACTGGCTCTTTAAAATCCACGGTACGCAGGATGGTTCCCAGACCCAAGGTGGCACCAGTTCCAAGTCCGGCTGGTTTGATAGTACCGAGTGGCTCCTACAATCTGCCATCCAGAAGCGGGGCAGCTGAGTTTTGTTTGCCAGGGAAAAGGGCCGTAGTTTGTGTTTGGGTGTCTGTGGCCGAGAGTGGTTGGCTGGCTCTTGAAAATCTACGATACGGAGGATGGTTCTCAGACCCAAGGTTGCACCAGTGGCCAGTCGGGCTGGTTTGATAGTACAAAGTGGCTCCTGCAATCTGCCATCCAGAAGCGGGGCGGGTGAGTTTTGTTTGCCCGGGAACAGGGCCGTGGTTTGTGTTTGGGGGCCTGTAGCTGGAGGTGGATGGCTGGCTCCTGAAAATCAACCATACGCAGGATCTTTCCCAGACCGATGTGGCACCAGTGCCAGTTCGGGCTGGTTTGATAGTACCTAGTGACTCCTGCAATCTGCCATCCAGAAGCAGGGAAGGTGAGTTTTGTTTCCCAGGGAAAAGGGCCGTGGTTTGTGTATGGGGGCCTGTTGCCGGGAGTGGCCGGCTGGCTCCTGAAAATCTACGATACGCAGGATGGTTCCCAGACCCAAGGTTGCACCAGTGCCAAGTCAGGCTGGTTTGATAATACCAAGTGTCTGCTGCAATCTGCCATCCAGAAACAGGGACAGGTGAGTTTTGTTTGCAAGGGAAAAGTTCAATAGTTTGTGTTTGGGTGTCTGTGGCCGAGAGCAGTTGGCTGGTTCCTAAAAATCTACGATACAGAGGATGGTTCCCAGACACAAGGTGGCACCAGTGCCCAGTCGGGCTTGTTTGATAGTACCAAGTGGCTCCTGCAATCTGCCATCCACAAGCAGGGAAGGTGAGTTTTGTTTGCCAGAGAACAGGGCCGTGGTTTGTGTTTGGGGGCCTGTGGCTGGAAGTGGCCGGCTGGCTCCAGAAAACCCACTATACGCAAGATCTTTCCCAGACTCAAAGTTGTACCAGTGCCACTTCGGGCTGGTTTGATAGTACAAAGTGACTCCTGCAATCTGCCATCCAGAAGCGGGGCAGGTGAGTTTGGTTTGCCAGAGAAAATGGCCGAGGTTTGTGTTTTGGGACCTATGGCTGAGAGTGGCCGGCTGGCTCCTGAAAATGCACGATAAGCACGATGGTTCCCAGACCCAAGGTTGCACCAGCGCCAAGTCAGGCTGGTTTGATAGTACCAAGTGCCTCCTGCAATCTGCCATCCAGAAGCGTGGCAGGTGAGTTTTGTTTGCCAGGGAAAAGGGCAGTGGTTTGTGTTTGGGGGTCTGTGGCCAAGAGTGCCAGTCTGGATCCTGAAGATCCAAGATACGCAGGATGGTTCCCAGACCCAAGGTGGCACCACTGCCAAGTCGGGCTGGTTTGATAGTGCCAAGTGGCTCCTGCAATCTGCCATCCAGAAGCAGGGAAGGTGAGTTTTGTTTGCCAGAAAAAAGGGCTGTGGTTTGTGTTTGAGGCGCCGTGGCCGAGAATGGCTGGCTGGCTCCTGAAAATCTACGATACGGAGGATGGTTCCCAGACCCAAGGTGGCACCAGTGACAAGTCGGGCTAGTTTGACAGTGTCAAGTGACTCCTGCAATCTGCCATCCAGAAGCGGGGCAGCTGAATTTTTTGCCAGGGAAAAGGTGAGTAGTCTTTGTTTCCCGGCCTATGGCTGGGGGTGGCCGGCTGGCACCTGAAAATCTACGATACAGAGGATGGTTCCCTGACCCAAGGTGGCACCAGTGCCCAGTCGGACTGGTTTGATAGTACTTGGTGGCTCCTGCAATCTGACATCCAGAAGCAGGGAAAGTGAGTTTTGTTTGCCAGAGAAAAGGGCCGATGTTTTTGTTTGCGAACCTGCGCCTGAGAGTGGCCGGCTGGTACCTGAAAATGCACAATAAGCAGGGTTGTTCCCAGACCCAATGTGGCACCAGTGCCAGGTCGGGCTGGTTTGATATTATCAAGTGGCTCCTGCAATCTGCCATCCAGAAGCAGGGCAGGTGAGTTTTGTTTGCCAGAGAAAAGGGCCGTGGTTTGTGTTTTGGGGTCTGTGGCCGAGAGTGGCCGGCTGGCTCCTCAAAATCCAAGATACGCGGGATGGTTGCCAGACCCAAGGTGGCACCACTGCCAAGTCGAGCCGGTTTGGAAGTGTCAAGCGGCTCCTGCAATCTGCCATCAAGAAGCAGGGCAGCTCAGTTTTGTTTTCCAGGGAAAAGGACTGTAGTGCTTATTTCCGGGCCTATGGCTGGGGGTGGCTGACTGGCTCTTTAAAATCCACGGTACGCAGGATGGTTCCCAGACCCAAGGTGGCACCACTTCCAAGTCCGGCTGATTTGATAGTACCGAGTGGCTCCTACAATGGGCCATCCAGAAGCGGGGCAGCTGAGTTTTGTTTTCCAGGGAAAAGGGCCGTAGTTTGTTTTTGGGTGTCTGTGGCCGAGAGCGGTTGGCTGGCTCCTGAAAATCTACGATACGGAGGATGGTTCTCAGACCCAAGGTTGCACCAGTGGCCAGTCAGGCTGGTTTGATAGTACAAAGTGGCTCCTGCAATCTGCCATCCAGAAGCAGGGCGGGTGAGTTTTGTTTGCCAGAGAAAAGGGCCGAGGTTTGTGTTTTGGGACCTATGGCTGAGAGTGGCCGGCTGGCTCCTGAAAATGCACGATAAGCACGATGGTTCCCAGACCCAAGGTGGCACCAGTGACAAGTCGGGCTAGTTTGACAGTGTCAAGTGACTCCTGCAATCTGCCATCCAGAAGCGGGGCAGCTGAATTTTTTTTGCCAGAGAAAAGGTGAGTAGTTTTTGTTTCCGGGCCTATGGCTGGGGGTGGCCGGCTGGCTCCTGAAAATCTACGATACAGAGGATGGTTCCCTGACCCAAGGTGGCACCAGTGCCCAGTCGGGATGGTTTGATAGCACCAAGTGGCTCCTGCAATCTGCCATCCAGAAGCGGGGCGGGTGAGTTTTGTTTGCCCGGGAACAGGGCCGTGGTTTGTGTTTGGGGGCCTGTGGCTGGAAGTGGATGGCTGGCTCCTGAAAATCAACCATACGCAGGATCTTTCCCAGACCGATGTGGCACCAGTGCCAATTCGGGCTGGTTTGATAGTACCTAGTGACTCCTGCAATCTGCCATCCAGAAGCGGGGCAGGTGAGTTTTGTTTACCAGGCGAAAGGGCCGTGGTTTGTGTTTGGGGGGCCATGGCCGAGAGTGGCCTGCTTGCTCCTGAAAATCCAAGCTACGCAGGATAGTTGCCAGACCCAAGGTGGCACCAGTGCCAAGTCGGTTTCGTTTGAGAGTACCAAGTGACTCCTGCAATCTGCCATCCAGAAGCGGGGCAGGTGAGTTTTTGTTGCCAGTGAAAAGGGCCGTGGTTTGTTTTTGTTGGCCTGTTGCCGGGAGTGCCCGACTGGCTCCTTAAAATCTACAATACGCAGGATGGTTCCCAGACCCAAGGTGGCACCACTGCCAAGTATGGCTGGTTTGATAGTACCAAGGGGCTCCTGCAATCTGCCATCCAGAAGCAGGGAAGGTGAGTTTTGTTTGCCAGGGAAAAGGGCCGTGGTTTGTGATTGGGGGTCTGTGGCCCAGAGCGGCCGGCAGGCTTCTGAAAATCTAAGATACGGAGGATGGTTCCCAGACCCAAGGTGGCACCAGTGCCAAGTCGGGCTTGTTTGACAGTGTCAAGTGACTCCTGCAATCTGTCATCCAGAAGCGGGGCAGCTGAATTTTGTTTGCCAGGGAAAAGGGCCGTGGTTTGTGTTTGGTGGCCTGCGGCCGAGAGTGCCAGTCCGGCTCCTGAAAATCCGAGACACGCAGGATGGTAACCAGCCCTAATGTGGCACCAGTGCCAGGTTTGGCTGGTTTGATAGTACCAAGTGGCTCCTGCAATCTGCCATCCAGAAGCAGGGCAGGTGAGTTTTGTTTGCCAGGGAAAAGGGCAGTGGTTTGTGTTTGGGGGCCTGTGGCCGGGAGTGGCCGGATGGCTCCTGAAAATCTACGATACGCAGGATGGTTCCCAGACCCAAGGTTGCACCAGTGCCAAGTCAGGCTGGTTTGAAAATACCAAGTGGCTCCTGCCATCTGCCATCCATAAGCGGAGCAGCTGAGTTTTTTTTGTCTGGGAAAAGGGCCGTGGTTTTTGTTTGGGGGTCTGTGGCCGAGAGTGGCGGGCTGGCTCCTGAAAATCTACGATACGGAGGATGGTTCCCAGACCCAAGGTGGCACCAGTGACAAGTCGGGCTAGTTTGACAGTGTCAAGTGACTCCTGCAATCTGCCATCCAGAAGCGGGGCAGCTGAATTTTTTTGCCAGAGAAAAGGTGAGTAGTTTTTTTTTTCCGGGCCTATTGCTGGGGGTGGCCGGCTGGCTCCTGAAAATCTACGATACAGAGGATGGTTCCCTGACCCAAGGTGGCACCAGTGCCCAGTCAGACTGGTTTGATAGTACTTAGTGGCTCTTGCAATCTGACATCCAGAAGCAGGGCAAGTGAGTTTTGTTTGCCAGAGAAAAGGGCCGAAGTTTTTGTTTGGGAACCTGTGCCTGAGAGTGGCCGGCTGGTAACTGAAAATGCACAATAAGCAGGGTGGTTCCCAGACCCAATGTGGCACCAGTGCCAAGTCTAGCAGGTTTGATAGTACCAAGTGTCTCCTGCAATCTGCCATCCAGAAGCAGGGCAGCAGAGTTTTGTTTGCCACAGAAAAGGGCTGTGGTTTTTCTTTGGGTACCTGTGGCTGGGAATGGCCAGCTGGCTCCTGAAAATCTACGTGACGCAGGATGGTTCCGAGACTCAAGGTGGCACCAGTGCCAAGACAGGCTGGTTTAATAGTACCAAGTGGCTCCTGCAATCTGCAATCCAGAAGTGGGGCAGGTGACTCTTGTTTGCCTGAGAAAAGGGCCGTGGTTTGTGTATGGGGGTCTGTGGCAGAGAGTGGCCGTCTGGCTCCTGAAAATCTAAGATACGCAGGATGGTTCCCAGACCCAAGGTGGCACCACTGCCAAGTCGGGCTGGTTTGGCAGTGTCAAGTGGCTCCTGCAATCTGCCATCCAGAAGCAGGGCAGCTGAGTTTTGTTTGTCAGAGAAAAGGGCCGTGGTTTGTGTTTGGGGGCCTGTGCCTAGGAGTGGCTGGGTGGCTCCTGAAAATCCACGATATGCAGGATAGTTGCCAGACCCAAGGTGGCACCAGTGCCAAGTCGGGCTCTTTTGAGAGTACCAAGTGACTCCTGCAATCTGCCATCCAGAAGCGGGGAAGGTCAGTTTTTTTTGCCAGAGAAAAGGGCCGTGGTTTGTGTTTGTTGGCCTGTTGCTGGGAGTGCCCGGCTGGCTGCTTAAAATCTACGATACGCAGGATGGTTCCCAGACCCAAGGTGGCACCAATGCCAAGTCTGGCTGGATTGATAGTACCAAGTGGCTCCTGCAATCTGCCATCCAGAAGCGGGAAAGCTGAGTTTTGTTTTCCAGAGATAAGGGCCGTGGTTTTTGTTTGGGGGCCTGTGGCTAGGGGTGGCTGGGTGGCTACTGAAAATCCACGATATGCAGGATGGTCTAGACCCAAGGTGGCACCAGTGCCAAGTCGGGTTGGTTTGCGAGTACCAAGTGACTCCTGCAATCTGCCATCTAGAAGCGGGGAAGGTGAGTTTTGTTTGCCACGGAAAAGGGCCATGGTTTGTGTTTGGGGGGCCGTGGCCGAGAGTGGCCGGCTGGCTCCTTAAAATCCATGATACGCAGGATGGTTCCCAGACCCAAGGTGGCACGAGTGCCAAGTCGGGCTGGTTTGACAGTACCAAGTTTCTCCGGCAATTTGCCTTCCAGAAGCAGGGCAGGTGAGTTTTGTTTGCCAGAGAAAAGGGCCGTGGTTTGTTTTTGGGGGCCTGTGGCTGGGAGTTGCCGGCTGGCTCCTGAAAATCCATGATACGCAGGATAGATTCCACACCCAAGGTGGCACCAGTGTAAAGTTGGGCTGGTTTGATAGTGCCAAGTGGCTCCTGCAATCTGGCATCCAGAAGCGGCGCAGGTGAGTTTTGTTTGCCAGAAAAAAGGGGCCGTAATTTGTTTTTTGGGGTCTGTAGCCGAGAGTGGCCGGCTGGCTCCTGAAAATCTACGATGCAGGGTGTGGTTCCCAGACCCAAAGTGGCACCAGTGCCAAGTCGGGCTGGTTTGATAGTACCAAGTGGCTCCTGCAATCTGCCATCCACAAGCAAGGACGTTGAGTTTTGTTCGCCAGAGAAAAGGGCCGTGGTTTGTGTTTGGAGGGCCGTGGCCGAGAGTGGCCAGCTGGCTCCTGAAAATCTACGTTACGCAGGATGGTTCCCAGACCCAAGGTGGCACCAGTGCCAAGTTTGGCTGGTTTGATAGTACCAAGTGGCTCCTGCAATCTTCCATCCAGAAGCAGGTCAGGTGAGTATGGTTGCCAGCGAAAACGTCTGTTGTTTTCTTTGGGGACCTGTGGTTAAAAGTGGTCGGCTGGCTCCTGAAAATCTACGATACAGAGGATGGTTCGCAGACCCAAGGTTGCACCACTGCCAAGTCGGGCTGGTTTGATAGTACCAAGTGGCTCCTGCAATCTGCCATCCAGAAGCAGGGCAGGTGAGTTTGGTTTGCAACGGAAACGGGTAGTAGTTTTTGTTTCGGGGCCTATGGCTGGGAGTGGCTGGCTAGCTCCTTAAAATCCATGAAACGCAGGATGGTTGTCAGACCCAAGGTGGCACCAGTGCCAAGTCGAGCTGGTTTGATAGTACCAAGTGTCTCCTGCAATCTGCCATCCAGAAGCGGCGCAGGTGAGTTCTGTTTTCCAGAGAAAAGGGCCGTGGTTTGTGTTTGGAGGGCCGTGGCCGAGAGTGGCCGGCTGGCTCCTGAAAATTAAAGAGACGCAGGATGGTTCCCAGACCGAAGGCGGCACCAGTGCCAAGCCGGGCTGGTTTGATAGTGCCAAGTGGCTCCTGCAATCTGCCATCCAGAAGAAGGGAAGGTGAGTTTTGTTGGCCAGAGAAAAGCGCCGTGGTTTGTTTTTGGGGGCCGGTGGCTGGAAGTGGCCGGTGGGCTCCTGAAAATCCAAGATACGCAGGATGGTTCCCAGACCCAAAGTGGCACCAGTGCCAAGTCAGGCTGGTTTGATAGTACCAAGTGGCTCCTGCAATCTGCCGTTTAGAAGCGGGAAAGGTGAATTTTGTTTGCCAGGAAAAAGGGCCGTGGTTTGTGTTTGGAGGGCCGTGGCCGAGAGTGGCCGGCTGGCTCCTGAAAATCCAAGATACGCAGGATGGTTCCCAGACCCAAGGCGGCACTATTGCCAAGTCGGGCTTGTTTGACAGTGTCAAGTGACTCCTGCAATCTGCCTTCCAGAAGAAGGGAAGGTGAGTTTTGTTTGCCAGGGAAAAGGGCAGTGGTTTGTGTTTGGAGGGCCGTGGCCAAGAGTGGCCGGCTGGCTCCTGAAAATCCACGATACGCAGGATGGTTCCCAGACCCAAGGTGGCACCAGTGCCAAGTCGGGCTGGTTTGATAGTACCAAGTGGCTCCTGCAATCTGCCATCCAGAAGCAGGGCAGGTGAGTTTTGTTGCCAGCGAAAAGGTCTGTTGTTTTTTTTTGGGGACCTGTGGCTGGGAGTGGCCTGCTGGCTCCCCAAAATCGAATATACGCAGGCTGGTTGCCAGACCCAAGGCGGCACCGCTGCCAAGTAGGGCTCGTTTGACAGTGTCAAGTGACTCCTGCAATCTGCCATCCAGTAGCGGGGCAGCTGAGTTTTGTTTACCAGGGAAAAGTGTAGTAGTTTTTGTTTCGGGGCCTAAGGCTGGGAGTGGCCATCTGGCTCCTTAAAATCCATAATACGCAGGATGGTTCCCAGACCGAGGGTGGAACCACAGAAAAGTTGTGCAGGTTTGACAGTGTCAAGTGGCTCCTGCAATCTGCCATCAAGAAGCAGGGCAGCTGAGTTTTGTTGGCCAGAGAAAAGGGCCGTAGTTATTTTTTTGGTGGGCTGTGGCGGTGCGTGGCCAGCTGGCTCCAGAAATTCCCAGATACGCAAGACGGTTTGCAGACCCAAGGTGGCACCAGTGCCAAGTCGGGCTGGTTTGATAGTACCAAGTGGCTCCTGCAATCTGCCATCCAGAAGCAGGGCAGGTGAGTTTTTTTTGCCAGGGAAAAGAGACGTGGTTTGTGTTTGGGGGTCTGTGGCCGAGAGTGGTTGGCTAGCTCCTTAAAATCTACGATATGGAGGATGTTTCCCAGACCCAAGGTGGAACCATTACCAAGTTTAGCTTCTTTGATAGTACCAAGTGGCTCCTGCAATCTGCCATCCAGAAGAAGAACAGGTTAGTTTTGTTTGCCAGGGGAAAGGGCCGAGGTTTGTTTTTGGGGGCCTGTGGCTGGGAGTGGCCGGCTGGCTCCTGAAAATCCATAATACGCAGGATGGTTCCCAGACCGAGGGTGGCACCACAGAAAAGTTGTGCAGGTTTGACAGTGTCAAGTGGCTCCTGCAATCTGCCATCAAGAAGCGGGGCATCTGAGTTTTGTTTGCCAGGGAATAGGGCCGAGGTTTGTTTTTGGGGGCCTGTGGCTGGGAGTGGCCAGCTGGCTCCTGAAAATCCACGATACGGAGGACAGTTTCCACACCCAAGGTGGCACCAGTGCCAAGTAGGGCTGGTTTAATAGTACCAAGTGGCTCCTGCAATCTGCAATCCAGAAGCGGGGCAGGTGACTCTTGTTTGCCCGAGAAAAGGGCCCTGGTTTGTGTATGGGGGTCTGTGGCAGAGAGTGGCCGTCTGGCTCCAGAAAATCTAAGATACGCAGGATGGTTCCCAGACCCAAGGTGGCACCACTGCCAAGTCGGGCTGGTTTGGCAGTGTCAAGTGGCTCCTGCAATCTGCCATCCAGAAGCAAGGCAGCTGAGTTTTGTTTGCCAGAGAAAAGGGCCGTGGTTTGCGTTTGGGGGCCTGTTGCCGGGAGTGCCCGGCTGGCTGCTTAAAATCTACGATACGCAGGATGGTTCCCAGACCCAAGGTGGCACCACTGCCAAGTCTGGCTGGTTTGATAGTACCAAGTGGCTCCTGCAATCTGCCATCCAGAAGCAGGGAACGTGAGTTTTGTCTGCCAGGGAAAAGGGCCGTGGTTTGTGTTTTGGGACCTGTGGCTGAGAGTGGCCGGCTAGGTTTTGAAAATCCACCATACCAGGATGGTTCCCAGACCCAAGGTGGAACCAGTGCCAAGTCGGGCTGGTTTGATAGTACCAAGTGGCTCCTGCAATCTTCCATTTAGAAGCAGGGCTGGGAAGTTTTGTTGCCAGCAAAAAGTTCTGTTGATTTTTTTGGGGACCTGTGGCTGAGAGTTGTCGGCTGGCTCCTGAAAATCTACGATACGGAGGATGGTTCGCAGACCCAAGGTGGCACCAGTGCCAAGTCGGGCTGGTTTGATAGTACCAAGTGGCTCCTGCAATCTGCCATCCAGAAGCAGGGAAGCTGAGTTTGGTTTGCCACGGAAACGGGTAGTAGTTTTTGTTTCGGGGCCTATGGCTGGGAGTGGCCTGCTGGCTCCTTAAAATCCATGATACGCAAGATGGTTCCCAGACCCAAGGTTGTTCCGGTGCCAAGTCGTGCAGGTTTGACAGTGTCAAGTGGCTCCTGCAATCTGCCATCCAGAAGCAGGGCAGGTGAGTTTTGTTTGCCAGGGGAAAAGGCCATGGTGTGTGTTTGGTGGTCTTTGGCCGGGAGTGGCCGGCTGGCTCCCTAAAATCCAAGATACGCAGCATGGTTTCCAGACCCAAGGTGGCTTGAATGCCAGGTCGGGCTGGTTTGACAGTGTAAAGTGACTCCTGCAATCTGCCATCCAGAAGTGGGGCAGCTGAGTTTTGTTTGCAAGGGTAAAGTGTATTAGTTTTTGTTTCGGGGCCTAAGGCTGGGAGTGGCCGCCTGGCTCCTTAAAATCCATAATACGCAGGATGGTTCCCAGACCGAGGGTGGCACCACAGAAAAGTTGTGCAGGTTAGACAGTGTCAAGTGGCTCCTGCAATCTGCCATCAAGAAGCAGGGCAGCTGAGTTTTGTTGGCCAGAGAAAAGGGCCGTGGTTATTTTTTTGGTGGGCTGTGGCTCTGCGTGGCCAGCTGGCTCCAGAAATTCCCAGATACGCAAGACGGTTCGCAGACCCAAGGTGGCACCAGTGCCAAGTCGGGCTGGTTTGATAGTACCGAGTGGCTCCTGCAATCTTCCATCCAGAAGCAGGACAGGTGAGTTTTGTTTGCCAGAGAAAAGCGCCGTGGTTAGTGTTTGGAGGGGCGTGGCCGAGAGTGGCCGGCTGTCTCCCCAAAATCCAAGATACGCAGGATGGTTGCCAAACCCAAGGTGGCAACAATGCCAGGTCAGGCTGGTTTGACAGTGTAAAGTGACTCCTGCAATCTGCCATCAAGAAGCGGGTCATCTGAGTTTTGTTTGCCAGGGAAAAGGGCCGTGGTTTGTGTATGAGGGCCTGTGGCTGGGAGTGGCCGGCTGGCTCCTGAAAATCCACGATACGGAGGACAGTTTCCACACCCAAGGTGGCACCAGTGCCAAGTAGGGCTGGTTTGATAGTGCCACGTGGCTCTGGCAATCTGCCATCCAGAAACGGCGCAGGTGAGTTTTGTTTGCCAGGGAAAAGGGCCGTAGTTTGTGTTTGGTGGTCTGTAGCCGAGAGTGGCCGGCTGGCTCCTGAAAATCTACGATACAGGGTATGGTTCCCAGACCCAAGGTGGCACCAGTGCCAATCGGGCTGGTTTGATGGTACCAAATGGCTCCTGCAATCTGCCATCCAGAAGCAGGGCAGGTGAGTTTTGTTTGCTAGAGAAAAGCGCCGTGGTTTGTGTTTGGTGGCCTGTGGTCGGGAGTGCCAGTCTGCCTCCTGAAAATCTACGATACAGGGTATGGTTCCCTGACCCAAGGTGGCACCAGTGCCAAGCCGGGCTGGTTTGATAGTGCCAAGTGGCTCCTGCAATCTGCCATCCAGAAGAAGGGAAGGTGAGTTTTGTTGGGCAGAGAAAAGCGCCGTGGTTTGTTTTTGGGGGCCTGTGGCTGGAAGTGGCCAGCGGGCTCCTGAAAATCCACGATACGCAGGATGGTTCCCAGACCCAAGGCGGCACCGCTGCCAAGTCGGGCTCGTTTGACAGTGTCAAGTGACTCCTGCAATCTGCCATCCAGTAGCGGGGCAGCTGAGTTTTGTTTACCAGGGAAAAGTGTAGTAGTTTTGTTTCGGGGCCTATGGCTGGGAGTGGCCGGCTGGTGCCTTAAAATCCACGATACGCAGGATGGTTCCCAGACCCAAGGTGGCACCAGCTCAAAGTCGGGCAGGTTTGACGGTGTCAAGCTGCTCCTGCAATCTGCCGTTTAGAAGCGGGGCAGGTGAGTTTTGTTTGCCAGGAAAAAGGGCCGTGGTCTGTGTTTTGGGGTTTGTGGCCGAGAGTGGCCGGCTGGCTCCTGAAAATCTACGATATGGAGGATGGTTCCCAGACCTAAGGTTGCACCACTGCCAAGTCTGGCTGGTTTGAAAGTTCTAAGTGGCTCCTGCAATCTGCCACCCAGAAGCGGGACAGCTGAGT
The DNA here is from genome assembly GCF_027579445.1 of Ammospiza nelsoni. Taxonomy (NCBI): domain Eukaryota; kingdom Metazoa; phylum Chordata; class Aves; order Passeriformes; family Passerellidae; genus Ammospiza; species Ammospiza nelsoni. Next base: position 21,146,229 of record NC_080668.1, on the reverse strand, counting down.
TTTGTTTGCCAGGGAAAAGGGCTGTGGTTTGTGTTTTGGGGGCTGTGGCCGAGAGTGGCCGGCTGGCTCCTGAAAATCTACGATATGGAGGATGGTTCCCAGACCCAAGGTGGCACCAGTCCCAAGTCGCGCAGGTTTGATAGTACCAAGTGGCTCCTGCAATCTGCCATCCAGAAGCAGGGAAGGTGAGTTTTGTTTGCCAGAGAAAAGGGCCGTGGTTTGTGTTTAAGGGCCTGTGGCTAGGAGTGTCTGGGTGGCTCCTGAAAATCCACGATACGCAGGATGGTTGCCAGACTCAAGATGGCACCAGTGCCAAGTCGGGTTGGTTTGAGAGTACCAAGTGACTCCTGCAATCTGCCATCCAGAATCGGGACAGGTGAGTTTTGTTTGCCAGGGAAAAGGGCCGTGGTTTGTGTTTGGGGACCTGTGGCCGAGTGTGGCCGGCTGGCTCCTTAAAATCCATGATTCGCAGGATGGTTCCCAGACCCAAGGTGGGTTGAGTGCCAAGTCGGGCTGGTTTGATAGTACCAAATTTCTCCAGCAATTTGCCATCCAGAAGCAGGGCAGGTGAGTTTTGTTTTCCAGAGAAAAGGGCCGTGGTTTATTTTTGGGGGCCGGTGGCTGGGATTGGCCGGCTGGCTCCTGAAAATCCATGATACGCAGGATAGTTTCCACACCCAAGGTGGCACCAGTGACAAGTCGGGCAGGTTTGATAGTGCCTAGTGGCTCCTGCAATCTGCCATCCAGAAGCGGCGCAGGTGAGTTTTGTTTGCCAGGGAAAAGGGCCGTAGTTTGTGTTTGGGGGTCTGTAGTCGAGAGTGGCCGGCTGGCTCCTGAAAATCTACGATACAGGGTGTGGTTCCCAGACCCAAAGTGGCACCAGTGCCTAGTCGGGCTGATTTGATAGTACCAAGTGGCTCCTGCAATCTGCCATCCAGAAGCAGGGAACGTGAGTTTTGTCTGCCAGGGAAAAGGGCCGTGGTTTGTGTTTTGGGACCTTTGGCTGAGAGTGGCCGGCTAGGTTTTGAAAATCCACCATACCAGGATGGTTCCCAGACCCAAGGTGGAACCAGTGCCAAGTCGGGCGGGTTTGATAGTACCAAGTGGCTCCTGCAATCTTCCATTTAGAAGCAGGGCTGGGAAGTTTTGTTGCCAGCAAAATGGTCTGTTTTTTCTTTTGGGGACCTGTGGCTGGGAGTGGCCTGCTGGCTCCTTAAAATCCATGATACGCAGGATGGTTCCCAGACCCAAGGTTGTTCCAGTGCCAAGTCGTGCAGGTTTGACAGTGTCAAGTGGCTCCTGCAATCTGCCATCCAGAAGCAGGGCAGGTGAGTTTTGTTTGCCAGGGGAAAGGGCCATGGTGTGTGTTTGGTGGCCTGTGGCCGGGAGTGGCCGGCTGGCTCCCCAAAATCCAAGATACACAGGATGGTTGCCAGACCCAAGGTGGCAACAATGCCAGGTCCGGCTCGTTTCACAGTGTAAACTGACTCCTGCAATCTGCCATCCAGAAGCGGGGCAGCTGAGTTTTGTTTGCAAGGGAAAAGTGTAGTAGTTTTTGTTTCGGGGCCTAAGGCTGGGAGTGGCCGTCTGGCTCCTTAAAATCCATAATACGCAGGATGGTTCCCAGACCGAGGGTGGCACCACAGAAAAGTTGTGCAGGTTTGACAGTGTCAAGTGGCACCTGCAATCTGCCATCAAGAAGCAGGGCAGCTGAGTTTTGTTGGCCAGAGAAAAGGGCCGTGGTTATTTTTTTGGTGGGCTGTGGCCGAGAGTGGCCAGCTAGCTCCAGAAATTCCCAGATACGCAAGACGGTTCGCAGACCCAAGGTGGCACCAGTGCCAAGTCGGGCTGGTTTGATAGTACCAAGTGGCTCCTGCAATCTGCCATCCAGAAGCAGGACAGGTGAGTTTTGTTTGCCAGAGAAAAGCACCGTGGTTAGTGTTTGGTGGCCTGTGGTCGAGAGTGTCAGTCTGGCTCCTGAAAATCTACAATACGGAGAATGCTTCCCAGAACAAAGGTGGCACCAGTGCCAAGCCAGGCTGGTTTGATAGTTCCAAGTCGCTCCTGCAAATCTGCCATCCAGAAGAAGGGAAGGGAAGTTTTGTTGGGCAGAGAAAAGCGCCGTGGTTTGTTTTTGGGGGCCTGTGGCTGGAAGTGGCCGGCGGGCTCCTGAAAATCCACGATACGCAGGATGGTTCCCAGACCCAAGGCGGCACCGCTGCCAAGTAGGGCTCGTTTGACAGTGTCAAGTGACTCCTGCAATCTGCCATCCAGTAGCGGGGCAGCTGAGTTTTGTTTAACAGGGAAAAGTGAAGTAGTTTTGTTTCGGGGCATATGGCTGGGAGTGGCCGGCTGGTGCCTTAAAATCCACGATACGCAGGATGGTTCCCAGACCCAAGGTGGCACCAGCTAAAAGTCAGGCAGGTTTGACAGTGTCAAGTGGCTCCTGCAATCTGCCGTTGAGAAGCGGGGCAGGTGAGTTTTGTTTGCCAGGAAAAAGGGCCGCGGTTTTTGTTTGGGGACCTGTGGCTGGGAGTGGCCGGCTGGCTCCTGAAAATCCACGATACGCAGGATGGTTCCCAGACCTAAGGTGGCACCAGTTCCAAGTCTGGCTGGTTTGATAGTACCAAGTGGCTCCTGCAATCAACCATCCAGAAGCGGGGAAGGTGAGTTTTGTTTGCCAGTGAAAAGGGCCGTGGTTTTTGTTTGTTGGCCTGTGGTTGGGAGTGCCCGGCTGCCTCCTTAAAATCTATGATACGCAGGATGGTTCCCAGACCCAAGGTGGGACCACTGCCAAGCCTGTCTGGTTTGATAGTACCAAGTGGCTCCTGCAATCTGCCATCCAGAAGGGGGAAAGGTGAGTTTGTTTTCCAGGGAAAAGGGCCGTGGTTTGTGTTTTGGTGTCTGTGGCCGAGAGTGGCCGGCTGGCTCCTGAAAATCTACGATATGGAGGATGGTTCCCAGACCCAAGTTGGCACCAGTGCCAAGCCGGGCTGGTTTGATAGTGCCAAGTGGCTCCTGCAATCTGCCATCCAGAAGAAGGGAAGGTGAGTTTTGTTGGCCAGAGAAAAGCGCCGTGGTTTGTTTTTGGGGGCCTGTGGCTGGAAGTGGCCGGCGGGCTCCTGAAAATCCACGATACGCAGGATGGTTCCCAGACCCAAGGCGGCACCAGCTAAAAGTCAGGCTGGTTTGATAGTACCAAGTGGCTCCTGCAATCTGCCATCCAGAAGCAGGGAACGTGAGTTTTGTCTGCCAGGGAAAAGGGCCGTGGTTTGTGTTTTGGGACCTGTGGCTGAGAGTGGCCGGCTAGGTTTTGAAAATCCACCATACCAGGATGGTTCCCAGACCCAAGGTGGAACCAGTGCCAAGTTGGGCTGGTTTGATAGTACCAAGTGGCACCTGCAATCTTCCATTTAGAAGCAGGGCTGGGAAGTTTTGTTGCCAGCAAAAAGGTCTGTTGATTTTTTTGGGGACCTGTGGCTGAGAGTTGTCGGCTGGCTCCTGAAAATCTACGATACGCAGGATGGTTCCCAGACCGAGGGTGGCACCACAGAAAAGTTGTGCAGGTTTGACAGTGTCAAGTGGCTCCTGCAATCTGCCATCAAGAAGCAGGGCAGCTGAGTTTTGTTGGCCAGAGAAATGGGCCGTGGTTATTTTTTTGGTGGGCTGTGGCCGAGAGTGGCCAGCTGGCTCCAGAAATTCCGAGATACGCAAGACGGTTCGCAGACCCAAGGTGGCACCAGTGCCAAGTCGGGCTGGTTTGATAGTACCAAGTGGCTCCTGCAATCTGCCATCCAGAAGCAGGACAGGTGAGTTTTGTTTGCCAGAGAAAAGCGCCGTGGTTTGTGTTTGGTGGCCTGTGGTCGGGAGTGCCAGTCTGGCTCCTGAAAATCTACAATACGGAGAATGCTTCCCAGAACCAAGGTGGCAACAATGCCAGGTCGGGCTGGTTTGACAGTGTAAAGTGACTCCTGCAATCTTCCATCCAGAAGCGGGGCAGCTGAGTTTTGCTTGCCAGGGAAAAGTGTAGTAGTTTTTGTTTCGGGGCCTAAGGCTGGAAATGGCCGGCGGGCTCCTGAAAATCCACGATACGCAGGATGGTTCCCAGACCCAAGGCGGCACCGCTGCCAAGTAGGGCTCGTTTGACAGTACAAAGTGACTCCTGCAATCTGCCATCCAGTAGCGGGGCAGCTGAGTTCTGTTTACCAGGGAAAAGTGAAGTAGTTTTGTTTCGGGGCCTATGGCTGGGAGTGGCCGGCTTGTGCCTTAAAATCCACGATACGCAGGATGGTTCCCAGACCCAAGGTGGCACCAGCTAAAAGTCAGGCAGGTTTGACAGTGTCAAGTGGCTCCTGCAGCCTGCCGTTGAGAAGCGGGGCAGGTGAGTTTTGTTTGCCAGGAAAAAGGGCCGTGGTTTTTGTTTGGGGACCTGTGGCTGGGAGTGGCCGGCTGGCTCCTGAAATTCCACGATACGCAGGATGGTTCCCAGACCTAAGGTGGCACCAGTTCCAAGTCTGGCTGATTTGATAGTACCAAGTGGCTCCTGCAATTGGCCATCCAGAAGCGGGGAAGGTGAGTTTTGTTTGCCAGTGAAAAGGGCCGTGGTTTGTGTTTGTTGGCCTGTGGTTGGGAGTGCCCGGCTGGGTCCTTAAAATCTATGATACGCAGGATGGTTCCCAGACCCAAGGTGGCACCACTGCCAAGCCTGTCTGGTTTGATAGTACCAAGTGGCTCCTGCAATCTGCCATCCAGAAGGGGGAAGCTGAGTTTTGTTTGCCAGGGAAAAGGGCCGTGGTTTGTGTTTTGGTGTCTGTGGCCGAGAGTGGCCGGCTGGCTCCTGAAAATCTACGATATGGAGGATGGTTCCCAGACCCAAGGTGGCACCAGTGCCAAGTCGCGCAGGTTTGATAGTACAAAGTGGCTCCTGCAATCTGCCATCCAGAAGAAGAACAGATGAGTTTTGTTTGCCAGGGGAAAGGGCCATGGTTTGTGTTTGGAGGGCCGTGGCCGAGAGTGGCCGGCTGGCTCCCCAAAATCCTAAATACGCAGGATGGTTCCCAGACCCAAGGTGGCAACAATGCCAGGTCGGGCTGGTTTGACAGCGTAAAGTGACTCCTGCAATCTTCCATCCAGAAGCGGGGCAGCTGAGTTTTGCTTGCCAGGGAAAAGTGTAGTACTTTTTGTTTTGGGGCCTAAGGCTGGGAGTGGCCGTCTGGCTCCTTAAAATCCATAATACGCAGGATGGTTCCCAGACCGAGGGTGGCACCAAAGAAAAGTTGTGCAGGTTTGACAGTGTCAAGTGGCTCCTGCAATCTGCCATCAAGAAGCGGGGCATCTGAGTTTTGTTTGCCAGGGAAAAGGGCCGAGGTTTGTTTTTGGGGGCCTGTGGCTGGGAGTGGCCGGCTGGCTCCTGAAAATCCACGATACGGAGGACAGTTTCCACACCCAAGGTGGCACCAGTGCCAAGTAGGGCTGGTTTGATGGTACCAAATGGCTCCTGCAATCTGCCATCCAGAAGCAGGGCAGGTGGGTTTTGTTTGCCAGAGAAAATGCCGTGGTTTGTTTTTCGGGGCCTGTGGCTGGAAGTGGCCGGCGGGCTCCTGAAAATCCACGATAGGCAGGATGGTTCCCAGACCCAAGGCGGCACCGCTGCCAAGTACGGCTCGTTTGACAGTGTCAAGTGACTCCTGCAATCTGCCATCCAGTAGCGGGGCAGCTGAGTTTTGTTTACCAGGGAAAAGTGAAGTAGTTTTGTTTCGGGGCCTATGGCTGGGAGTGGCCGGCTGGTGCCTTAAAATCCACGATACGCAGGATGGTTCCCAGACCCAAGGTGGCACCAGCTAAAAGTCAGGCAGGTTTGACAGTGTCAAGTGGCTCCTGCAACCTGCCATTGAGAAGCGGGGCAGGTGAGTTTTGTTTGCCAGGAAAAAGGGCCGTGGTTTTTGTTTGGGGACCTGTGGCTGGGAGTGGCCGGCTGGCTCCTGAAAATCCACGATACGCTGGATGGTTCCCAGACCTAAGGTGGCACCAGTTCCAAGTCTGGCTGATTTGATAGTACCAAGTGGCTCCTGCAATTGGCCATCCAGAAGCGGGGAAGGTGAGTTTTGTTTGCCAGTGAAAAGGGCCGTGGTTTGTGTTTGTTGGCCTGTGGTTGGGAGTGCCCGGCTGGCTCCTTAAAATCTATGATACGCAGGATGGTTCCCAGACCCAAGGTGGCACCACTGCCAAGCCTGTCTGGTTTGATAGTACCAAGTGGCTCCTGCAATCTGCCATCCAGAAGGGGGAAGCTGAGTTTTGTTTGCCAGGGAAAAGGGCCGTGGTTTGTGTTTTGGTGTCTGTGGCCGAGAGTGGCCGGCTGGCTCCTGAAAATCTACGATATGGAGGATGGTTCCCAGACCCAAGGTGGCACCAGTGCCAAGTCGCGCAGGTTTGATAGTACAAAGTGTCTCCTGCAATCTGCCATCCAGAAGAAGAACAGATGAGTTTTGTTTGCCAGGGGAAAGGGCCATGGTTTGTGTTTGGAGGGCCGTGGCCGAGAGTGGCCGGCTGGCTCCCCAAAATCCTAAATACGCAGGATGGTTCCCAGACCCAAGATGGCAACAATGCCAGGTCGGGCTGGTTTGACAGCGTAAAGTGACTCCTGCAATCTTCCATCCAGAAGCGGGGCAGCTGAGTTTTGCTTGCCAGGGAAAAGTGTAGTACTTTTTGTTTTGGGGCCTAAGGCTGGGAGTGGCCGTCTGGCTCCTTAAAATCCATAATACGCAGGATGGTTCCCAGACCGAGGGTGGCACCAAAGAAAAGTTGTGCAGGTTTGACAGTGTCAAGTGGCTCCTGCAATCTGCCATCAAGAAGCGGGGCATCTGAGTTTTGTTTGCCAGGGAAAAGGGCCGAGGTTTGTTTTTGGGGGCCTGTGGCTGGGAGTGGCCGGCTGGCTCCTGAAAATCCACGATACGGAGGACAGTTTCCACACCCAAGGTGGCACCAGTGCCAAGTAGGGCTGGTTTGATAGTGCCACGTGGCTCCTGCAATCTGCCATCCAGAAGCGGCGCAGGTGAGTTTTGTTTGCCAGGGAAAAGGGCCGTAGTTTGTTTTTTGGGGTCTGTAGCCGAGAGTGGCCGGCTGGCTCCTGAAAATCTACGATACAGGGTATGGTTCCCAGACCCAAGGTGGCACCAGTGCCAAGTTGGGCTGGTTTGATGGTACCAAATGGCTCCTGCAATCTGCCATCCAGAAGCAGGGCAGGTGAGTTTTGTTTGCCAGAGAAAATGCCGTGGTTTGTTTTTGGGGGCCTGTGGCTGGAAGTGGCCGGCGGGCTCCTGAAAATCCACGATACGCAGGATGGTTCCCAGACCCAAGGCGGCACCGCTGCCAAGTAGGGCTCGTTTGACAGTGTCAAGTGACTCCTGCAATCTGCCATCCAGTAGCGGGGCAGCTGAGTTTTGTTTACCAGGGAAAATTTAGTAGTTTTGTTTCGGGGCCTATGGCTGGGAGTGGCCGGCTGGTGCCTTAAAATCCACGATACGCAGGATGGTTCCCAGACCCAAGGTGGCACCAGCTCAAAGTCGGGCAGTTTTGACAATGTCAAGCTGCTCCTGCATACTGCCGTTTAGTAGCGGGGCAGGTGAGTTTTGTTTGCCAGGAAAAAGGGCCGTGGTTTGTCTTTGGGGACCTGTGGCTGAGAGTGGCCGGCGGGCTCCTGAAAATCCACGATACGCAGGATGGTTCCCAGACCTAAGGTTGCACCACTGCCAAGTCTGGCTGGTTTGATAGTACCAAGTGGCTCCTGCAATCTGCCATCCAGAAGAAGGGAAGGTGAGTTAGGTTTGCCACGGAAACGGGTAGTAGTTTTTTTTTCGGGGCCTATGGCTGGGAGTGGCCTGCTGGCTCCTTAAAATCCATGATACGCAAGATGGTTGCCAGACCCAAGGTTGTTCCGGTGCCAAGTCGTGCAGGTTTGACAGTGTCAAGTGGCGCCTGCAATCTGCCATCCCGAAGCAGGGCAGGTGAGTTTTGTTTGCCAGGGGAAAAGGCCATGGTGTGTGTTTGGTGGCCTTTGGCTGGGAGTGGCCGTCAGGCTCCTGAAAATCCACGATACGCAGGATCTTTCCCAGACACAAAGTGGCACCACTTCCAAGTCAGGCGGGTTTGACAGTGTAAAGTGACTCCTGCAATCTGCCATCCAGAAGCAGGGCAGCTGAGTTTGGTTTGCCAGGGGAAAGGGCCATGGTGTGTGTTTGGAGGGCCGCGGCCGAGAGTGGCCGGCTGGCTCCTGAAAATCTATGATACGCAGGATGGTTCCCAAACCCAAGGTGGCACCACTGCCAAGCCTGTCTGGTTTGATAGTACCAAGTGGCTCCTGCAATCTGCCATCCAGAAGGGGGAAAGGTGAGTTTTGTTTGCCAGGGAAAAGGGCCGTGGTTTGTGTTTTGGTGTCTGTGGCCAAGAGTGGCCGGCTGGCTCCTGAAAATCTACGATATGGAGGATGCTTCCCAGACCCAAGGTGGCACCAGTGCCAAGTCGGGCTGGTTTGATAGTACCAAGTGACTCCTGCAATCTGCCATCCAGAAACAGGGAGGGTGAGTTTTTTTTGCCAGAGAAAAGGGCCGTGGTTTGTGTTTGGTGGCCTGTGGCTGGGAGTGGCCGTCAGGCTCCTGAAAATCCACGATACGCAGGATCTTTCCCAGACACAAAGTGGCACCACTGCCAAGCCAGGCGGGTTTGACAGTGTAAAGTGACTCCTGCAATCTGCCATCCAGAAGCAGGGCAGCTGAGTTTGGTTTGCAAGGGGAAAGGGCCATGGTGTGTGTTTGGAGGGCCGCGGCCGAGAGTGGCCGGCTGGCTCCTGAAAATCCACGGTACGCAGGATCTTTCCCCGACCCAAGGTGGCACCAGTGCCAAGTCGTGCAGGTTTGACAGTGTCAAGTGGCGCCTGCAATCTGCCATCCCGAAGCAGGGCAGGTGAGTTTTGTTTGCCAGGGGAAAAGGCCATGGTGTGTGTTTGGTGGCCTTTGGCCGGGAGTGGCCGGCTGGCTCCCCAAAATCCAAAATACGCAGGATGGTTTCCAGACCCAAGGTGGCAACAATGCCAGGTCGGGCTGGTTTGACAGAGTAAAGTGACTCCTGCAATCTGCCATCCAGAAGCGGGGCAGCTGAGTTTTGTTTTCAAGGGAAAAGGGCCGTGGTTTGTGTTTGGGGACCTGTGGCCAAGAGTGGCCGGCTGGCTCCTTAAAATCCATGATACGCAGGATGGTTCCCAGACCCAAGGTGGCACCACAGACAAGTTGTGCAGGTTTTACAGTGTCAAGTGGCTCCTGCAATCTGCCATCAAGAAGCAGGGCAGCTGAGTTTTTTGGCCAGAGAAAAGGGCCGTGGTTATTTTTTTGGTGGTCTGTGGCCGAGAGTGGCCAGCTAGCTCCAGAAATTCCCAGATACGCAAGACGGTTCGCAGACCCAAGGTGGCACCAGTGCCAAGTCGGGCTGGTTTGATAGTACCAAGTGGCTCCTGCAATCTTCCATCCAGAAGAAGAACAGGTGAGTTTTGTTTGCCAGGGGAAAGGGCCGTGGTTTGTGTTTGGGGGCCTATGGCTGGCAGTGGCTGTTAGGCTTCTGAAAATCCACGATACGCAGGATGGTTCCCAGACCCAAGGTGGCACCCGTGGCAAGTCGGGTTGGCTTGATAATACCAAGTGACGCCTGCAATCTGCCATCCAGAAGCGGGGCAGATGAGATCTGTTTGCCAGGTAAAAGGGCCGTGGTTTGTGTTTTGGTGCCTGTGGCTGGGAGTGGCAGGCTGGCTCCTGAAAATCCACGATTCATAGGATTGTTCCCAGACCTAAGGTGGCACCAGTGCAACGTTGGGCTGGTTTGATAGTACCAAGTGCCTCCTGCAATCTGCCATCCAGAAGCGGGGCAGGTGACTTTTGTTTGCCAGTGAAAAGTGCCGTGGTTTGTGTTTGGGGGTAATTGTCCGAGAGTGGCCGGCTGGCTCCTAAAAATCTACGATACGGAGGATGGTTCCCAGACCCAAGGTGGCACCACTGCCAAGTCGGGCTGGTTTTCCATTCCCAAGTGGCTCCTGCAATCTGCCATCCAGAAGCAGGGCAGGTGAGTTTTGTTTGCCAGAGGAAAGGGCCAGGGTTTGTGTTTGGGGGCCTGTGGCTTGGAGTGGCCGGCTGGCTCTTTAAAATCCACGATACGCCGGGTGGTTCTCAGACCCAAGTTGGCACCACTGCCAAGTGGGGCTGGTTTGATAGTACCATGTGACTCCTGCAATCTGCCATCCAGAAGCAGGGCAGGTGAGATTTTTTTGCCAAAGAAAAGGGCCGTGGATTGTGTTTGGGGGGCCGTGGCCGAGAGTGTCCGGCTGGCTCGCAAAAATCCAACACACGCAGGATGGTTCCCAGACCCAAGGTGGCACCACTGCCAAGTCGGGCTGGTTTGATAGTACCACGTGGCTCCTGCAATCTGCCATCCAGAAGTGGGGAAGGTGAGTTTTGTTTGCCAGGGGAAAGGGCCGTGGTTTGTGTTTGGGGGCCTATGGCTGGGAGTGGCCGGCTTGCTCCTGAAAATCCTTGATATGCAGGATGGTTCCCAGACCCAAGGTGGCACCCGTGGCAAGTCGGGTTCGTTTGAAAATACCAAGTGACGCCTGCAATCTGCCATCCAGAAGCGGGGCAGCTGAGATCTGTTTGCCAGGTAAAAGGGCCGCGGTTTGTGTTTTTGAGCCTGTGGCTGGGAGTGGCAGGCTGGCTCCAGAAAATCCACGATTCATAGGATTGTTCCCAGACCTAAGGTGGCACCAGTGAAATGTCGGGCTGGTTTGATAGTACCAAGTGGCTCCTTCAATCTGCCATCCAGAAGCGGGTGAGGTGAGTTTCTTTTGACAGGGAAAAGGGCCGTCGTTTGTGTTTGGGGACCTGTGGCTGAGAGTGGCCGGCTAGCTCCTGAAAATCCAATATTCGCAGGATTGTTCCGAGATCCATGGTGGCACCAGTGCCAAGTCGGGCTGGTTTGATAGTACCAAGTGACTCCTTTAATCTGCCATCCAGAAGCGGGGCATCTGAGTTTTGTTTTCCAGGGAAAAGTGCCGAGGTTTGTGTTTTGGGACCTGTGGCTGGGGGTGGCCGGCTGGCTCCTTAAAAGCCACGCTACGCAGGATGGTTCCCAGACCCAAGGTGGCACCAGTGCCAAGTCGGGCTGGTTTGATAGTACCAAGTGTCTCCTGCAATCTGCAATCCAGAAGGGGGAAAGGTGAGTTTTGTTTGCCAGGGAAAAGGGCCGTGGTTTGTTTTTGGAGGTCTGTGGCCGAGAGTGGCCGGCTGGCTCCTGAAAATCTAGGATACGCAGGATGGTTCCCAGACCCAAGGTGACACCACTTCAAAGTCAGGCTAGTTTGACAGTGTCAAGCGACTCCTGCAATCTGCCATCCAGAAGCGGGGCAGCTTAGTTTTGTTTGCCAGGGAAAAGGGCAGTAGTTTTTGTTTCGGGGCCTATGGCTGGGAGTGGCCGGCTGGCTCCTGAAAATCCACGATACGCAGGATGGTTCCCAGACCCAAGGTTGCACCAGATCCATGTCGGGCAGGTTTGACCGTGTCAAGTGGCTCCTGCAATCTGCCATCCAGAAGCAGGGCATCTGAGTTTTGTTTGCCAGAGGAAAGGGTCGTGGTTTGTGTTTGGGGGGCCGTGGCCGATAGTGGCCGGCTGGCTCCTGAAAATCCAACACACGCAGGATGGTTCCCAGACCCAAGGTGGCACCAGTGCCAAGTCAGGCTGGTTTGACAGTAACATGTGTCTCCTGCAATCTGCCATCCAGAAGCAGGGCAGCTGAGTTTTTTTTGCCACAGAAAAGAGTTGTGGTTTTTTTTTGGGTACCTGTGGCTGGGAATTGCCGGCTGGCTCCCGAAATTCCACTATACGCAGGATCTTTTCCAGACCCAAGGATGCACCAGGGCCAATTCAGGGTGGTTTATAGTACAAAGTGACTCCTGCAATCTGCCATCCAGAAGCGGGGCAGCTGAGTTTTGTTTGCCAGAGAAAAGGGCCGTGGTTTGTGTTTGGGGGTCTGTGGCCGAGAGTGGCCGTCTGGCTCATGAAAATCTACGATACGGAGGATGGTTCCCAGACCCAAGGTGGCATCAGTGCCCAGTCTGGCTGGTTTGATAGTACCAAGTGGCTCCTGCAATCTGCCATCCAGAAGCAGGACAGGTGAGTTTTGTTTGCCAGGGAAAAGGGCTGTAGTTTCTGTTTCGGGGCCTATGGCTGGGAGTGGCCGGCTGGCTCCCTAAAATCCAAGATACGCAGGATGGTTCCCAGACCCAAGTGGGCACCACTGCCAAGTCGTGCAGATTTGACAGTGTCAAGTGGCTCCTGCAATCTGCCATTTAGAAGCGCGGCATCTGAATTTTGTTTGCCAGAGAAAAGGGCTGAGGTTTGTGTTTGGGGACCTGTGGCTTAGAGTGGCCGGCTAGCTCCTTAAAATCCACCATATGCAGGATGGATCCCAGACTCAAGGTAGCACCAGTGCCAAGTCGGGCTTGTTTGATAGTACCAAGTGGTTCCTGCTATCTGCCATACAGAAGCGGGGCAGGTCAGTTTTTTTTTCCACGGAAAAGGGCAGTGGTTTGGGTTTGGGGTGCTGTGGCCGAGAGTGGCCGGCTGGCTCCTGAAAATCCAAGACACGCAGGATGGTTCCCACACCCAAGGTGGCACCAGTGCCAATTTGTGCTGGTTTGATAGTACCAGGTGGCTCCTGCAATCTGCCATGCAGAAGAGGGGAAGGTGAGTTTTGTTTGCCAGGGAAAAGGGCAGTAGGTTTTGTTTCGAGTCTTATTGCTGCGAGTGGCAGGCTGGCTCCTGAAAATCCCAGACACGCAGGATGGTACCCAGACCCAAGGTGGCGCGACTGACAAGTCAGGCTTGTTTGACAGTGTCAAGCGGCAACTGCAATCTGCCGTCCAGAAGCAAGGCACATGACTTTTTTTTGACAGGGAAAAGGGCCTTCATTTTTTTTTTGGGGGCCTATGGCTGAGAGTGGCTGGCTGGCTCCTGAAAATCCCCGCTATGCAGGATGGTTCTCAGACGCATTGTGGCACCAGTGCCAAGTCGGGCTGGTTTGAAAGTACGAATTGGCTCCTGCAATCTGCCATCCAGAAGCGGGGCAGGCGAGTTTTGTTTGCCAGAGAAAATGGCCGTGGTTTGTGTTTGGTGGCCTATTGCTGTGAGTGGCCAGCTGGCTCCTTAAAATCCGTGATATGCAGGATGGTTCTTAGACCCAAGGTGGCACCAGTACGAAGTCGAGCTGGTTTTATAGTACCAAGTGGCTCCTGCAATCTGCCATCAAGAAGCGGGGCAGGTGAGTTTTGTTTGCTGGGAAAAGGGCCGTGGTTTGCGTTTGGAGGCCTGTGGCCAAGAGTGGCCGGCTGGCTCCTGAAAATGCACAATGGGCGGGGTGGTTCCCAGACCCAAGGTGGCACCAGTGCCAAGACTGGCTGGTTTGATAGTACCAAGTGGCTCCTGCAATCTGCCATCAAGAAGCGGGACAGGTGAGTTTTGTTTCCCAGGGTAAAGGGCCGTGGTTTGTGTTTGGAGGCCTGTGGCTGGGAGTGGCCGGCTGGCTCCTGAAAATCCACGATACGCAGGATGGTTCCCAGACCCAAGGTGGCACCAGTGCCAAGTGGGGCTGGTTTGATAGTACCAAGTGGCTCCTGCAATCTGCCATGATCACGTGAAGAAATACTTTCTGGTGTCCGTACTGGGCCATATGCTTTTTCTTCTCTCCCTCAACTTCTCCATCACCTCTCATCTGTTTCACAGACCTTGCTGTCTTCAAGGTCCACAGGCTACTGTTCACAGAATCTTCAGGCCTGATAAAGTAAGAATGATGAATAGAACAGAGCTGGGATCAATTTTCCAGTTTGGATAAAATGCATTCTGCACACAAATCCAAGGAGAAGGTGCTGCCCCGATGCCCAGAAAAACTTTCACTACTACTAGTGTTCTACGTCAACCGCAACTTAGTCTGAAAGAAAAGCTTTTTCTCTGAGAGAATCTGAGAGTTTTGCATGAAGCACTGATATCTGACATATGCAATTTTGAATAGGAGAGGAAAAAGAAAATGGCAAGAAGTTTTTAATTTTACTGGTTTCAATTTTAATTTCTGTGCGCTTTTTCAAAACTTGTCAGCTCAAATGCCCATCAGCATCTTTTTGTCATCTGTAAGTCAGTATTCATATAAAATGTGCTTCAAATCAAAAGAATTTCAAATTTGCACTCCAAGTTTCTATGCCAAGATTTATGATTTCCTACACATATTAGATGAAAGGAAGGCCTTTTTGACTTTGGGAGTGCTGGAACACAGGAACAGGTTGCCCAGAGAAGTTGTGGGTGCCCCATCCCTGCAAGTATTCAAGGTCAGCTTGGACGGGGCTTGGAGCAGGAACAAAGGAGACGCTTGATGGTAGAGAAACAAAGTTGGACTATAGAAGAAACTGGGATTGAAGTACAGGAGCAAGTTTTCTCTCAGCTCTTGGGGTAAATTCAAAGTTGTACAAAATGACATTTATCTGTGATTTTCACTACTGTAACAGAAAGGTTCATGAAAACCGTACAGAAGATCGCAAATTTTAAAAGAGATAAGAATTACAGCATAAAATCCATGGGATGGGTTACAGCATGAGACACTCTCTAAGAGAAAATCTCTGTGTTTCAGCACTTCATCATGGTAAGATTTCATGAAGTGCCAAAGAAGGCGGCAAAATATCATTCGGGACATTATTTACTGGAGTTCAGCCTGGCCATTAGTAGGAACTGGGTTTGAACATCATGTAGATATACCACACACACTTTGCCTTCACTGAAAAATTACTGTTTACAACGAAGAAGCAATTGACAATCAAAATTGATTGAAAGCATCTTAAACATTTCAAGTATTTCATTGTAGATGATCTGTGATCCAAATGCTTCTTCCACCTTTGAGAGGGACAGATCAATTCTTCCATATCATGATGGTTTAAAATTGTATCAACCAATGTTTTCTGCTGAAAAGATATCATCTATTTTTTTCCATTTTTCCAAGAAAATATTCCTAGACGTACAACAGGTGAGAACTAAGTAATTTTAAAGAAACAAATGAAATGAAAATATTCTGTAAATAGAATGAAATGAAAAGCTGTGTTTTAAATAGGAGCTAAATATTAAACAGAATTTTTGTACCAGGCATTTGAATTACTGCACCAGCTCTTTTGCCCATCAAGAGAGGCATTTAGCATTTCAGTCTTTTCCAAGGTGTTCATGATCTGCTATGCTGATCTCTGTGTGTGCCTAGGTGTGTGTGGAAGGGGGGGCATGTGAAGGGGACTGTGTATGTTTGCTTAACAATTGTTGTGGCAGATTCATGCCTCAGCTCCACATTTTGTTTTAGAAAGGTCACACAGAGTGGATATGAAGTTTACTATCAACAAGAGATCAATTCCCAAATCATCCATTTGACTCTACCTTATAAATCATGTGCTTTGTTGCATATTTTATCAAATCTACTTTCAAGCCAGATGGAGGAAGGAGCATGTGGGAATCCCTCCACCATCTTGCAACTTTTATGCAAGTAGGTTTTCAAGAAAATCACAGAATCACAGAATCACAGAATTTTCAAGACTGGAAGAGACCTATAAGATCATCTAGTCCAGCCGATGTTCTAACTGTTCAGCTAGATCATGGCAGCAAGTGCCACATCCAGTCTTTTTTTAAATTCTTCAAGGGATGATGCCTCTACCACCTCACTGGGTAAATGATTCCAGTTTCTTACCACTCTTTCTGTGAAGTATTTCCTTCTTACTTCTAACTTACATCTAGCTTGACGCAACTTGAGACTGTGTCCTCTTGTTCTATCCGTTGTCGCCCGGAGAAAGAGGCCGACCCCCAGCTCACTACAGCCACCCTTCAGGAAGTTGTAGAGAGTGATGAGGTCACCCCTTAGTCTCCTTTTCTCCAGGCTGAACAACCCCAGCTCCCTCAGTCGCTCTTCATATGGCTTGTGTTCCAAGCCCCTTATTAGTTTCGTTGCTCTCCTCTGGACACGCTCAAGTAACTCAACGTCCCTCTTAAAGTGAGGGGCCCAGAACTGCATACAGTACTCCAAGTGAGGCCTCACCAGTGCCGAGTACAGGGGAAGAATGACCTCTCTGTTCCTGCTGGCCATACCATTTCTGATACTGGCCAGGTTGGCATTGGCCCTCTTGGCTACCTGGGCACATTGCTGGCTCATATTCAATCGACTGCCAACCAGCACCCCCAGGTCCCTTTCCACCTGGGCACTATCCAGCCACTCCATCCCCAGCTTGTATTGGTACAGGGGATTATTATGGCCGAAGTGCAATACTCGGCACTTGGACTTATTGAAGTTCATCCCATTTGATTCTGTCCATTTGTCCAGCCGTTCCAAGTCTCTCTGGAGAGCCCTACACACCTCTAGTTGATCTACACTCATACCCAATTTGGTATCATCAGCGAAACTACTAATAAAAGACACTAAGCCCTCATCCATATCGTCAATAAAAATATTGAACAAAAATCATCATTTCTCTTGGAAATATGTCTGGAGCAGGCATGATGGTAGTGTCAACCTGTTGGAGTTTTTGTTGCTGGGAGAAGTTGTACAAAAGGATTGGTTTTTACATTGACCAGTTACTGAATCAAGCGCAGGAATACCTTGGAAATTCAACTGGGGGTTCCTTTTCCCAGCAGACTACTTCTAGAACGAGCTTGTACACTGAAGCTGACTCTTTTGCTCTCTTTTTGTTCCTTTCCTATTTTCTTGGCTTCTTTGCCACTATCTAGACAATTTTGGAAATTTTTTCCCAGCTAAAACGGTTTCAATAGTCTGATCGTGATCATACATTTTTACACGGAAATTTTAAAATCTTTCCTCGAGGTAAGAAAATCAAGGACTTAGGTCTTTTTCTTCCCTTATCAATATTGCAATGAAATTGATAAATCAAGACCAACTCTTTATTTTTGTTTTTAACCCAAGTAGATAATTCCCATCCATTATTCCATTTTGTGGACCAATAGTTGCCATTCTGATGGAAGTTGTCACTTCTTAACAATAGACATTCTGTGACTATGTTGACAGCACTTTGGGTGAAGATCCTAACTGGTCTTAGATACACATAGGGAGAAATTTGCTCAGCCAGTGTCAGTCTTAAGCATGCGTATCAGAAGATCTTTCTATAGCTGGGAATTTTCCCATGAAAGGGATTCAGTTAGGGAAGAGACACTTGTCCCAGAGTTTTACATTCTTCTTGAACACTGCTGAAGGAACTTAGATCCCATGTCCATTTGGATCTCTGTCTGCACAGAACTCTGTCATGCCAGTGCTTGAAATGCATCTGGAAGAGAATTCACTAGCACAGAATGAATGAGAGTGGAAGGGGTTGGTGGGGCTAACCAGGCCCAACCCCCCTGCTTAAACCAGGATACCTAGAGCCTCTTGCCCAGGGTGTACTTTTAATGTCTTCAAAGATCCAGGGCCGTGGTTTGTGTTTGGAGGCCTGTGGCCGGGAGGTGCCGGCGGGCTCCTGAAAATCCACGATACGCAGGATGGTTCCCGGACCCAAGGGGGCACCAGTGCCAAGTCTGTCTGGTTTGATAGTACCAAGTGGCTCCTGCAATCTGCCACCCCGAAGCGGGGCAGGTGAGTTTTGTTTGCCTGGGAAAAGGGCCGAGGTTTGTGTTCGGGGGCCTGTGGCCGAGAGTGGCCGGCTGGCTCCTGAAAATCCACGATACGCAGGATGGTTCCCAGACCCAAGGGGGCAACAGTTCCATGTGGGGCTGGTTTGATAGTACCAAGTTGCTCCTGCAATCTGCCATCAAGAAACGGGGCAGGTGAGTTTTGTTTGCCAGGGAAAAGGGCCGTGGTTTGTGTTTGGAGGCCTGTGGCCGAGAGTGGCCGGCTGGCTCCTGAAAATCCACGATATGCAGGATGGTTCCCAGACCCAAGGGGGCACCAGTGCCAAGTGGGGCTGGTTTGATAGTACCAAGTGGCTCCTGCAATCTGCCATGATCACGTGAAGAAATACTTTCTGGTGTCCGTACTGGGCCATATGCTCTTTCTTCTCTCCCTCAACTTCTCCATCACCTCTCATCTGTTTCACAGACCTTGCTATCTTCAAGGTCCACAGGCTACTTTTCACAGAATCTTCAGGCCTGATGCAGTAAGAATGATGAATAGAACAGAGCTGGGATCAATTTTCCAGTTTGGATAAAATGCATTCTGCACACAAATCCAAGGAGAAGGTGCTGCCCCGACGCCCAGAAAAACTTCCACTACTACTACTAGTGTTCTACGTCAACCGCAACTTAGTCTGAAAGAAAAGCTTTTTCTCTGAGAGCATCTGAGAGGTTTGCATGAAGCACTGATATCTGACATATGCAATTTTGAATAGGAGAGGAAAAAGAAAATGGCAAGAAGTTTTTAATTTTACTGGTTTCAATTTTAATTTCCGTGCGCTTTTTCAAAACTTGTCAGCTCAAATGCCCATCAACATCTTTTAGCCATCTGTAAGTCAGTATTCATATAAAATGTGCTTCAAATCAAAAGAATTTCAAATTTGCACTCCAAGTTTCTATGCCTAGATTTATGATTTCCTACACATACTAGATGAAAGGAAGGCCTTTTTTACTGTGGGAGTGCTGGAACGCTGTAACACTGGAACAGGTTGCCCAGAGAAGTTGTGGGTGTCCCATCCCTGAAAGTATTCAAGGTCAGCTTGGACGGGGCTTGGAGCAGCAACAAAGGAGAAGCTTGATGGTAGAGAAACAAAGTTGGACTATAGAAGAAACTGGGATTGAAGTATAGGAGCAAGTTTTCTCTCAGCTCTTGGGGTAAATTCAAAGTTGTACAAAATGACATTTATCTGTGATTTTCACTACTGTAACAGAAAGGTTCATGAAAACTGTACAGAAGATCGCAAATTTTAAAAGAGGTAAGAATTACAGCATAAAATCCATGGGATGGGTTACAACATGAGACACTCTCTAAGAGAAAATCTCTGTGTTTCAGCACTTCATCATGGTAAGATTTCATGAAGTGCCAAAGAAGGCGGCAAAATATCATTCGGGACATTATTTACTGGAGTTCAGCCTGGCCATTAGTAGGAACTGGGTTTGAACATCATGTAGATATACCACACACACTTTGCCTTCACTGAAAAATTACTGTTTACAACGAATAAGCAATTGACAATCAAAATTGATTGAAAGCATCTTAAACATGTCAAGTATTTCATTGTAGATGATCTGTGATCCAAATGCTTCTTCCACCTTTGAGAGGGACAGAACAATTCTTCCATATCATGATGGTTTAAAATTGTATCAACCAATGTTTTCTGCTGAAAAGATATCATCTATTTTTTTCCATTTTTCCAAGAAAATATTCCTAGACGTACAACAGGTGAGAACTAAGTAATTTTAAAGAAACAAATGAAATGAAAATATTCTGTAAATAGAATGAAATGAAAAGCTGTGTTTTAAATAGGAGCTAAATATTAAACAGAATTTTTGTACCAGGCATTTGAATTACTGCACCAGCTCTTTTGCCCATCAAGAGAGGCATTTAGCATTTCAGTCTTTTCCAAGGTGTTCATGATCTGCTATGCTGATCTCTGTGTGTGCCTAGGTGTGTGTGGAAGGGGGGGCATGTGAAGGGGACTGTGTATGTTTGCTTAACAATTGTTGTGGCAGATTCATGCCTCAGCTCCACATTTTGTTTTAGAAAGGTCACACAGAGTGGATATGAAGTTTACTATCAACAAGAGATCAATTCCCAAATCATCCATTTGACTCTACCTTATAAATCATGTGCTTTGTTGCATATTTTATCAAATCTACTTTCAAGCCAGATGGAGGAAGGAGCATGTGGGAATCCCTCCACCATCTTGCAACTTTTATGCAAGTAGGTTTTCAAGAAAATCACAGAATCACAGAATCACAGAATTTTCAAGACTGGAAGAGACCTATAAGATCATCTAGTCCAGCCGATGTTCTAACTGTTCAGCTAGATCATGGCAGCAAGTGCCACATCCAGTCTTTTTTTAAATTCTTCAAGGGATGATGCCTCTACCACCTCACTGGGTAAATGATTCCAGTTTCTTACCACTCTTTCTGTGAAGTATTTCCTTCTTACTTCTAACTTACATCTAGCTTGACGCAACTTGAGACTGTGTCCTCTTGTTCTATCCGTTGTCGCCCGGAGAAAGAGGCCGACCCCCAGCTCACTACAGCCACCCTTCAGGAAGTTGTAGAGAGTGATGAGGTCACCCCTTAGTCTCCTTTTCTCCAGGCTGAACAACCCCAGCTCCCTCAGTCGCTCTTCATATGGCTTGTGTTCCAAGCCCCTTATTAGTTTCGTTGCTCTCCTCTGGACACGCTCAAGTAACTCAACGTCCCTCTTAAAGTGAGGGGCCCAGAACTGCATACAGTACTCCAAGTGAGGCCTCACCAGTGCCGAGTACAGGGGAAGAATGACCTCTCTGTTCCTGCTGGCCATACCATTTCTGATACTGGCCAGGTTGGCATTGGCCCTCTTGGCTACCTGGGCACATTGCTGGCTCATATTCAATCGACTGCCAACCAGCACCCCCAGGTCCCTTTCCACCTGGGCACTATCCAGCCACTCCATCCCCAGCTTGTATTGGTATAGGGGATTATTATGGCCGAAGTGCAATACTCGGCACTTGGACTTATTGAAGTTCATCCCATTTGATTCTGTCCATTTGTCCAGCCGTTCCAAGTCTCTCTGGAGAGCCCTACACACCTCTAGTTGATCTACACTCATACCCAATTTGGTATCATCAGCGAAACTACTAATAAAAGACACTAAGCCCTCATCCATATCGTCAATAAAAATATTGAACAAAAATCATCATTTCTCTTGGAAATATGTCTGGAGCAGGCATGATGGTAGTGTCAACCTGTTGGAGTTTTTGTTGCTGGGAGAAGTTGTACAAAAGGATTGGTTTTTACATTGACCAGTTACTGAATCAAGCGCAGGAATACCTTGGAAATTCAACTGGGGGTTCCTTTTCCCAGCAGACTACTTCTAGAACGAGCTTGTACACTGAAGCTGACTCTTTTGCTCTCTTTTTGTTTCTTTCCTATTTTCTTGGCTTCTTTGCCACTATCTAGACAATTTTGGAAATTTTTTCCCAACTAAAACGGTTTCAATAGTCTGATCGTGATCATACATTTTTACAAGGAATTTTTAAAATCTTTCCTCGAGTTAAGAAAGTCAAGGACTTAGGTCTTTTTCTTCCCTTATCAATATTGCAATGAAATTGATAAATCAAGACCAACTCTTTATTTTTGTTTTTAACCCAAGTAGATAATTCCCATCCATTATTCCATTTTGTGGACCAATAGTTGCCATTCTGATGGAAGTTGTCACTTCTTAACAATAGACATTCTGTGACTATGTTGACAGCACTTTGGGTGAAGATCCTAACTGGTCTTAGATACACATAGGGAGAAATTTGCTCAGCCAGTGTCAGTCTTAAGCATGCGTATCAGAAGATCTTTCTATAGCTGGGAATTTTCCCATGAAAGGGATTCGGTTAGGGAAGAGACACTTGTCCCAGAGTTTTACATTCTTCTTGAACACTGCTGAAGGAACTTAGATCCCATGTCCATTTGGATCTCTGTCTGCACAGAACTCTGTCATGCCAGTGCTTGAAATGCATCTGGAAGAGAATTCACTAGCACAGAATGAATGAGAGTGGAAGGGGTTGGTGGGGCTAACCAGGCCCAACCCCCCTGCTTAAACCAGGATACCTAGAGCCTCTTGCCCAGGGTGTACTTTTAATGTCTTCAAAGATCCAGGGCCGTGGTTTGTGTTTGGAGGCCTGTGGCCGGGAGGTGCTGGCGGGCTCCTGAAAATCAACGATACGCAAGATGGTTCCCAGACCCAAGGGGGCACCAGTGCCAAGTCTGTCTGGTTTGATAGTACCAAGTGGCTCCTGCAATCTGCCACCCCGAAGCGGGGCCGGTGAGTTTAGTTTGCCTGGGAAAAGGGCCGAGGTTTGTGTTCGGGGGCCTGTGGCCGAGAGTGGCCGGCTGGCTCCTGAAAATCCACGATACGCAGGATGGTTCCCAGACCCAAGTGGGCAACAGTTCCATGTGGGGCTGGTTTGATAGTACCAAGTTGCTCCTGCAATCTGCCACCCCGAAGCGGGGCAGGTGAGTTTAGTTTGCCTGGGAAAAGGGCCGAGGTTTGTGTTTGGGGGCCTGTGGCCGAGAGTGGCCGGCTGGCTCCTGAAAATCCACGATATGCAGGATGGTTCCCAGACCCAAGGGGGCACCAGTGCCAAGTCGGGCTGGTTTGATAGTACCAAGTGGCTCCTGCAATCTGCCATGATCACGTGAAGAAATACTTTCTGGTGTCCGTACTGGGCCATATGCTCTTTCTTCTCTCCCTCAACTTCTCCATCACCTCTCATCTGTTTCACAGACCTTGCTATCATCAAGGTCCACAGGCTACTTTTCACAGAATCTTCAGGCCTGATGCAGTAAGAATGATGAATAGAACAGAGCTGGGGTCAATTTTCCAGTTTGGATAAAATGCATTCTGCACACAAATCCAAGGAGAAGGTGCTGCCCCGATGCCCAGAAAAACTTTCACTACTACTAGTGTTCTACGTCAACCGCAACTTAGTCTGGAAGAAAAGCTTTTTCTCTGAGAGCATCTGAGAGGTTTGCATGAAGCACTGATATCTGACATATGCAATTTTGAATAGGAGAGGAAAAAGAAAATGGCAAGAAGGTTTTAATTTTACTGGTTTCAATTTTAATTTCTGTGCGCTTTTTCAAAACTTGTCAGCTCAAATGCCCATCAACATCTTTTAGTCATCTCTAAGTCAGTATTCATATAAAATGTGCTTCAAATCAAAAGAATTTCAAATTTGCACTTCCAAGTTTCTATGCCTAGATTTATGATTTCCTACACATATTAGATGAAAGGAAGGCCTTTTTTACTGTGGGAGTGCTGGACCGCTGGAACAGGTTGCCCAGAGAAGTTGTGGGTGTCCCATCCCTGCAAGTATTCCAGGTCAGCTTGGACGGGGCTTGGAGCAGCAACAAAGGAGAAGCTTGATGGTAGAGAAACAAAGTTGGACTATAGAAGAAACTGGGATTGAAGTATAGGAGCAAGTTTTCTCTCAGCTCTTGGGGTAAATTGAAAGTTGTACAAAATGACATTTATCTGTGATTTTCACTACTGTAACAGAAAGGTTCATGAAAACTGTACAGAAGATCGCAAATTTTAAAAGAGGTAAGAATTACAGCATAAAATCCATGGGATGGGTTACAACATGAGACACTCTCTAAGAGAAAATCTCTGTGTTTCAGCACTTCATCATGGTAAGATTTCATGAAGTGCCAAAGAAGGCGGCAAAATATCATTCGGGACATTATTTACTGGAGTTCAGCCTGGCCATTAGTAGGAACTGGGTTTGAACATCATGTAGATATACCACACACACTTTGCCTTCACTGAAAAATTACTGTTTACAACGAAGAAGCAATTGACAATCAAAATTGATTGAAAGCATCTTAAACATGTCAAGTATTTCATTGTAGATCATCTGTGATCCAAATGCTTCTTCCACCTTTGAGAGGGACAGAACAATTCTTCCATATCATGATTGTTTAAAATTGTATCAATCAATGTTTTCTGCTGAAAAGATATCATCTATTTTTTTCCATTTTTCCAAGAAAATATTCCTAGACGTACAACAGGTGAGAACTAAGTAATTTTAAAGAAACAAATGAAATGAAAATATTCTGTAAATAGAATGAAATGAAAAGCTGTGTTTTAAATAGGAGCTAAATATTAAACAGAATTTTTGTACCATGCATTTGAAGTACTGCACCAGCTCTTTTGCCCATCAAGAGAGGCATTTAGCATTTCAGTCTTTTCCAAGGTGTTCATGATCTGCTATGCTGATCTCTGTGTGTGCCTAGGTGTGTGTGGAAGGGGGGGCATGTGAAGGGGACTGTGTATGTTTGCTTAACAATTGTTGTGGCAGATTCATGCCTCAGCTCCACATTTTGTTTTAGAAAGGTCACACAGAGTGGATATGAAGTTTACTATCAACAAGAGATCAATTCCCAAATCATCCGTTTGTCTCTACCTTATAAATCATGTGCTTTGTTGCATATTTTATCAAATCTACTTTCAAGCCAGATGGAGGAAGGAGCATGTGGGAATCCCTCCACCATCTTGCAACTTTTATGCAAGTAGGTTTTCAAGAAAATCATCATTTCTCTGGCAAATGTGTCTGGAGCAGGCATGATGGTAGTGTCAACCTGTTGGGGTTTTTTTTGCTGGGAGAAGTTGTACAAAAGGATTGGTTTTTACATTGACCAGTTACTGAATCAAGCGCAGGAATACCTTGGAAATTCAACTGGGGGTTCCTTTTCCCAGCAGACTACTTCTAGAACGAGCTTGTACACTGAAGCTGACTCTTTTGCTCTCTTTTTGTTCCTTTCCTATTTTCTTGGCTTCTTTGGCACTATCTAGACAATTTTGGAACATTTTTCCCAACTAAAACGGTTTCAATAGTCTGATCGTGATCATACATTTTTACAAGGAATTTTTAAAATCTTTCCTCGAGTTAAGAAACTCAAGGACTTAGGTCTTTTTCTTCCCTTATCAATATTGCAATGAAATTGATAAATAAAGACCAACTCTTTATTTTTGTTTTTAACCCAAGTAGATAATTCCCATCCATTAATCCATTTTGTGGACCAATAGTTGCCATTCTGATGGAAGTTGTCACTTCTTAACAATAGACATTCTGTGACTATGTTGACAGCACTTTGGGTGAAGATCCTAACTGGTCTTAGATACACATAGGGAGAAATTTGCTCAGCCAGTGTCAGTGTCAGTCTTAAGCATGCGTATCAGAAGATCTTCCTGTAGCTGGGAATTTTCCCATGAAAGGGATTCAGTTAGGGAAGAGACACTTGTCCCAGAGTTTTACATTCTTCTTGAACACTGCTGAAGGAACTTAGATCCCATGTCCATTTGGATCTCAGTCTGACAGAACTCTGTCATGCCAGTGCTTGAAATGCATCTGGAAGAGAATTCACTAGCACAGAATGAATGAGAGTGGAAGGGGTTGGTGGGGCTAACCAGGCCCAACCCCCCTGCTTAAACCAGGTGTCCTGGTTTAGGACAAATTAGGGGAAATCTCCAAAAGGGAGCCCCCCAAAAACAAAACAAACCTCCAACCGCCCCTCCCCCAACACCGGGTTCGGGAAGGAATTTCTCGGAGGAGCAAAGTGGAAAACAAAACCTATTTATTTACAAGTAACAAAAGAACACTCCCCAACACAAGAAAAGAAAAGAAAACAGAAAAAACAGACTGTGTGTTGAGAGGGCGCGGCGCTTCTCTGCAAGCTTCGGGTGTCCTGGACGTCTTCAGGTCACGTCCGGAGCCGGTCCAGTATCTTCAGGGGAGGGTAAGAAAGAGGGAGCAAGAGAAAAGGAAAAAAACAGCACAAAAAAGCAGAAAGCAAGCAAGCAAAGCGGCTAGCCAAGCCAAGTAGCAAAAGCCAAAAGCAAAAAAAGGCCTGGTCAAACACTCCCCCCTCTCTTCCCCGCCCCGCCGCAGCAAGACGGCCGGGGGGGGGGAAAAGAGAAAAGGCACAGCTGCCAGACACAACACACGATATTGGGATAAAGGCTGTCAACCCACGACACTCCACCCCTTATCCCATATCGTGAATATACAATAAAAACTTTCATTTCACTTACTCACACCTTTGACACTTACGCATTCCTCTCATCTTACTTGCTCAGACCTTTGACACTTACAGTTTCCTTCTGTCTCACATTCAAAAAACAATGACATTCATATATGAATCTCATCCCACAATCAGGTCTCCCTGAGGTACACACCGTGTTGTTCCATCTTTCTGCATTATCCACCATGTATAACCTGGTCCTTGAGCAAAGACAATCCCACGGATGGGTTTGTCTGTACTCGAGGCAGGGTTGATCCATACTGTCTTTCCCAACAAACCTCTGACATGGGCCACTGGGGCTTTATCCCCATCTACTATATTAAGGAGCTCAGACTGAGCAGGACCCGCTCGGTTGGTGGAACCTCGAGTGTTAACTAACCAGGTAGCCTTTGCCAAATGCTGCTCCCAGTTTTTAAAAGACCCCCCACCCAATGCTTTTAAGGTGGTTTTTAACAATCCATTATACCTTTTCACTTTCCCTGCAGCTGGTGCATGATAGGGGATATGGTATATCCACTCGATGCCATGTTCCCTAGCCCAAGTATTAATAAGATTGTTTTTAAAATGAGTTCCATTATCCGACTCAATTCTCTCGGGAGTACCGTGCCTCCAAAGGACCTGCTTTTCAAGGCCCAAGATAGTGTTACGGGCTGTGGCATGAGACACAGGGTAGGTTTCCAACCATCCCGTGGTGGCTTCTACCATGGTTAGTACATAGCGCTTGCCCTGGCGGGTTTGAGGCAGTGTGATGTAATCAATCTGCCAGGCCTCCCCGTATTTGTACTTAGACCACCGCCCCCCATACCAGAGGGGCTTCACCCGCTTGGCCTGCTTGATGGCAGCGCACGTCTCACAGTCACGAATAACCTGAGAGATACTGTCCATGGTTAGATCCACCCCTCGGTCTCGTGCCCACTTATAGGTGGCATCTCTACCCTGGTGGCCTGAGGCATCATGGGCCCATCGTGCTAAGAATAACTCTCCCTTATGCTCCCAGTCGAGATCTATCTTCAACTCCCCTATCTTTGCAGCCTGATGTACTTGCTGGTTGTTTTGCTGCTCTTCATTAGCTCTACTTCTGGGGACATGGGCATCTACATGGCGAATCTTCACAGGTAACTTCTCTACCCGAGTAGCGATATCTTTCCACTCTTCCGCAGCCCAAATTGGTTTTCCTCTTCGCTGCCAGTTCGCCTCTTTCCATCTCTTCAGCCATCCCCATAGAGCATTGGCTGCCATCCAGGAATCGGTATACAAATAGAGCCTTGGCCACCTCTCTCTCTCTGCAATACCTAGGGACAGTTGAATAGCTTTGATTTCAGCAAATTGACTGGATTCACCCTCTCCTTCAGTAGCCTCTGCAACCCGTCGAGTGGGACTCCACACAGCTGCTTTCCACCTCCGTTTCATCCCTATGACACGACAAGAACCATCGGTGAATAGAGCATAACGTGTTTCTTCTACTGGTAACTGATTGTATGGCGGAGCTTCCTCAACCCGGGTCACTGGCTCTTGTTCCTCATCTGCGACACTAAAGCTTTCACCTTCAGGCCAATTTGTAATTATCTCCAGGATCCCAGGGCGATTTAACTTCCCAATTCGAGCGCGCTGCGTAATGAGGGCAATCCACTTACTCCAAGTAGCACTGGTGGCATGGTGGGTAGAGGGAACCTTTCCTCTGAACATCCATCCCAACACCGGTAGTCGGGGTGCCAAAAAGAGTTGTGCCTCTGTACCAATCACCTCCAAGGCGGCTTGGACTCCTTCATAGGCGGCCAAGATTTCCTTTTCTGTTGGAGTATAGTTATCTTCAGACCCCCTGTAGCTCCGACTCCAAAATCCCAATGGTCGGCCTCGGGTCTCGCCAGGTACCTTCTGCCAAAGGCTCCAGGACAGACCATGGCTCCCGGCTGCAGAGTAGAGCACGTTCTTCACATCTGGTCCCGTCCTGACTGGACCAAGGGCTACAGCATGAGCGATCTCCTGCTTGATTTGGACAAAAGCTTGCTGCTGCTCAGGGCCCCAATGGAAGTCGTTCCTCTTGCGGGTAACCAGATAAAGGGGTCTCACAATCTGACTATACTCAGGGATGTGCATCCTCCAGAAACCTATAGCGCCTAAGAAAGCTTGTGTTTCCTTTTTATCAGTTGGTGGGGACATGGCAGTGATTTTATTAATAACATCCACAGGAATCTGACGCCGTCCATCTTGCCACTTCACCCCCAAGAACTGAATTTCTTGGGCAGGTCCCTTGACTTTGCTCTTCTTAATGGCAAATCCAGCTTCCAAGAGAATATGAATTATCTTCTCTCCTTTCTCGAACACTTCTATTGCCGTGCTCCCCCAAACAATGATATCATCAATATATTGCAGATGTTCTGGAGCCTCACCCTCTTCTAGTGCAGCCTGGATCAGTCCATGACAGATGGTAGGACTGTGTTTCCACCCTTGGGGCAGTCGGTTCCAGGTATACTGCACTCCCCTCCATGTAAAAGCAAACTGAGGCCTGCATTCTGCTGCCAGAGGGATGGAGAAAAACGCGTTAGCAATATCGATGGTCGCATACCACTTTGCTGCCTTAGACTCTAGCTCGTACTGCAGTTCCAGTATGTCCGGTACAGCCGCACTCAGTGGTGGAGTCACTTCATTCAAGGCACGATAGTCCACAGTCAGTCTCCATTCTCCATCAGATTTTCGCACAGGCCAGATAGGGCTGTTAAAGGGTGAGTGGGTTTTACTGACCACCCCTTGGCTCTCCAGCTCTCGGATCATTTTGTGGATGGGGATCACGGCATCTCGATTCGTCCGGTACTGCCTGCGGTGCACTGTTGAGGTGGCAATTGGCACTCGCTGCTCCTCTACCTTCAAGAGTCCTACTGCAGATGGGTTCTCTGATAGTCCAGAGAAGGTGTTCAATTGTTTAATACCCTCTATCTCCACTGCAGCTATTCCAAAAGCCCACCTGAATCCCTTAGGATCTTTGTAATAGCCATTCCGGAGGAAGTCTATGCCCAAAATACACGGAGCCTCTGGACCAGTCACAATCGGGTGTTCCTGCCATTCCTTCCCAGTCAAGCTCACCTCAGCTTCCAACAAAGTCAACTGTTGTGATCCTCCCGTCACTCCAGCAATGGAAACAGGTTCTGTCCCCACGTGTTCCGATGGCATTAAGGTACACTGTGATCCAGTGTCAACCAACGCTTCATAGTCTTGTGGCTCTGATGTGCCAGGCCATCTGATCCACACCTTCCAAAAAACCCGGTTCTCCCGTGCCTCTTCCTGGCTGGAGGCAGGGCCCCTCTAAGCCAGATTGTCCTTCTTTCCTTGGGCATATGCCTTAGAAGTTCCTTCAAGGGGATCGGACATGTCATCGTCATCATTATACTTAACATCTCGGCTACGAGCGACCGGAGCTGCTATCCTTTTGGTGATACTTTCTCTTTTCTTCAAATCACGCACCCGTTGTGCCAAAGCAGCGGTGGGTTTTCCATCCCATCTCCTCATGTCTTCTCCAGACTCACGCAGAAAAGCCCATAACTCAGTCCGTGGGGTGTACCTTCTCTCCCCATCAAAGGAGCGCCAGCGTTGGACACCAGGACCTCTAATTTGTACAGCTGAGATTTGAATAAGGTCCTCCTTAATCTCTTCCCGGAGTTTCTTATGATTCTCCTCAATTTTATCCTCTAGTTTCTGCAGTCGGGTTTCCACTGCTGCAATTCTGGCATGAGTTGGGCCATGCACAGCATCTGCATACGCTCGAAGCTTCTTTGCCATATCGAGCACAGTCTCATATGTATCATCCCGCTTCATTGTTGCTAGGGCAGAAGCGTATTCAGGTGGCCCAAGTCGCACGATTTTCCTCCACATTACAGGTGTGCATGGTACCAGGTCCGGATTTCTAGTTGTTGTGTCATCTGAGAAAATGAGCTCTGCCACCGCCATCTCTCTCAGGCGTTGGATCCCCTGTTTTATGGTCTTCCATCGTGTCTGCTGCATATAGAGATCATCCGTACACAGGTATCGTTCTGCTACGCTTCTTAGGACCCGTTCCCAGAGGCTGTGAGGGTTAGCCCCCCTCATCATACCTTGATCGATGACAGGATCATGTGACAGGGATCCCAAATGCCTCGCTTCAGTACCATCCAAAATCGTAACCTCCCCTGCAGCATCCCAAAGGCGGACTAACCAACTAATTATAGATTCGTCAGGTTGTCGTCTGTAATCCTTTCTTAGGCCTCTGAGGTCCTTCAGAGAAAAGGAGTCAATATTAGCTCCAGATTCTGTGCCCCTTGATGTGGCCTCTGATTTTGGTGAGGGTCCTTCTCCTGCATCATCATCCTCATCATCCTCCACCTTTCGATCGGTCTTGCCTTTACACTTTCCACCTCTTGTATTAGCTGCAACAGCCATGGTTTGGGGCCTACTGTCTGATGCAGCTGCTAGCCTGGAGCCTGGGAGGTTAGCTGCAGCCTGGGTCACTGGGGTAGTAACTAACTTATCACCCTGTTCCCTTTCTGCTATCTGCTGCTCCACAGTATCTAGCAGAGTACGGTAAACAAATGCCAAGGCCCAGCTCACTGCAGTAATCCTTTCTTCCTTAGTGTTACCATGGCACTTCTCCCTCAAATACTTTGCCACCTCGACTGGATTCTGAATTTGATCAGATGGAAAGTCCCAGTCCATAGGATCAGAAAATTCCTTTAAAGTCTGGCCCATGTCCTCCCATTTCCCACTCCAGTCAAGATTTTTCCTGCTTTGTTTTACTCCTAAGTCAGGAGTGTCTCTAACCCCTCTAGAAATC
Organism: Ammospiza nelsoni; assembly: GCF_027579445.1. Lineage (NCBI taxonomy): Eukaryota > Metazoa > Chordata > Aves > Passeriformes > Passerellidae > Ammospiza > Ammospiza nelsoni. Next base: position 21,115,634 of record NC_080668.1, on the reverse strand, counting down.
TCAGTCTTCATTTTATACACACTCCAGACAGTATAGCAAAGGCTTAATAAATTAAATGCCAGAAAGATGGTTTCTTTCAAACTCAGGGGAAATTCAGTATTTTCTAATAGAGATGTCAACAATTTGGAGGACAAGAAGGAAGGCAAAGGCTGAAAAGCCCCTTCCCCTTCTTCTCCCCAAACAAACTGAGTAAACAACCATAATAACAGTCCATACATTCCTGAAATAAAGTCCAGCATTTTTATCCGACACATCATCATACATAAGACCAGCACAATGACTATTCTGGTTAGTGCCCCCCGCTTACAAAAGCTACTTATTAGGGCCAACATCAGAGCTATTTTTGGGTAAGGAAATAACCCCAGGGACCACAAAAGTATTAAAACATCAAAAACCCCTAGGGACCAGAACGACCGGCAAGCTTCCACTCCAAATGACATTATGAATCACCGATATGCCCACAAAATAGCCAAAACCAAAATATTATTGCTATAGGTTTTTTTCCACTGTTTTTTGGCCTCCCTTTCCCGGCCAATGCACCAAAAAGTATATTGTCCTGGTTTAGGACAAATTAGGGGAAATCTCCAAAAGGGAGCCCCCCAAAAACAAAACAAACCTCCAACCACCCCTCCCCCAACACCGGGTTCGGGAAGGAATTTCTCGGAGGAGCAAAGTGGAAAACAAAACCTATTTATTTACAAGTAACAAAAGAACACTCCCCAACACAAGAAAAGAAAAGAAAACAGAAAAAACAGACTGTGTGTTGAGAGGGCGCGGCGCTTCTCTGCAAGCTTCGGGTGTCCTGGACGTCTTCAGGTCACGTCCGGAGCCGGTCCAGTATCTTCAGGGGAGGGTAAGAAAGAGGGAGCAAGAGAAAAGGAAAAAAACAGCACAAAAAAGCAGAAAGCAAGCAAGCAAAGCGGCTAGCCAAGCCAAGCAGCAAAAGCCAAAAGCAAAAAAAGGCCTGGTCAAACACTCCCCCCTCTCTTCCCCGCCCCGCCGCAGCAAGACGGCCGGGGGGGGGGAAAAGAGAAAAGGCACAGCTGCCAGACACAACACACGATATTGGGATAAAGGCTGTCAACCCACGACACCAGGATACCTAGAGCCTCTTGCCCAGGGTGTACTTTTAATGTCTTCAAAGATCCAGGGCCGTGGTTTGTGTTTGGAGGCCTGTGGCCGGGAGGTGCCGGCGGGCTCCTGAAAATCCACGATAAGCAGGATGGTTCCCAGACCCACGGGGGCACCAGTGCCATGTGGGGCCGGTTTGATAGTACCAAGTTGCTCCTGCAATCTGCCATCAAGAAGCGGGGCAGGTGACTTTTGTTTGCCTGGGAAAAGGGCCGAGGTTTGTGTTCGGGGGCCTGTGGCCGAGAGTGGCCGGCTGGCTCCTGAAAATCCACGATGCGCGGGATGGTTCCCAGACCCAAGGTGGCATCAGTGCCATGTCTGGCTGGTTTGATAGTACCAAGTGGCTCCTGCAATCTGCCATCAAGAAGCAGGGCAGGTGAGTTTTGTTTCCCAGGGAAAAGGGCCGTGGTTTGTGTTCGGAGGCCTGTGGCTGGGAGTGGCCGGCTGGCTCTTGAAAATCCACGATACGCAGTATGGTTCCCAGACCCAAGGGGGCACCAGTGCCAAGTCGGGCTGGTTTGATAGTACCAAGTGGCTCCTGCAATCTTCCATGATCACGGGAAGAAATACTTTCTGGTGTCCATACTGGGCCATATGCTCTTTCTTCTCTCCCTCAACTTCTCCATCATCTCTCATCTGTTTCACAGACCTTGCTATCTTCACGGTCCACAGGCTACTTTTCACAGAATCTTCAGGCCTGATGCAGTAAGAATGATGAATAGAACAGAGCTGGGGTCAATTTTCCAGTTTGGATAAAATGCATTCTGCACACAAATCCAAGGAGAAGGTGCTGCCCCGATGCCCAGAAAAACTTTCACTACTACTAGTGTTCTACGTCAACCGCAACTTAGTCTGAAAGAAAAGCTTTTTCTCTGAGAGCATCTGAGAGGTTTGCATGAAGCACTGATATCTGACATATGCAATTTTGAATAGGAGAGGAAAAAGAAAATGGCAAGAAGGTTTTAATTTTACTGGTTTCAATTTTAATTTTCGTGCGCTTTTTCAAACTTGTCAGCTCAAATGCCCATCAATATCTTTTAGTCATCTGTAAGTCAGTATTCATATAAAATGTGCTTCAAATCAAAAGAATTTCAAATTTTCACTCCAAGTTTCTATGCCTAGGTTTTGATTTCCTACTCATATTAGATGAAAGGAAGGCCTTTTTTACTGTGGGAGTGCTGGAACACTGGAACAGGTTGCCCAGAGAAGTTGTGGGTGTCCCATCCCTGCAAGTATTCAAGGTCAGCTTGGACGGGGCTTGGAGCAGCAACAAAGGAGAAGCTTGATGGTAGAGAAACAAAGTTGGACTATAGAAGAAACTGGGATTGAAGTATAGGAGCAAGTTTTCTCTCAGCTCTTGGGGTAAATTGAAAGTTGTACAAAATGACATTTATCTGTGATTTTCACTACTGTAACAGAAAGGTTCATGAAAACTGTACAGAAGATCGCAAATTTTAAAAGAGATAAGAATTACAGCATAAAATCCATGGGATGGGTTACAACATGAGACACTCTCTAAGAGAAAATCTCTGTGTTTCAGCACTTCATCACGGTAAGATTTCATGAAGTGCCAAAGAAGGCGGCAAAATATCATTCGGGACATTATTTACTGGAGTTCAGCCTGGCCATTAGTAGGAACTGGGTTTGAACATCATGTAGATATACCACACACACTTTCCCTTCACTGAAAAATTACTGTTTACAACGAATAAGCAATTGACAATCAAAATTGATTGAAAGCATCTTAAACATGTCAAGTATTTCATTGTAGATGATCTGTGATCCAAATGCTTCTTCCACCTTTGAGAGGGACAGAACAATTCTTCCATATCATGATGGTTTAAAATTGTATCAACCAATGTTTTCTGCTGAAAAGATATCATCTATTTTTTTCCATTTTTCCAAGAAAATATTCCTGGATGTACAACAGGTGAGAACTAAGTAATTTTAAAGAAACAAATGAAATGAAAATATTCTGCAAATAGAATGAAATGAAAAGCTGTGTTTTAAATAGGAGCTAAATATTAAACAGAATTTTTGTACCAGGCATTTGAATTACTGCACCAGCTCTTTTGCCCATCAAGAGAGGCATTTAGCATTTCAGTCTTTTCCAAGGTGTTCATGATCTGCTATGCTGATCTCTGTGTGTGCCTAGGTGTGTGTGGAAGGGGGGGCATGTGAAGGGGACTGTGTATGTTTGCTTAACAATTGTTGTGGCAGATTCATGCCTCAGCTCCACATTTTGTTTTAGAAAGGTCACACAGAGTGGATATGAAGTTTACTATCAACAAGAGATCAATTCCCAAATCATCCATTTGACTCTACCTTATAAATCATGTGCTTTGTTGCATATTTTATCAAATCTACTTTCAAGCCAGATGGAGGCAAGAGCATGTGGGAATCCCTCCACCACCTTGCAACTTTTATGCAAGTAGGTTTTCAAGAAAATCATCATTTCTCTTGGAAATATGTCTGGAGCAGGCATGATGGTAGTGTCAACCTGTTGGAGTTTTTGTTGCTGGGAGAAGTTGTACAAAAGGATTGGTTTTTACATTGACCAGTTACTGAATCAAGCGCAGGAATACCTTGGAAATTCAACTGGGGGTTCCTTTTCCCAGCAGACTACTTCTAGAACGAGCTTGTACACTGAAGCTGACTCTTTTGCTCTCTTTTTGTTTCTTTCCTATTTTCTTGGCTTCTTTGCTACTATCTAGACAATTCTGGAACTTTTTTCCCAACTAAAACGGTTTCAATAGTCTGATCGTGATAATACATTTTTACAAGGAATTTTTAAAATCTTTCCTCGAGTTAAGAAAGTCAAGGACTTAGGTCTTTTTCTTCCCTTATCAATATTGCAATGAAATTGATAAATAAAGACCAACTCTTTATTTTTGTTTTTAACCCAAGTAGATAATTCCCATCCATTAATCCATTTTGTGGACCAATAGTTGCCATTCTGATGGAAGTTGTCACTTCTTAACAATAGACATTCTGTGACTATGTTGACAGCACTTTGGGTGAAGATCCTAACTGGTCTTAGATACACATAGGGAGAAATTTGCTCAGCCAGTGTCAGTCTTAAGCATGCGTATCAGAAGATCTTTCTATAGCTGGGAATTTTCCCATGAAAGGGATTCAATTAGGGAAGAGACACTTGTCCCAGAGTTTTACATTCTTCTTGAACACTGCTGAAGGAACTTAGATCCCATGTCCATTTGGATCTCTGTCTGCACAGAACTCCGTCATGCCAGTGCTTGAAATGCATCTGGAAGAGAATTCACTAGCACAGAATGAATGAGAGTGGAAGGGGTTGTTGGGGCTAACCAGGCCCAACCCCCCTGCTTAAACCAGGATACCTAGAGCCTCTTGCCCAGGGTGTACTTTTAATGTCTTCAAAGATCCAGGGCCGTGGTTTGTGTTGGGAGGCCGGTGGCCGGAGGGTGCCGGCGGGCTCCTGAAAATCCACGATACGCAGGATGGTTCCCAGACCCAAGGTGGCCCCAGTGCCAAGTGGGTCTGGTTTGATAGTACCAAGTTGCTCCTGCAATCTGCCACCCCGAAGCGGGGCAGGTGAGTTTTGTTTGCCTGGGAAGAGGGCAGAGGTTTGTGTTCGGGGGCCTGTGGCCGAGAGTGGCCGGCTGGCTCCGGAAAATCAACGATGCGCGGGATTGTTCCCAGACCCAAGGGGGCACCAGTGCCAAGTCTGGCTGGTTTGATAGTACCAAGTGGCTCCTGCAATCTGCCACCCCGAAGCGGGGAAGGTGAGTTTTGTTTGCCTGGGAAAAGGGCCGTGGTTTGTGTTCGGGGGCCTGTGGCCGAGAGTGGCCTTCTGGCTCCGGAAAATCCACGATGCGCAGGATGGTTCCCAGACCCAAGGTGGCACCAGCGCCAAGTCGGGCTGGTTTGATAGTACCAAGTGGCTCCTGCAATCTGCCATCAAGAAGCGGGGCAGGTGAGTTTTGTTTCCCAGGGAAAAGGGCCGTGGTTTGTGTTTGGAGGCCTGTGGCTGGAAGTGGCCGGCTGGCTCCTGAAAATCCACGATACGCAGGATGGTTCCCAGACCCAAGGTGGCCCCAGTGCCAAGTCGGGCTGGTTTGATAGTACCAAGTGGCTCCTGCAATCTGCCATGATCACGTGAAGAAATACTTTCTGGTGTCCGTACTGGGCCATATGCTCTTTCTTCTCTCCCTCAACTTCTCCATCACCTCTCATCTGTTTCACAGACCTTGCTATCTTCAAGGTCCACAGGCTACTTTTCACAGAATCTTCAGGCCTGATGCAGTAAGAATGATGAATAGAACAGAGCTGGGGTCAATTTTCCAGTTTGGATAAAATGCATTCTGCACACAAATCCAAGGAGAAGGTGCTGCCCCGATGCCCAGAAAAACTTTCACTACTACTAGTGTTCTACGTCAACCGCAACTTAGTCTGAAAGAAAAGCTTTTTCTCTGAGAGCATCTGAGAGGTTTGCATGAAGCACTGATATCTGACATATGCAATTTTGAATAGGAGAGGAAAAAGAAAATGGCAAGAAGTTTTTAATTTTACTGGTTTCAATTTTAATTTCCGTGCGCTTTTTCAAAACTTGTCAGCTCAAATGCCCATCAACATCTTTTAGTCATCTGTAAGTCAGTATTCATATAAAATGTGCTTCAAATCAAAAGAATTTCAAATTTGCACTCCAAGTTTCTATGCCTAGATTTATGATTTCCTACACATATTAGATGAAAGGAAGGCCTTTTTTACTGTGGGAGTGCTGGAACACTGGAACAGGTTGCCCAGAGAAGTTGTGGGTGTCCCATCCCTGCAAGTATTCCAGGTCAGCTTGGACGGGGCTTGGAGCAGCAACAAAGGAGAAGCTTGATGGTAGAGAAACAAAGTTGGACTATAGAAGAAACTGGGATTGAAGTATAGGAGCAAGTTTTCTCTCAGCTCTTGGGGTAAATTCAAAGTTGTACAAAATGACATTTATCTGTGATTTTCACTACTGTAACAGAAAGGTTCATGAAAACTTTACAGAAGATCGCAAATTTTAAAAGAGGTAAGAATTACAGCATAAAATCCATGGGATGGGTTACAACATGAGACACTCTCTAAGAGAAAATCTCTGTGTTTCAGCACTTCATCATGGTAAGATTTCATGAAGTGCCAAAGAAGGCGGCAAAATATCATTCGGGACATTATTTACTGGAGTTCAGCCTGGCCATTAGTAGGAACTGGGTTTGAACATCATGTAGATATACCACACACACTTTCCCTTCACTGAAAAATTACTGTTTACAACGAATAAGCAATTGACAATCAAAATTGATTGAAAGCATCTTAAACATGTCAAGTATTTCATTGTAGATGATCTGTGATCCAAATGCTTCTTCCACCTTTGAGAGGGACAGAACAATTCTTCCATATCATGATGGTTTCAAATTGTATCAACCAATGTTTTCTGCTGAAAAGATATCATCTATTTTTTTCCATTTTTCCAAGAAAATATTCCTGGATGTACAACAGGTGAGAACTAAGTAATTTTAAAGAAACAAATGAAATGAAAATATTCTGTAAATAGAATGAAATGAAAAGCTGTGTTTTAAATAGGAGCTAAATATTAAACAGAATTTTTGTACCAGGCATTTGAATTACTGCACCAGCTCTTTTGCCCATCAAGAGAGGCATTTAGCATTTCAGTCTTTTCCAAGGTGTTCATGATCTGCTATGCTGATCTCTGTGTGTGCCTAGGTGTGTGTGGAAGGGGGGGCATGTGAAGGGGACTGTGTATGTTTGCTTAACAATTGTTGTGGCAGATTCATGCCTCAGCTCCACATTTTGTTTTAGAAAGGTCACACAGAGTGGATATGAAGTTTACTATCAACAAGAGATCAATTCCCAAATCATCCATTTGACTCTACCTTATAAATCATGTGCTTTGTTGCATATTTTATCAAATCTACTTTCAAGCCAGATGGAGGCAAGAGCATGTGGGAATCCCTCCACCACCTTGCAACTTTTATGCAAGTAGGTTTTCAAGAAAATCATCATTTCTCTTGGAAATATGTCTGGAGCAGGCATGATGGTAGTGTCAACCTGTTGGAGTTTTTGTTGCTGGGAGAAGTTGTACAAAAGGATTGGTTTTTACATTGACCAGTTACTGAATCAAGCGCAGGAATACCTTGGAAATTCAACTGGGGGTTCCTTTTCCCAGCAGACTACTTCTAGAACGAGCTTGTACACTGAAGCTGACTCTTTTGCTCTCTTTTTGTTTCTTTCCTATTTTCTTGGCTTCTTTGCTACTATCTAGACAATTCTGGAACTTTTTTCCCAACTAAAACGGTTTCAATAGTCTGATCGTGATAATACATTTTTACAAGGAATTTTTAAAATCTTTCCTCGAGTTAAGAAAGTCAAGGACTTAGGTCTTTTTCTTCCCTTATCAATATTGCAATGAAATTGATAAATAAAGACCAACTCTTTATTTTTGTTTTTAACCCAAGTAGATAATTCCCATCCATTAATCCATTTTGTGGACCAATAGTTGCCATTCTGATGGAAGTTGTCACTTCTTAACAATAGACATTCTGTGACTATGTTGACAGCACTTTGGGTGAAGATCCTAACTGGTCTTAGATACACATAGGGAGAAATTTGCTCAGCCAGTGTCAGTCTTAAGCATGCGTATCAGAAGATCTTTCTATAGCTGGGAATTTTCCCATGAAAGGGATTCAATTAGGGAAGAGACACTTGTCCCAGAGTTTTACATTCTTCTTGAACACTGCTGAAGGAACTTAGATCCCATGTCCATTTGGATCTCTGTCTGCACAGAACTCCGTCATGCCAGTGCTTGAAATGCATCTGGAAGAGAATTCACTAGCACAGAATGAATGAGAGTGGAAGGGGTTGTTGGGGCTAACCAGGCCCAACCCCCCTGCTTAAACCAGGATACCTAGAGCCTCTTGCCCAGGGTGTACTTTTAATGTCTTCAAAGATCCAGGGCCGTGGTTTGTGTTGGGAGGCCGGTGGCCGGAGGGTGCCGGCGGGCTCCTGAAAATCCACGATACGCAGGATGGTTCCCAGACCCAAGGTGGCCCCAGTGCCAAGTGGGTCTGGTTTGATAGTACCAAGTTGCTCCTGCAATCTGCCACCCCGAAGCGGGGCAGGTGAGTTTTGTTTGCCTGGGAAGAGGGCAGAGGTTTGTGTTCGGGGGCCTGTGGCCGAGAGTGGCCGGCTGGCTCCGGAAAATCAACGATGCGCGGGATTGTTCCCAGACCCAAGGGGGCACCAGTGCCAAGTCGGGCTGGTTTGATAGTACCAAGTGGCTCCTGCAATCTGCCATCAAGAAGCGGGGAAGGTGAGTTTTGTTTGCCTGGGAAAAGGGCTGAGGTTTGTGTTCGGGGGCCTGTGGCCGAGAGTGGCCTGCTGGCTCCGGAAAATCCACGATGCGCAGGATGGTTCCCAGACCCAAGGTGGCACCAGCGCCAAGTCGGGCTGGTTTGATAGTACCAAGTGGCTCCTGCAATCTGCCATCAAGAAGCGGGGCAGGTGAGTTTTGTTTCCCAGGGAAAAGGGCCGTGGTTTGTGTTTGGAGGCCTGTGGCTGGAAGTGGCCGGCTGGCTCCTGAAAATCCACGATACGCAGGATGGTTCCCAGACCCAAGGTGGCCCCAGTGCCAAGTCGGGCTGGTTTGATAGTACCAAGTGGCTCCTGCAATCTGCCATGATCACGTGAAGAAATACTTTCTGGTGTCCGTACTGGGCCATATGCTCTTTCTTCTCTCCCTCAACTTCTCCATCACCTCTCATCTGTTTCACAGACCTTGCTATCTTCAAGGTCCACAGGCTACTTTTCACAGAATCTTCAGGCCTGATGCAGTAAGAATGATGAATAGAACAGAGCTGGGGTCAATTTTCCAGTTTGGATAAAATGCATTCTGCACACAAATCCAAGGAGAAGGTGCTGCCCCGATGCCCAGAAAAACTTTCACTACTACTAGTGTTCTACGTCAACCGCAACTTAGTCTGAAAGAAAAGCTTTTTCTCTGAGAGCATCTGAGAGGTTTGCATGAAGCACTGATATCTGACATATGCAATTTTGAATAGGAGAGGAAAAAGAAAATGGCAAGAAGTTTTTAATTTTACTGGTTTCAATTTTAATTTCCGTGCGCTTTTTCAAAACTTGTCAGCTCAAATGCCCATCAACATCTTTTAGTCATCTGTAAGTCAGTATTCATATAAAATGTGCTTCAAATCAAAAGAATTTCAAATTTGCACTCCAAGTTTCTATGCCTAGATTTATGATTTCCTACACATATTAGATGAAAGGAAGGCCTTTTTTACTGTGGGAGTGCTGGAACACTGGAACAGGTTGCCCAGAGAAGTTGTGGGTGTCCCATCCCTGCAAGTATTCCAGGTCAGCTTGGACGGGGCTTGGAGCAGCAACAAAGGAGAAGCTTGATGGTAGAGAAACAAAGTTGGACTATAGAAGAAACTGGGATTGAAGTATAGGAGCAAGTTTTCTCTCAGCTCTTGGGGTAAATTCAAAGTTGTACAAAATGACATTTATCTGTGATTTTCACTACTGTAACAGAAAGGTTCATGAAAACTTTACAGAAGATCGCAAATTTTAAAAGAGGTAAGAATTACAGCATAAAATCCATGGGATGGGTTACAACATGAGACACTCTCTAAGAGAAAATCTCTGTGTTTCAGCACTTCATCATGGTAAGATTTCATGAAGTGCCAAAGAAGGCGGCAAAATATCATTCGGGACATTATTTACTGGAGTTCAGCCTGGCCATTAGTAGGAACTGGGTTTGAACATCATGTAGATATACCACACACACTTTCCCTTCACTGAAAAATTACTGTTTACAACGAATAAGCAATTGACAATCAAAATTGATTGAAAGCATCTTAAACATGTCAAGTATTTCATTGTAGATGATCTGTGATCCAAATGCTTCTTCCACCTTTGAGAGGGACAGAACAATTCTTCCATATCATGATGGTTTAAAATTGTATCAACCAATGTTTTCTGCTGAAAAGATATCATCTATTTTTTTCCATTTTTCCAAGAAAATATTCCTGGATGTACAACAGGTGAGAACTAAGTAATTTTAAAGAAACAAATGAAATGAAAATATTCTGTAAATAGAATGAAATGAAAAGCTGTGTTTTAAATAGGAGCTAAATATTAAACAGAATTTTTGTACCAGGCATTTGAATTACTGCACCAGCTCTTTTGCCCATCAAGAGAGGCATTTAGCATTTCAGTCTTTTCCAAGGTGTTCATGATCTGCTATGCTGATCTCTGTGTGTGCCTAGGTGTGTGTGGAAGGGGGGGCATGTGAAGGGGACTGTGTATGTTTGCTTAACAATTGTTGTGGCAGATTCATGCCTCAGCTCCACATTTTGTTTTAGAAAGGTCACACAGAGTGGATATGAAGTTTACTATCAACAAGAGATCAATTCCCAAATCATCCATTTGACTCTACCTTATAAATCATGTGCTTTGTTGCATATTTTATCAAATCTACTTTCAAGCCAGATGGAGGAAGGAGGATGTGGGAATCCCTCTACCATCTTGCAACTTTTATGCAAGTAGGTTTTCAAGAAAATCATCATTTCTCTTGGAAATATGTCTGGAGCAGGCATGATGGTAGTGTCAACCTGTTGGAGTTTTTGTTGCTGGGAGAAGTTGTACAAAAGGATTGGTTTTTACATTGACCAGTTACTGAATCAAGCGCAGGAATACCTTGGAAATTCAACTGGGGGTTCCTTTTCCCAGCAGACTACTTCTAGAACGAGCTTGTACACTGAAGCTGACTCTTTTGCTCTCTTTTTGTTTCTTTCCTATTTTCTTGGCTTCTTTGCCACTATCTAGACAATTCTGGAACTTTTTTCCCAACTAAAACGGTTTCAATAGTCTGATTGTGATAATACATTTTTACAAGGAATTTTTAAAATCTTTCCTCGAGTTAAGAAAGTCAAGGACTTAGGTCTTTTTCTTCCCTTATCAATATTGCAATGAAATTGATAAATAAAGACCAACTCTTTATTTTTGTTTTTAACCCAAGTAGATACTTCCCATCCATTAATCCATTTTGTGGACCAATAGTTGCCATTCTGATGGAAGTTGTCACTTCTTAACAATAGACATTCTGTGACTATGTTGACAGCACTTTGGGTGAAGATCCTAACTGGTCTTAGATACACATAGGGAGAAATTTGCTCAGCCAGTGTCAGTCTTAAGCATGCGTATCAGAAGATCTTTCTATAGCTGGGAATTTTCCCATGAAAGGGATTCAGTTAGGGAAGAGACACTTGTCCCAGAGTTTTACATTCTTCTTGAACACTGCTGAAGGAACTTAGATCCCATGTCCATTTGGATCTCTGTCTGCACAGAACTCCGTCATGCCAGTGCTTGAAATGCATCTGGAAGAGAATTCACTAGCACAGAATGAATGAGAGTGGAAGGGGTTGTTGGGGCTAACCAGGCCCAACCCCCCTGCTTAAACCAGGATACCTAGAGCCTCTTGCCCAGGGTGTACTTTTAATGTCTTCAAAGATCCAGGGCCGTGGTTTGTGTTGGGAGGCCGGTGGCCGGAGGGTGCCGGCGGGCTCCTGAAAATCCACGATACGCAGGATGGTTCCCAGACCCAAGGTGGCCCCAGTGCCAAGTCTGGCTGGTTTGATAGTACCAAGTGGCTCCTGCAATCTGCCACCCCGAAGCGGGGAAGGTGAGTTTTGTTTGCCTGGGAAAAGGGCCGTGGTTTGTGTTCGGGGGCCTGTGGCCGAGAGTGGCCTTCTGGCTCCAGAAAATCCACGATGCGCGGGATGGTTCCCAGACCCAAGGTGGCACCAGTGCCAAGTCTGGCTGGTTTGATAGTACCAAGTGGCTCCTGCAATCTGCCATCAAGAAGTGGGGAAGGTGAGTTTTGTTTGCCAGGGAATAGGGCCGTGGTTTGTGTTTGGAGGCCTGTGGCTGGGAGTGGCCGGCTGGCTCCTGAAAATCCACGATACGCAGGATGGTTCCCAGACCCAAGGTGGCCCCAGTGCCAAGTCGGGCTGGTTTGATAGTACCAAGTGGCTCCTGCAATCTGCCATGATCACGTGAAGAAATACTTTCTGGTGTTCGTACTGGGCCATATGCTCTTTCTTCTCTCCCTCAACTTCTCCATCACCTCTCATCTGTTTCACAGACCTTGCTATCTTCAAGGTCCACAGGCTACTTTTCACAGAATCTTCAGGCCTGATGCAGTAAGAATGATGAATAGAACAGAGCTGGGGTCAATTTTCCAGTTTGGATAAAATGCATTCTGCACACAAATCCAAGGAGAAGGTGCTGCCCCGATGCCCAGAAAAACTTTCACTACTACTAGTGTTCTACGTCAACCGCAACTTAGTCTGAAAGAAAAGCTTTTTCTCTGAGAGCATCTGAGAGGTTTGCATGAAGCACTGATATCTGACATATGCAATTTTGAATAGGAGAGGAAAAAGAAAATGGCAAGAAGTTTTTAATTTTACTGGTTTCAATTTTAATTTCCGTGCGCTTTTTCAAAACTTGTCAGCTCAAATGCCCATCAACATCTTTTAGTCATCTGTAAGTCAGTATTCATATAAAATGTGCTTCAAATCAAAAGAATTTCAAATTTGCACTCCAAGTTTCTATGCCTAGATTTATGATTTCCTACACATATTAGATGAAAGGAAGGCCTTTTTTACTGTGGGAGTGCTGGAACACTGGAACAGGTTGCCCAGAGAAGTTGTGGGTGTCCCATCCCTGCAAGTATTCCAGGTCAGCTTGGACGGGGCTTGGAGCAGCAACAAAGGAGAAGCTTGATGGTAGAGAAACAAAGTTGGACTATAGAAGAAACTGGGATTGAAGTATAGGAGCAAGTTTTCTCTCAGCTCTTGGGGTAAATTCAAAGTTGTACAAAATGACATTTATCTGTGATTTTCACTACTGTAACAGAAAGGTTCATGAAAACTTTACAGAAGATCGCAAATTTCAAAAGAGATAAGAATTACAGCATAAAATCCATGGGATGGGTTACAACATGAGACACTCTCTAAGAGAAAATCTCTGTGTTTCAGCACTTCATCATGGTAAGATTTCATGAAGTGCCAAAGAAGGCGGCAAAATATCATTCGGGACATTATTTACTGGAGTTCAGCCTGGCCATTAGTAGGAACTGGGTTTGAACATCATGTAGATATACCACACACACTTTCCCTTCACTGAAAAATTACTGTTTACAACGAATAAGCAATTGACAATCAAAATTGATTGAAAGCATCTTAAACATGTCAAGTATTTCATTGTAGATGATCTGTGATCCAAATGCTTCTTCCACCTTTGAGAGGGACAGAACAATTCTTCCATATCATGATGGTTTCAAATTGTATCAACCAATGTTTTCTGCTGAAAAGATATCATCTATTTTTTTCCATTTTTCCAAGAAAATATTCCTAGACGTACAACAGGTGAGAACTAAGTAATTTTAAAGAAACAAATGAAATGAAAATATTCTGTAAATAGAATGAAATGAAAAGCTGTGTTTTAAATAGGAGCTAAATATTAAACAGAATTTTTGTACCAGGCATTTGAATTACTGCACCAGCTCTTTTGCCCATCAAGAGAGGCATTAAGCATTTCAGTCTTTTCCAAGGTGTTCATGATCTGCTATGCTGATCTCTGTGTGTGCCGAGGTGTGTGTGGAAGGGGGGGCATGTGAAGGGGACTGTGTATGTTTGCTTAACAATTGTTGTGGCAGATTCATGCCTCAGCTCCACATTTTGTTTTAGAAAGGTCACACAGAGTGGATATGAAGTTTACTATCAACAAGAGATCAATTCCCAAATCATCCATTTGACTCTACCTTATAAATCATGTGCTTTGTTGCATATTTTATCAAATCTACTTTCAAGCCAGATGGAGGAAGGAGGATGTGGGAATCCCTCTACCATCTTGCAACTTTTATGCAAGTAGGTTTTCAAGAAAATCATCATTTCTCTTGGAAATATGTCTGGAGCAGGCATGATGGTAGTGTCAACCTGTTGGAGTTTTTGTTGCTGGGAGAAGTTGTACAAAAGGATTGGTTTTTACATTGACCAGTTACTGAATCAAGCGCAGGAATACCTTGGAAATTCAACTGGGGGTTCCTTTTCCCAGCAGACTACTTCTAGAACGAGCTTGTACACTGAAGCTGACTCTTTTGCTCTCTTTTTGTTTCTTTCCTATTTTCTTGGCTTCTTTGCCACTATCTAGACAATTCTGGAACTTTTTTCCCAACTAAAACGGTTTCAATAGTCTGATCGTGATAATACATTTTTACAAGGAATTTTTAAAATCTTTCCTCGAGTTAAGAAAGTCAAGGACTTAGGTCTTTTTCTTCCCTTATCAATATTGCAATGAAATTGATAAATAAAGACCAACTCTTTATTTTTGTTTTTAACCCAAGTAGATACTTCCCATCCATTAATCCATTTTGTGGACCAATAGTTGCCATTCTGATGGAAGTTGTCACTTCTTAACAATAGACATTCTGTGACTATGTTGACAGCACTTTGGGTGAAGATCCTAACTGGTCTTAGATACACATAGGGAGAAATTTGCTCAGCCAGTGTCAGTCTTAAGCATGCGTATCAGAAGATCTTTCTATAGCTGGGAATTTTCCCATGAAAGGGATTCAGTTAGGGAAGAGACACTTGTCCCAGAGTTTTACATTCTTCTTGAACACTGCTGAAGGAACTTAGATCCCATGTCCATTTGGATCTCTGTCTGCACAGAACTCTGTCATGCCAGTGCTTGAAATGCATCTGGAAGAGAATTCACTAGCACAGAATGAATGAGAGTGGAAGGGGTTGGTGGGGCTAACCAGGCCCAACCCCCCTGCTTAAACCAGGATACATAGAGCCTCTTGGCCAGGGTGTAATTTAATGTCTTCAAAGATCCAGGGCCGTGGTTTGTGTTTGGAGGCCTGTGGCCGGGAGGTGCCGGCGGGCTCCTGAAAATCCACGATACGCAGGATGGTTCCCAGACCCAAGGTGGCCCCAGTGCCAAGTCTGGCTGGTTTGATAGTACCAAGTGGCTCCTGCAATCTGCCACCCCGAAGCGGGGAAGGTGAGTTTTGTTTGCCTGGGAAAAGGGCCGTGGTTTGTGTTCGGGGGCCTGTGGCCGAGAGTGGCCTTCTGGCTCCAGAAAATCCACGATGCGCGGGATGGTTCCCAGACCCAAGGTGGCACCAGTGCCAAGTCTGGCTGGTTTGATAGTACCAAGTGGCTCCTGCAATCTGCCATCAAGAAGTGGGGAAGGTGAGTTTTGTTTGCCAGGGAATAGGGCCGTGGTTTGTGTTTGGAGGCCTGTGGCTGGGAGTGGCCGGCTGGCTCCTGAAAATCCACGATACGCAGGATGGTTCCCAGACCCAAGGTGGCCCCAGTGCCAAGTCGGGCTGGTTTGATAGTACCAAGTGGCTCCTGCAATCTGCCATGATCGCGTGAAGAAACACTTTCTGGTGCCCGTACTGGGCCATATGCTCTTTCTTCTCTCCCTCAACTTCTCCATCACCTCTCATCTGTGTCACAGACCTTGCTATCTTCAAGGTCCACAGGCTACTTTTCACAGAATCTTCAGGCCTGATGCAGTAAGAATGATGAATAGAACAGAGCTGGGGTCAATTTTCCAGTTTGGATAAAATGCATTCTGCACACAAATCCAAGGAGAAGGTGCTGCCCCGATGCCCAGAAAAACTTTCACTCCTGCTAGTGTTCTACGTCAACCGCAACTTAGTCTGAAAGAAAAGCTTTTTCTCTGAGAGCATCTGAGAGGTTTGCATGAAGCACTGATATCTGACATATGCAATTTTGAATAGGAGAGGAAAAAGAAAATGGCAAGAAGTTTTTAATTTTACTGGTTTCAATTTTAATTTCCGTGCGCTTTTTCAAAACTTGTCAGCTCAAATGCCCATCAACATCTTTTAGTCATCTGTAAGTCAGTATTCATATAAAATGTGCTTCAAATCAAAAGAATTTCAAATTTGCACTCCAAGTTTCTATGCCTAGATTTATGATTTCCTACACATATTAGATGAAAGGAAGGCCTTTTTTACTGTGGGAGTGCTGGAACGCTGGAACACTGGAACAGGTTGCCCAGAGAAGTTGTGGGTGTCCCATCCCTGCAAGTATTCCAGGTCAGCTTGGACGGGGCTTGGAGCAGCAACAAAGGAGAAGCTTGATGGTAGAGAAACAAAGTTGGACTATAGAAGAAACTGGGATTGAAGTATAGGAGCAAGTTTTCTCTCAGCTCTTGGGGTAAATTCAAAGTTGTACAAAATGACATTTATCTGTGATTTTCACTACTGTAACAGAAAGGTTCATGAAAACTTTACAGAAGATCGCAAATTTCAAAAGAGATAAGAATTACAGCATAAAATCCATGGGATGGGTTACAACATGAAACACTCTCTAAGAGAAAATCTCTGTGTTTCAGCACTTCATCATGGTAAGATTTCATGAAGTGCCAAAGAAGGCGGCAAAATATCATTCGGGACATTATTTACTGGAGTTCAGCCTGGCCATTAGTAGGAACTGGGTTTGAACATCATGTAGATATACCACACACACTTTCCCTTCACTGAAAAATTACTGTTTACAACGAATAAGCAATTGACAATCAAAATTGATTGAAAGCATCTTAAACATGTCAAGTATTTCATTGTAGATGATCTGTGATCCAAATGCTTCTTCCACCTTTGAGAGGGACAGAACAATTCTTCCATATCATGATGGTTTCAAATTGTATCAACCAATGTTTTCTGCTGAAAAGATATCATCTATTTTTTTCCATTTTTCCAAGAAAATATTCCTAGACGTACAACAGGTGAGAACTAAGTAATTTTAAAGAAACAAATGAAATGAAAATATTCTGTAATTGAATGAAATGAAAAGCTGTGTTTTAAATAGGAGCTAAATATTAAACAGAATTTTTGTACCAGGCATTTGAATTACTGCACCAGCTCTTTTGCCCATCAAGAGAGGCATTTAGCATTTCAGTCTTTTCCAAGGTGTTCATGATCTGCAATGCTGATCTCTGTGTGTGCCTAGGTGTGTGTGGAAGGGGGGGCATGTGAAGGGGACTGTGTATGTTTGCTTAACAATTGTTGTGGCAGATTCATGCCTCAGCTCCACATTTTGTTTTAGAAAGGTCACACAGAGTGGATATGAAGTTTACTATCAACAAGAGATCAATTCCCAAATCATCCATTTGACTCTACCTTATAAATCATGTGCTTTGTTGCATATTTTATCAAATCTACTTTCAAGCCAGATGGAGGAAGGAGCATGTGGGAATCCCTCCACCACCTTGCAACTTTTATGCAAGTAGGTTTTCAAGAAAATCATCATTTCTCTTGGAAATATGTCTGGAGCAGGCATGATGGTAGTGTCAACCTGTTGGAGTTTTTGTTGCTGGGAGAAGTTGTACAAAAGGATTGGTTTCTACATTGACCAGTTACTGAATCAAGCGCAGGAATACCTTGGAAATTCAACTGGGGGTTCCTTTTCCCAGCAGACTACTTCTAGAACGAGCTTGTACACTGAAGCTGACTCTTTTGCTCTCTTTTTGTTTCTTTCCTATTTTCTTGGCTTCTTTGCCACTATCAAGACAATTTTGGAACTTTTTTCCCAACTAAAACGGTTTCAATAGTCTGATCGTGATCATACATTTTTACAAGGAATTTTTAAAATCTTTCCTCGAGTTAAGAAAGTCAAGGACTTAGGTCTTTTTCTTCCCTTATCAATATTGCAATGAAATTGATAAATAAAGACCAACTCTTTATTTTTGTTTTTAACCCAAGTAGATAATTCCCATCCGTTAATCCATTTTGTGGACCAATAGTTGCCATTCAGATGGAAGTTGTCACTTCTTAGCAATAGACATTCTGTGACTATGTTGACAGCACTTTGGGTGAAGATCCTTCTCTCACTCATGGGGCCCTGCCTCTCACTATTTGAGCCCTACCCCTCAAACATGGAGCCCTCCCCCTCGCTGCATGGAGCCCGATCCCTGACTCATGGAGCTCCGCCCATCCCTGCCTAGAGCCCCGCCCCTCACTGACTGGATCCCCAACCCTGACATCCTGCAACCCCTTCCCTCACTCATGGGGCCCTGCCTCTCACCATTTGAGAACCGCCCCTCAAACATGGAGCCCTGCCCCTTAGATCCAGGAGCCCGAACCCTACCTCATGGAGTCCCGCCCATTCCTGTCTCGAGCCCCGCCCTTCACTGACTGGATCCCCACCCCTGACAGCCTGAAACCCCGCCCATCATGCATGGAATGCTTTGCTTCACCCATGGGGCCCGGCCCATAACCATTTAAACCCTGCCCCTCACTGCATGGATCCCTGCCCATCCCACATGGAGCCCCGCCCCTCACTGACTGGATCCCCACCCCTGACAGCCTGGAACTACTTCCCTCACTCATGGGGCCCTGCCACTCACCATTTGAGCACCGCCCCTCAAACATGGAGCCCTGCCCCTCACTGCATGGAGCCCGATCCCTAACTCATGGAGCCCCGCACATCACTGCATAGAGCCCCGCCCCTCACAGACTTGATCCCCACCCCATGCAGCCTGGAACCCCCTCCCTCACTAATGGGGCGCTGCCCCTCACCATTTGAGTCCCGCCCCTCAAACATGGAGCCCTACCCCTCACTGCATGGAGCCCTGCCCCTCACGACATGGCGCCCTGCCAATCCCACTTGGAGCCCCGCCCATAACTGACTGGATCCCCACCCCTGAATACCTGGGACCCCTTCCCTCACTCATGGGGCCCTGCCCCTCACCATTTGAGCCCCACCCCTCAAACATGGAGCCCTGCCCCTCACTGCATGGAGCTCGACCCCTTACACATTGAGCCCCACCCATCACTGCCTTGATCCCCGCCCCTCACTGACTGGATCTCTAACCCTGACAGACTGGAACCCCGCCCCTCACGCATAGAACACCTTCCCTCACTCATGGGGCCGTGCCCCTCACAATTGGAGCCTCACCCGACAAACATGGAGCCCTGCCCCTCAATGCGTGGAGCCCTGCCCATCCCACATGGAGCCCACCCATCACTGGCTCGAGCCCTGCACCACACACATGGAAACCCTTCCCTCACACATGGAGAGCTGCCCCTTATTGTTGGGAAACTGACCCCTAACACATGGAGCCCCGCCCATCACTGCCTAGAGCCTTTGCCCTCACTGACTGGATCCCCACCCTGGCAGCGTGTATCCCCTCCCCTCACACAAGGAACCCCTTCCATCACACATGGGGGCCTGACCCTCACAGTTGGAGCCCCGCCCCTCAAAAATGGAGGCATGCCCCTCACTGCATGGAGACCTGCCCATCCCACATGGAGCCCCGCCCATCACTGGCTGGAGCCCTTACCCACACACATGGAGCCACTTCCCTCACACATGGAGCCCTGCCCCTTACTGCCAGGAGCCGGACCCCTTACACATTGAGCCCCACCCATCACTGCCTGGAGCCCCACCCCTCACTGACATGATCTCCACCCCTGACAGGCTGGAACCCCGCCCCTCACGCATGGAAACCCTTCCCTCGTTCATGGGGCCCTGCCCATCACAATTGGAGCCCCACCCCTCAAACATTGAGCCCTGCCCCTAACTGCATGGAGCCCTGCCCATCGCACATGGAGCCTAGCCCATCACTGGCTGGAGCCCTTCCCCAAACACATTGACCCCCTTCCCTAGAAAACGGAGCCTTCGGCCTCAGTGCCGGGAACCCGACCCTTAACACATAGTGCCCCACCCATCACTGCATAGATCCCCACCCCTCACTGAATGGAACCACACACCTTAAACCCTGGAACCCCACCCCTCATGCATAGAACCCCTTCCCTCATTAATGGGGCCCTGCCCCTCACAATTGGAGCACCTCCCCTCAAACATGGAGCCCTGCCCCTCACTGCATGGAGCTCTGCCCATCCCACATGCAGCCCCGCCCATCACTGGCTGGAGCCCTGCCCCACACACATGGAGCCCATTCCCTCACACATGGAGCCCTGCCCCACAGTGCCAGGAGCCCGACCAATGACACATGGAGCCCAGCCCATCACTGCCTAGAGCCCCGCCCATCGCTGACTGGATCCCCACCGCTGACAGCCTGGTACACCTCTCCCTCAGGCGTTGAACCCCTTCCCTCACTCATGTAGCCCTGCCCCTCCAAATTGTAGCTCCGCCCCTTAAACACAGAGCCCTGCCCCTCAATGCCTGGAGCCCTGCCCTTCACTGGCTGGATTCCTGCCCCACACACATGGAGCCCCTTCCCTCACACATGGAGCCCTGCCCCGTACTGCAAGGAGCCTGACCCCTCACAGATGGAGCCCCGCCCCTCACTGACTGGATCTCTAACCCAGACAGACTGGAACCCCCCCCCCCTCACGCATAGAACCCCTTCCCTCACACATGGGGCCGTGCAACTCACAATTGGAGCCCCACCCCTCAAACATGGAGCTATGCCCCTCACTGCATGGAGCCTGGCCCATACTTGGAGTCCCTTCCCTCACACACAGAGCCCTGCCCCTCACTGGCTTGAGCTCTGCCCCTGACACATGGAGGCCCCCCAATCACTGCCTAGAGCCCCACAACTCACTGCCTGGATCCCCCAACCTGACAGCCTGGTAAACCTCTCCCTCACGCATGGAACCAATTCCCTCACTCATGGGGCCCTGCCCATCACAATTAGAGTCCTGCCCCTCAAACATGGAGCCTTGCCCCTCGATGCCTGCAGCCCTGCCAATCCCAAATGGAGCGTCGCCCATCACTGTGTGGAGCCCTGCCCCACACACATGGACACCCTTCCCTCACACATGGAGCCCTGACCCGTACTGCCGGGAGCCATTCCCCTAACACACGGAGCCCCGCCCATCACGCTTGGAACCTCTTCCCACACGCATGGGGACCTGCCCATTACCATTTGAGCCCTGTCCCTCACTTCATGGATCCCTCCCCATCCCACATGGAGCCCCGCCCATCACTGAAAGGATCCCAGCCCCTGACAGCCTGGAACCCCTTCCCTCACTCATGGGGCCTTGACCCTCACCATTTGAGACCCGCCCCTCAAACATGGAGCCCTGCCCCTCACTGCCAGGAGCCCGATCCCTGACAGCCTGGAATGCCTCCCCTCACTCATGGGCCCCTGCCCCTCACCATCTTAGCCCTGCCCCTCACTGCATGGATTCCTGCCCATCCCACATGGAGCCCCGCCCCTCACTGACTGGATGCTGACGCCTGACAGCCTGGAACCCCTTCCCTCATTCTTGGGGCCCTGCCCCTCTCCATTTGAGTCCCGCCCCTCAAACATGGAGCCCTGCCCCTTACTGCCAGGAGCCTGATCCTTAACTCATGGAGTCCCGCCCATCACTGCCTAGAGCCCTGCCCCTCACTGACTGGATCCCCACCCCTGACAACCTGGAACCCCTTCCCTCACTCATGGGGCCCTGCCCCTAACCACTGGAGCCCCGCCCCTCAAACATGGAGCCCTGCCCCTCACTTCACGGAGCCCTGCTCCTCACTGCATGGAGCCCGGCCCATCCCACATGGAGCCCCGCTCATCACTGACTGGATCCCCACCCCTGACAGCCTGGAACGCCTTCCCTCACTCATGGGTCCCCGCCCCTCACCATTTGGGCGCCGCCCTTCAAACATGGAGCCCTGCCCCTCACTGCATGGAGCCCGATACCTAACTCATGGAGGCCCACCCATCACTGCCTAGAGCCCCGCCCCTCACTGACTGGATCCCCACCCCTGACAGCCTGGAACCTCTTCCCACACTCATGGGGCTCTGCCCCTTACCATTTGAGCCCTGCCCCTCACTGCATGGATCCCTGCCCATCCCACATGGAGCTCCGCCCCTCACTGACTCGATCCTGACGCCTGACAGCCTGGAACCCCTTCCCTCATTCTTGGGGCCCCGCCCCTAACAATTTGAGCCCCGCCCCTCAAACATGGAGCCCTGCCCCTAACTTCCAGGAGCCCGATCCCTAACTCATGGAGCCGCACACATCACTGCCTAGAGCCCAGCCCCTCACTGCCTGGATCCCCACTTTTGACAGCCTGGTACACCTCCCCCTCACGTATAGAACTCCTTTCCTAACTCATGTGGCCCTGCCCCTCACAATTGGAGCTCCGCCCCTTAAACATCGAGCTCTGCCCCTCAATGCCTGGAGCCCTGCCAATTGCACATGGAGCCCCGCCCATCACTGGCTAGAGCCCTGCCCCACACACATGGAGACCCTTCCCTCACACATGGAGCCCTGCCCCGTAATGCCGGGAGCAAGATCCCTAACACATAGAGCCCCGCCCATAACTGCCTTGATCCCCGCCCCTCACTGACTGGATCTCTAACCCTGACAGACTGGAACCCCGCCCCTCACGCATAGAAAACCTTCCCTCACTCATGGGGCCGTGCCCCTCACAATTGGAGCCTCACCCGACAAACATGGAGCCCTGCCCCTCAATGCGTGGAGCCCTGCCCATCCCACATGGAGCCCACCCATCACTGGCTCGAGCCCTGCACCACACACATGGAAACCCTTCCCTCACACATGGAGACCTGCACCTTCTTGCGGGGAAACCGACCCCTAACACATGGAGCCCCGCCCATCACTGCCTAGAGCCTTTGCCCTCACTGACTGGATCCCCACCCTGGCAGCGTGTATCTCCTCCCCTCACACAAGGAACCCCTTCCATCACACATGGGGGCCTGACCCTCACAGTTGGAGCCCCGCCCCTCAAACATGGAGGCATGACCCTCACTGCATGGAGACCTGCCCATCCCACATGGAGCCCCGCCCATCACTGGCTGGAGCCCTTACCCACACACATGGAGCCACTTCCCTCACACATGGAGCCCTGCCCCTTACTGCCAGGAGCCGGACCCCTTACACATGGAGCCCCACCCATCACTGCCTTGAGCCCCACCCCTCACTGACATGATCTCCACCCCTGACAGGCTGGAACCCTGCCCCTCACGCATGGAAACCCTTCCCTCTTTCATGGGGCCCTGCCCATCACAATTGGAGCCCCACCCCTCATGCATTTAGCCCTGCCCCTACCTGCATGGAACCTGGCCCATCACTGGCTGGAGCCCTTCCCCAAACACATGGACCCCCTTCCCTAGTCAATGGAGCCTTGGCCCTCAATGCCGGAAACCCGACCCCTAACACATAGTGCCCCACACATCACTGCATAGAGCCCCACCCCTCACTGAATGGAACCACACACCTTAAACCCTGGAACCCCAACCCTCATGCATAGAACCCCTTCCCTCAATAATGGGGCCCTGCCCCTCACAATTGGAGCACCTCCCCTCAAACATGGAACCCTGCCCCTCACTGCATGGAGCCCTACCCATCCCACATGCAGCCCCGCCCATCACTGGCTGGAGCCCTGCCCCACACACATGGAGCCCATTCCCTCACACATGGAGCCCTGCCCCACAGTGCCAGGAGCCCGACCAATGACACATGGAGCCCAGCCCATCACTGCCTAGAGCCCCGCCCCTCACTGACTGGATCCCCACCCCTGACAGCCTGGTACACCTCTCCCTCAGGCATTGAACCCCTTCCCTCACTCATGTGGCCCTGCCCCTCCCAATTGGAGCCCCGCCCCTTAAACACAGAGCCCTGCCCCTCAATGCCTGGAGCCCGATCACTAACTCTTGGAGCCCCGCGCATTACTGCTAAGAGCCCCGCCCCTCACTGACTGGAACCCCACCCCTGAAAGCCTGAAACCCCTTCCCTCACTCATGGGGCCCTGCCCCTCACTATTTGAGCCCCGCCTTTCAAACATAGAGCTCTGCCCCTCACTGCATGGACCCCGATCCCTAACTCATGGAGCCCCGCCAATCCATTTCTAAAACCCCGCTCCTCACTGACAGGATCGCCACGGGTGACAGCCTGGAACCCCTTCCCTCACTCATGGGGCCCTGCCCCTCACCATTTGAGCCCTGCTCATCACTGCACGGATCCCTGCCTATCCCACATTGAGCCCCGCCCATCGCTGACTGGATCCCCACCCCTGACAGCCTGGAACCCCTTCCCTCACTCATGGAGCCCTGCCCCTCACTGCATGGAGCCCTATCCCTAACTCATGGAGGCCCACCCATCACTGCCTAGAGCCCTGCCCCTCACTGATTGGATCCCCACCCCTGACAGCCTGGAACCTCTTCCCACACTCATGGGGCACTGCCCATTACCATTTGAGCCCTGCCCCTCACTGCATGGATCCCTGCCTAGCCCACATGGAGCCGCGCCCCTCACTTACTGGATCCTCACGCCTGACAGCCTGGAACCCCTTCCCTCATACTTGGGGCCCTGCCCCTCAACATTTGAGCCCCGCCCCTCAAACATGGAGCCCTGACCCTTACTGCCGGGAGCCCGATCATTTACTCATGGAGTCCCGCCTATTCCTGCCTAGATTCCCGCCCCTCACTGACTGGATCCCCCCCCCTGAGAGCCTGGAACCTCTTCCCTCACTCATGGGGCCCTGCCCCTCACCATTTGAGCCCCGCCCCTCAAATATGGAGCCCTGCCCCTCACTGCATGGATCCCGATCCTTTACTCATGGAGCCTCGCCCATACCTTCCTTGAGTCCCGCCCCTCACTGACTGGATCCCCAACTCTGACAGCCTGGAACCCCGCCCATCACGCTTGGAACCCCTTCCCTCACTCATGGGGCCCTGCCCCTCACCATTTGTGTCCTGCCCCTCACTGCATGGATCCCTGCCCATCCCACATTGAGCCCCACCCCTCACTGACTGAGTCCACACCCCTGACAGCCTGGAAGCTCTTTCCTCACTCATGGGGCCCTGCCCCTTACCATTTCAGCCCGGCCCCTCAAACATGGAGCCCTGCACCTCGCTGCATGGAGCCCGATCCCTTACTCATTGAGACAGAGTAAAGATCCATTCTGAATTAGGTGAAGTGTCTAAGAGAGGTGAAAAATCTGTGAGGCCAAAGCTGAAGGAAAACTCGCATGCCGAGACAGCATGGAGACAGAGAAAGAAAAACAGAAAAGACCACAAGGTCGATTTGCCCCCGACTTAGAAATTCCTTTGATAAAGAAGAACTGGTGCTAAATGTCACAAGGAATGAATATGTATGAACTTATTGTGAAACTGTATGCATATGCATTTGGAAGGGGGATAAAAGAAGACCCGAGGTCTTCAGAGGCACGCATGCCTTGTTGCGGGACTTGCGTCCGGCGCGTGTCGTAAATAAACATACCGGGCTTTACAACTTTTATAAAGTTGTGAGGTTTCTTCTTTTCTCCGCAAAACATTATGGCGAGCCAAGCCAGGAGTTCTCTGTCCCCGCAGGGGCAGGGGGGATAGACGGACCTCCAAGGCGCGCCCTAGGATTTTTTCCTGGTGGGGCTCCGCTCGTCTCAACTTGCCACCTGCGAGGACAGACAAGGACCTGCTGGCCTGCGGAGGAAGATACGGTATGTACTGAGGGGCCCCGGGAGAGGGAAAGGAGAGCAAGAGAGTAAACCACCCGGAGACGTCTGGGTTCAGCTGATAGAGCAGCTGTATTAGAGACGGGGTTCATCGTTCTGATAGAGCAGACCGCTAGTGGCTCTGGGGGTGAGCCGGGTGAACCCGTGTATGTGTGTTGGGGGTTCATAGTTCTGATAGAGCAGAACCGCTAGAGGCTCTGGGGGTGAGCCGGGTGAACCCGTGTATGTGTGTTGGGGATTCATAGTTCTGATAGAGCAGAAGTGTTGAGCCCGTGTGTGTTTTGTTTGTGTGTGTGTGATGTCCGGACACTGTGTTGCTGTATGGTTAATGTGTGCATTGTGTGGTCGGTGCACTGTGTTTCTAATCGTGCAAGTGTATAAGTGTATGGTGTATAAAAGAGAATAAATCTACAGTGCGGGGGGGGTCAGTACTACCCGTGTTTGAAGCAGCCGAGTGAGGCCTGAGGCGCCGGCTGCAGCAGGCTGCGGGGGCAGGGACAGAAGTGCCCCGCAGAGAAGCGAGTGGAAGAATGTCAGTGATGGTACTTATGCTGTTTAAATGTAGTGATTTCTGTAGATCTGGTACATTTTAACCGTGAGTATGAGTATGAGCTCAGAGAGTTCCTTTGCCTTGGATGTTTGATTTTGATTGTGTCCAAGAAAATTGATGTGAGTAAATGCTGAATTATGGTATGCTATGTTGTGTTGAGAAAAGTGAGCACTTTGAGAGATATGCCCTTTCCCAGTGGTTTTGTGTGGTGATTTTCTTCCGCTGCATTGTGGTAATTTGATTTTCATTGTATAGTAGTGTTTGTGGAGATTTTAAGATTTTGTTGCAACAAGAGTGGCATTTTACAGAGGAGAATTATAGTACGGTGATTTATGCTTAATTACGATAGAGTTAAAGGAATTCCAAGAATTCCCCCCCCCTCACAGCAATTCAAGCCTTGGCTCTAGCGAATTTGAGATAAAGGGGGGGTGCGGGTGCGAGTGTTTGTGTCTGTGGGCATATCAGAGTTTTGGCTGTGACTAGCACAGCCTTTTGGCAGAGCAGTAAAACAAGTGTAAGTAGACACAGGGCTTAATTAGATTGTGCAAGAAGAGAACTAGAAAAGACTGATATTTTGTTTGATCAGAATATAGTGTCTATATCACGTTTTTGATTAGCATGCTGTGTGAGGTGACAGTGGCTGTCCCCTGGGCACAGGGACAGCTCTGGCTGCCCCGTCTCCCCAGGAAACACGGGAATGGCCTGTGAGCAAAAGCTGGATGTGCAGTTATTATTGCAGTGCGGTGTTTATGAGAAACACTGGTTTTGCTGTTCTAATAAGTGTCAGGGCACATGTAAATTAGAAGTTTCTGGTCAAGCGGATTCAGAACCTAAGGTCTTAGAACTTGTGTGTGGGAACCACATCTGATACCTGCCACCTGGAGCTGTGTGTATAGGAGGAAAGTTGAGAAACTACTGTGAAGGTCTGTAAAAAGGTTTGAGTGGAAGCGAGACAGGGAAAGGAGAAATAAATAATGAGAACTGACCAGAGCAAAGAGGTTCCTAAATTAGCCCCTTTTGGGAGGGGCTCACTGGGAGAAGGCTGCCAGTAGGAGCAGCTCAGAAAATAAAAAGATTTATAATACTTCATTGCTGTTAGTACTGTTTTAAAATAGGAGGATAAACGGGATAGAGTTTTGTATGCTGAAATGTCTTTGTGTTCTAAGGAATCACCCAGATTTCTTGAAAAGGGAAAGCAAGGCAAAGAGAAAGCAAATCAAACATGTTGTTCAGCATGCAGCATAAGATAGCAACATATGAAATCAGGCAAGGATTATCGTGCTGAAATGCAAAGCAATCACAGTTCACAAAATGAGTACATATGATTTGCTAAAGGCTCCTCCCAAGGTAAGGGAGGAAGGGTAAAGATGACCTCCCCAAAAGGGAAGAATTTTTTGTTGACACAAGGGCCATATATTCAGTTTTAAATAAAGCTTTAGTACCTGTGGAGAATGTTTATGTTGCAGTGTGGGGAACAACTGAACAACTGGCCAGTCTGAGAAGGCATCCTGGCATCCTTGTGCAAACCTTTAAAGTAATATGTGTACTATGTGTACCTAAAAGCTTTTGTACAATTCGCTCAATTTGCTAAACATTCTCAAATGAGAAAGGTTACTCTGGAGGCAAATGATATAAAGATGTTAGGCTTAACATTAACAGACACTGAAATTAAGAGAGACATTAGTAAGGAGATATTAGAATAAGTAAATAAATGTTTTCAAGGTTATGGGCCTCTGCTGTACCAGGGAGAGTGAAAGATGCTCCCCCATGAGCATCAAGTTTAAGGAAAGAACACAACTAGTGAGAACTGAGTAGTACCCTCAAAAGGAAGATAAGGAAGGAATCAGCCCAATAATTGATAGTACTGGACTAAGGGCTGTCAATAAGATAACACAGAATTTATACCCTGTGGTAGCAAATCCATATACCTTACTAACTTGTTTAACACCTGAGCTAACCTGGTTCACTGTTTTAGGCCTAAGAGATGCCTTCTTTTGCCTCCCTATCCACGAAGCCAGCCAGAAAATTTTTGCATTCAAACACAAGCTCACACAGTCCATGTGCCTGAAGGCTTCAAGATTCCCCACTCCGATTGAAGAACAGCTTGCAAAGACCCAGAGTCCCAGGAAGCTCCACAAGAGGAAAGGAGGCTGTTGCAGTACGTGGACGATCTTCTAGTAGCCACTCGGATGAGGGAAGCGAGAGAAGCCTGGACGGTAAGCCTTTTGAATTTCCTAGGACTCCAAGGACGCAGAGTCTCAAAGAAAAGGCACAGGTAGTGAAACAGAAGGTAATCTACCTGGGGTAAGAAGTGAGTGCTGAGCAGCAGACTTTAAGGCAGGGAAGCCTTATGCCAAACCCTGAAACCCCAGACAATGAAAGAACTCCGAACCCTCTTAGGCATGGTAGGGTAGTGCCAGCTGTGGGTTTACAATTATGGACTGTTTGCCAGACCCCTCTATGCTCTTATTGCCAATGGAAACAGAGATCTCCAGCGGACACAAGACACCACATGGGCCTTTCGCCAGCTAGAGAGAGTGCCCTCATGTCAGTTCCAGCTTTGAAACTTCCAGATGTAAGTAAACCATTCTTTCTATTTTTCCCACGCAAGGAATTGCCCAGGGAATACTGGCTCAGGACTTGGACCCATACTGAAGGGCAGTTGCTTACTTCTCTAAGCAACTAGATGCAACAGCCAAAGGATGGCCAGGTTGCCTCAGAGCTGTAGCAGCAGTCGTGCTGAATATTCAAGGGGCATGCAAGTTTACCCTGGGACAAAAATGACTGTGCTAGTGTCCCACACAGTGTCCGCAGCACTGGAAGTAAAGGGTGGCCACTGGCTCTCACCACAGAGGTTTACGATGTAGAGATAGCGGTGACTAATATTGTCAACCCAGCTTCTTTTCTCAGTGGACACCATAGTTGCCTAGAGACCACCGAAGCTACGTACTCCAGCCGCCCAGACTTAAGGGACACTCCTCCGGACTATGCAGAGACCTGGTTCACTGACAGGAAAGCGACATTGCAAAGTTCACAGTGACTACCTGCAGAGAGGTAATCGAGTCTGGACCCTTACCAACAGGTACCTCTGCGCAGAAGGCTGAGATAATTGCCCTGACCCGTGCCCTGGAAAGGGCAAAAGGGAGGAGAATAACCATCTACACAGACCCAAGGAATGCATTTGGAGTCACACATGCACATGGAGCCATCTGGAAAGAGAGGGGACTGCTGACCTCACAGGGAAAGAAGAGACAATCCAGCTGCTAGAAGCAGTTCAGCTACCTGAAAAGGCATATTAAGGCACCCTAGAGAGTGAGCTTAAAATTGGAGGAAAGAAATGAGCTGGCGGATGGAGAGGCAAAGAAAGCAGCAAAGGGTGAGGTACAGATTTTCCTCGAAGGTAAGCCATAATACAATAATACTAACCAAAAGAGACGTACAACTGCAAGGGGTGGGCTACCATTGAAAGAGAGCTAGTAATCCCTTCCCATTTTCGTGGTTACTAGTGAAGGAAGGGCACTAGAAAACACACTAGGGCCTAACTACTTTAAAGCCTTTTATAGAGTGTGGCTCCTTTTCGAAATGACCAAGGCTGCGAGTGATACAGAGTGCATTGAAATGAAGTGTTGACTTTGAAGCAGTAATTTCCACAGGCTTTCTAGAACACACATCTGATTGAAACAATTGTTGTATCGTTGTCAGGAATTTATATGCCACTATCACTCAGGTAAGCCGACAATGTGATCCTTGCCTCCAGACTAACCCCAAAATACGCCCCCGGCCAAAACTCGGTCAGACTGGGAGAGGTCATGGGCCTGTACAGCAGTGGCAAATTAACTTTTCAGAACTCCCAAGGAAAGGGGGGTATCAGTATTTACTGGTATTGATAGATACATTTTCAGGGTGGCCAGAAACATTCCCCACCAGAACTGTCAAAGCTCAAGAGGTGACTAGATTATTTTTACAAGAAATAATACCACGCTTCAGAGTTCCAGCCACTATATCCTCAAATAAAGAATCACATTTCATTTCCAAAATAGTGCAACAGATTAGTAGCCATCTGGGCACAGATCAGGAACTTCACACCCCATACCACCCCCAATCAAGCGGCCAGGTGAAGAGAATGAATAAGACTGGGGCAAGAAGTTAATCTACCCTAGCCCAAGCTCTTCCACTAGCAATATTGC
The DNA here is from genome assembly GCF_027579445.1 of Ammospiza nelsoni. Taxonomy (NCBI): domain Eukaryota; kingdom Metazoa; phylum Chordata; class Aves; order Passeriformes; family Passerellidae; genus Ammospiza; species Ammospiza nelsoni. Next base: position 21,085,248 of record NC_080668.1, on the reverse strand, counting down.
AAATTCAAACTAAACCTTGAGCTAAAGGAATGCTGAGTCCTTTTAGAATGCCTTATAGAAGACCATATAGAATACAAAGGGAATGTCCAGAATGTCCACCTACATGGTGGCATTAAGCAAACAGCTCAGAGTAATTGAGAAACATGTGGCTGGAACTTGGAGCAGGGAGTTAGATAGCCTGGGGATGATGTATATGTTAAGTCTCTTACAGAGAAGACTTCGGAACTGCAGTGGGACAGACCGCTGCGAGTACTTCTCACCACCTTCACTGCAATCAAAATCAAGGAGCAGAATGCCTGGATCCATCACTCTCGGGTGAAGAAGGCCCAGAAACCCCTTAAGGAGTGACGCCAAGAGACAATGAACTGAGATTAAAACTTACTCGGGCAAAATGAGTATATTGCGGTCGGGAGTAGCTCATATTTTAGTTTGTAGAATTGTATTGTGTGTAATCATAACTGAAGTTTCAGAACTTGAGAGTACCTCTGTTCAAAGTAATGCTAAATGGCCTTGGTCCCTGGCATTTAATCAGTATACTGGATCATAGGAAAACCTTCTGAGATAAAAGATTTAAACATATCTACTGTAGTCATCCACGAGAATCAGATATGTGAGGAGCAAGAATGGCAAGAACAGGAACTGTGGACTCTTCAAGGAATCAGAGGAGAAGAAATCAAAGTAGGGTGCCAGGTCATCAATAGGGTAGCTTATGAGAGACCAGATGTAATTAGTGTCTGAACCTCTCCTGGTGTATATGAACACCAGGAAGTCTGTGGTAACCTAAGTGAATCAGACTGTTGGTGTAATTCCACCTTGATACAGCCTGTAGAAGTGACCTGCCTTTGAGCTCGAATTATTATCAGATTTTCATTTGAATTCAAAGTGGACTCTGCACTTTTTACCACAGCAGGGCCTTATACACCCCATACTAGTTCAGACTCTACCCAAACTCCAAACTTGAACCTAACATAGTAAAGAATGTGACTGAACAACAGCTCCTTAGGTCATTTTCCAAGCCGGTTGGCTGAACACTCAGGCAATGACTGGTAAAGGGTGCTGAACTGCGGGTGGTAAATTAACCCAAGCAAGAAAGGTGATTTTCTTTATTTATAGCTATCCCTTTTCCTACTGAGATTTGGATCAGTGATTGTCCCAGTCTGAGGCGGTTGGATTCTGCTTAAAAGAGGTAGAGAGAGACCCCCCCCTCAGAGCTCAGCAGCAGGCGGTAGGATTTTGAGCATCACTTTTGTGCTGAGTGTTTCAAGTAGCAGAAACCTGGTCCCAGTTTCTTCTGAGGCACTGCAAATAAATTTAGGCTCTTCTCTTAGACTTCCCCTTCATTATTTACTTGAGGCTTGGACCTGAAGCTAGGGGCAAGGTGGGTGAAGTTTCGTAGACCAGGAGAGACATTCCTGCTTGCCACACATCTGGGAAATCAGGTGCTCTGGAGGGGGAAGGAGATTCCTGAGGTCTCTACATTTCAGAACAAACATCTGCCTCAAATATGACCTAAACCTCTGTCAGATACACTTGTGAAGTGTGTCTGAATTTGCAGTGTGAGCCCAGCACATCCCTCTGGCAGGGAGGGATGGTCATAAACAGAAAGCAGTTCCTGTTCCCCATAACAAACATCTAACTGGCATATTAGGGACAAGATTAGGAGTTTTAAATGGAATTGATTCAGAAATACTGGTGAATAAACTGGCCACTGCAGCAGGTAGCCTAACAAAATTGAAGCAGCCTTTATAGTAATCTCTATTGGCATTAGAAACTAGCCAGTGACAGATTTCAAAAGTACTGCCAAAGTAAGGAAGTATGAAAAGGCCGGGGACCAAGACCACAAGTTGATAGTAGAAACACTTAGTATAGTACAAGATAATGTGTCTTTAGCTTTCAGTTGTATACTAGCACAGTTATGAATACAAGCAACAGCAGCTCTGATCATATGGGAAAGGGGTGAAGGTAATTTTCCAATTCAAGAAATTGTGTGGGATAATGCAATTGATGTTGAAAGGAAGTTTCAAACCTGGCGGACTATGGTGAATTTCACCTATGATCCTGTTTCTAATGTGGCAACTGCCTTTGTGCTTATCATACATAATGCCACTGTTTATGTTATCCATCCCATCGTTGCTCTAGGATTAAACCATGAAACTTAGAATCCTGCACTGCTAGAGAACGGATGGGATTCATTTGTGAAAGCAATACTATTAATGCTCAGGATGCGTGTTTGGACACTGAGCAGAGTATTTGTCGCTTCGAAATTCATCCAGTCACTGACCAGAAAACTGTGCTCGTATATACTGGAAAAGGGGGTATGCTTGAGAACTGCTTGTGCTGCTGTATGCTACAACGAATAGCTGTACTAACATCTTTGTCAAAAGCACATGGTGAAGCACTAAAAGACACTTACTGTTGTGAAGGTTTTCATTAAGTAAAAGAATTTACTTATTTCCTAGGAAAGGGGGGAATGAGACAGAGTAAAGATCCATTCTGAATTAGGTGAAGTGTCTAAGAGAGGTGAAAAATCTGTGAGGCCAAAGCTGAAGGAAAACTCGCATGCCGAGACAGCAAGGAGACAGAGAAAGAAAAACAGAAAAGACCACAAGGTCAATTTGCCCCCGACTTAGAAATTCCTTTGATAAAGAAGAACTGGTGCTAAATGTCACAAGGAATGAATATTTATGAACTTATTGTGAAACTGTATGCATATGCATTTGGAAGGGGGATAAAAGAAGACCCGAGGTCTTCAGAGGCACTCATGCCTTGTTGGGGGACTTGCGTCCGGCGCGTGTCGTAAATAAACATACCGGGCTTTACAACTTTTATAAAGTTGTGAGGTTTCTTCTTTTCTCCGCAAAACATCACGGAGCCCTGTCGCAGACATTTCTCCACAGAAATCCTTTCTTTCAGATTTCTGCATCTTCGGGAGGCCAGAGGCCCCCGAAGAGAAGGTAAACAATTATTATCAGCTGCTGGGGAATGCAACAGGAACACCTTGATTGGCTCATTTTCTATGTTTATAATAAAGAGCCAATCATCAATTCAAGCCAGGGGACTGAGTCCTTGGCCACAACTTTGTTGTGGGTTCTCTTCTATCTCTTCTTAGCTTAGCTAGCAGCTCTGCAAAACCTCTCTCTATATTCTTTTAGTATAACTATAATGTAATATATCATATATTAATAAATCAAGCCTTCTGATAAAGATACAAGATTCACCGTCTCTCTCTCACCAGCAGCGACCCAAACAGGTCGCAGTAATAGAGCCCCGCCCATCACTGCCTAGAGCCCCGCCCCTCACTGACTGGATCCCCAACCCTGACATCCTGGAACCCCTTCCCTCACTTATGGGGCCCTGCCCCACACCATTTGAGCCCCGCCCCTCAAACATGGAGCCCTGCCCCTTACTGCCAGGAGCCCGATACTTAACTCATGGAGTCCCGCTTATTCCTGCCTAGAGCCCCGCCCCTCACTGACTGGATCCCCACCCCTGACAGCATGGAACCCCTTCCCTCACTCATGGGGCCCTGCCCCTCACTATTTGAGCCCTGCCCCTCACTCCATGGATCCATGCCCATCCCACATGGAGCCCCACCCATCACTGAAAGGATCTCCACCCCTGACAGCCTGGAACCCCTTCCATCACTCATGGGGCCCTGCCCCTCATCATTTGAGCACCGCCCCTCCAACATGGAGCCCTGCACTTCACTGCATGGAGCCCGATCCCTAACTCATGGAGCCCCGCCCATCACTGCCTAGAGCCCCGCCCTTCACTGACTTGATCCCCACCACTGACAGCCTGGAACCCCTTCTCTCATTCATGGCGCCCTCCCCCTCACCATTTGAGCCCCCCCCCTCAAACATGGAGCGCTGCCCCTCACTGCATGGAGCCCTGCCCCTCACTGCACGGCGCCCTTCCAATCCCACATGGAGCCCCGCCCATAACTGACTGGATCCCCACCCCTGACAGCCTGGAACCCCTTCCCTCACTCATGGGGCCCTGCCCCTCAACATTTGAGCCCTACCCCTCAAACATGGAGCTCTACCCTTCACTGCAGGGAGCCCTGACCCTCACTGCATTGAGCCCTGCCCATCCCACATTGAGCCCCGCCCCTCACTGACTGAGTCCACACCCCTGACAGCCTGGAACCCTTTCCCTCACTCATGGGGCCCTGCCGCGCTCCATTTGAGCCCTGCTCCTCACTGCATGGAGCCCTAACCATCCCACATGGAGCCCCGACCATCACTGAAAGGATCCCCACGCCTGACAGCCTGGAACCTCTTTCCACACTCATAGGGCACTGCCCATTACCATTTGAGCCCTGCCCCTAACTGCATGGATCCCTGCCTATCCCACATGGAGCCGTGCCCCTCACTTACTGGATCCTCACGCCTGACAGCCTGGAACCCCTTCCCTCATTCTTGGGGCCCTGCCCCTAAACATTTAAGCCCCGCCCCTCAAACATGGAGCCCTGACCCTTACTGCCAGGAGCCCGATCATTTACTCATGGAGCCCCGCCCATTCCTGCCTAGATCCCCGCCTGTCACTGACTGGATCCCCACCCCTAACAGCCTGGAACCCCTTCCCTCACTCATGGGGCCCTGCCCCTCACCATTTAAGCCCCACCCCTCAAACATGGAGCCCTGCCTTTCACTGCCAGGAGCCGGATACCTAACTCATGGAGCCCCGCCCATCACTGCCTAGAGCCCCGCCCATCAATGACTGGATCCTTACCCCTGACATCCTTGAACCCCTTGCCTTACTCATGGGGCCATGCCCCTTACCATTTGAGCCCCACCCCTCAAACATGGAGCCCTGCCCCTCACTGCATGGAGCCCTGCCCCTCACTGCATGCAGCCCCGCCTATCCCTTCCTAAAACCCCGCTCCTCACTGACTGGATCACCACGTGTGACAGCCTGGAACCCCTTCCCTCACTCATGGGGCCCTGCCCCTCACCATTTGAGCCCTGCCCCTCAAACATGGAGCACTGCCCCTCACTGCACGGAGCCCTGCTCTCACTGCATGGATCCCTGCCCATCCCACATGGAGCCCCGCCCATCGCTGACTGGATCCCCACCCCTGACAGCCTGGATCCCCTTCCCTAACTCATGGGGCCCTGCCCCTCAAATTTTGAGCGCCGCCCTTCAAACATGGAGCCCTGCCCCTCGCTGCATGGATCCCGATCCATTACTCATGGAGCCTCGCCCATCCCTTCCTAGAGTCCCGCCCCTCACTGACTGGATCGCAAACTCTGACAGCCTGGAACCCCGCCCATCACGCTTGGAACCCCTTCCCTCACTCATGGGGCCCTGCCCCTCACCATTTGAGCCCCGCCCCACAAACATAGAGCCCTGCCCCTCACGGCTCTAGGCAGTGATGTGTGCGGCTCCATGAGTTAGGGATTGGGCTCCATGCAGTGAGGGGCAGGGCTCCATGTTTGAGGGGCGGGGCTCAAATGGTGAGGGGCAGGGCCCCATGAGTGAGGGAAGGGGTTCCAGGCTGTCAGGGGTGGGGATCCAGTCAGTGATGGGCGGGGCTCCATGTGGGATTGACAGGGATCCATGCAGTGAGGGGCAGGGCTCAAATGGTGAGGGGCAGGGCCCCATGAGTGAGGGAAGGGGTTCCAGGCTGTCTGGTGGGGAACCATTCAGTGAGGGGCGGGACTCTGGAAGTGATGCGCGGGGCTCCATGAGTAAGTGATCGGGCACAATGCAGTGAGGGGCAGGGCTCCATGTTTGAAGGGCGGCGCTCAAATGGTTAGGGGCAAGGCCCAATGAGTGAGGGAAAGGTTTCCAGGCTGTCAGGGGTGGGGATCCAGTCAGTGATGGGCGGGGCTCCATGTGGGATGGGCAGGGCTCGAGGCCGTGAGGGGCAGAGCTGCATGTTTGAGGGGCGGGGCTCCAATGGTGAGGGGCAGGGCCCCATGAGTGTGGGAAGGGGTTCCAGGCTGTCACAGGTGGGGATCCAGTCAGTGAGGGGTGGGGTTCTAGGCAGGGATGGGCGGGCTCCATGAAATAGGGATCGAGCTCCATGCAGTGAGGGGCAGGGCTCCATGTTTGAGGGGCGGGGCTCAAATGGTGAGGAGCATTGCCCCATGAGTAAGGCAGAGGGTTCCAGGCTCTCAGGGGTGGGGATCTAGTCATTGAGGGGCGGGGCTCAAGGAATTGATGGGCGGGGCTCCATTTTTAAGGGGTGGGGTTCAAATGGTGAGGGGCAGGGCCCCATGAGTGAGGGACGGGGTTCCAGGCTGTCAGGGGTGGGGGTTCCGTCAGTGATGGGCGTGGCTCCATGTGCGATGGGCGGGGCTCCATGAGTTAGGGATCAGGCTCAATGCAGTGAGGGGCAGGGCTCTATGTTTGAGGGGCGGGGCTCAAATGGTGAGGGTCAGGGCCCCATGAGTGAGGGAAGGGGTTCCAGGCTGTCAGGGGTAGGGATCCAGTCAGTGAGGGGCGGGGCTCTAGGCAGTAATTGGCAGGGCTCCATGAGTCAGGGATCGGGCTCCATGCAGCGAGGGGGAGGGCACCATGTTTGAGGGGCGGGGCTCAAATTGTGGGGGTCAGGGCCCCATGAGTGAGGGAAGGTGTTCCAGGCTGTAAGGAGTGGAGATCCAGTAAGTGATGGGCGGGGCTCCATATGGGATGGGCAGGGCTCCATGCAGTGAGGGGCAGTGCTCCATGCAGTGAGGGGCAGGGCTCCATGTTTTCAGGGTGGGGCTCAAATTGTGAGGGGCAGGGCCCCATGGGTGTTGGAAGGGGTTCCAAGCTGTCAGGGGTGGGGATCCTTTCAGTGATGGGCGGGGGTCCATGAAATTGGGATCGGGCTCCATGCAGTGAGGGGCAGGGCTCAATGTTTGAGGGGTGGGGCTCAAATGGTGAGGGGCAGGGCCCCATGAGTTAGGGAAGTGGTTCCAGGCTATCAGGCGTGCGGATCCAGTCGGTGATGCCGGGGCTCCGTGTGGGATGGGCAGGGCTCCCTGCAGTAAGGGGCAGGCATCCATGCACTGAGGGGCAGGTCTCCATGTTTGAGGGGCGGGGCTCAAATGGTGAGGGGCAGGGCCCCATGAGTGAAGGAAGGATTTCCTGGCTTCCAGGGGTGGGGATCCAGTCAGTGAGGGGCAGGGCTCCATGGTTGAGGGGTGGGGCAAAAATGTTGAGGGGCAGGGCCCCATGAGTGAGGGAAGGATTTCCTGGCTTCCAGGGGTGGCGATCCAGTCAGTGAGGGGCAGGGCTCCATGGTTGAGGGGTGGGGCAAAAATGTTGAGGGGCAGGGCCCCATGAGTGAGGGAAGGGGTTCCAGGCTGTCAGGGGTGGGGATCCAGTCAATGAGGGGCCGGGCTCTAGCTTGTGATGGGAGGGGCTCCATGAGTTAGGGATCGGGCTCCATGCAGTGAGGGGCAGGGGTCCAGTTTTGAGCGGCGGGGCTCAAATGGTGAGGGGCAGGGCCCCATGATTAAGGGAAGTGGTTCCAGGCTCTACGGGGTGGCGATCCAGTCAGTGATGGGCGGGGCTCGATGTGGGATGTGAAGGACTCCATGCAGTAGGTGGCAGGGCTCCATGGAGTGAGGAGCAGAGCTCCATGTTTGAGGGGCGGGGCTCAAATCGTGAGGGGCAGGGCCCCATGAGTTAGGGGAGGAGTTCCAGGCTGTCATGGGTTGGAATCATTTCAGTGATGGGCGGAGCTCCATGTGGGATTCACAGGGATCCATGCAGTGAGGGGCAGGCCACAAATAGTGAGGGGCATGGCCCCATGAGTGAGGGAAGGGATTCTAGGCTGTCAGGGGTGGGGATCCAGTCAGTGATGTGCGGGGCTCCATTTGGGATGTGCAGGGCTCCATGCACTGAGGGGCAGGGCTCCATGCAGTGAGGGGCAGGGCTCCATGTTTTAAGGGCGGGGCTCCAATGGTGAGGGGCAGGGCCCCATGAGTGAGGGAAGGGATTGACAGCGTGATGGGCAGGTTTCCAGGCTGTCAGAGTTGGGGATCCAGTCAGTGATGGGCGGGGCTCCATGTGGGATTGACAGGGATCCATGCAGTGAGGGGCAGGGCTCAAATGGTGAGGGGCAGGGCCCCATGAGTGAGGGAAGGGGTTCCAGGCTCTCTGGTGGGGAACCATTCAGTGAGGGGCGGGACTCTAGGAAGTGATGCGCGGGGCTCCATGAGTAAGTGATGGGGCACAATGCAGTGAGGGGCAGGGCTCCATGTTTGAAGGGCGGCGCTCAAATGGTTAGGGGCAAGGCCCAATGAGTGAGGGAAGGGTTTCCAGGCTGTCAGGGGTGGGGATCCAGTCAGTGATGGGCGGGGCTCCATGTGGGATGGGCAGGGCTCCATGCCGTGAGGGGCAGAGCTGCATGTTTGAGGGGCGGGGCTCCAATGGTGAGGGGCAGGGCCCCATGAGTGTGGGAAGGGGTTCCAGGCTGTCACGGGTGGGGATCCAGTCAGTGAGGGGTGGGGTTCTAGGCAGGGATGGGCGGGCTCCATGAAATAGGGATCGAGCTCCATGCAGTGAGGGGCAGGGCTCCATGTTTGAGGGGCGGGGCTCAAATGGTGAGGAGCATTGCCCCATGAGTAAGGCAGAGGGTTCCAGGCTCTCAGGGGTGGGGATCTAGTCATTGAGGGGCGGGGCTCAAGGAATTGATGGGCGGGGCTCCATTTTTAAGGGGTGGGGTTCAAATGGTTAGGGGCAGGGCCCCATGAGTGAGGGACGGGGTTCCAGGCTGTCAGGGGTGGGGATTCCGTCAGTGATGGGCGTGGCTCCATGTGCGATGGGCGGGGCTCCATGAGTTAGGGATCAGGCTCAATGCAGTGAGGGGCAGGGCTCTATGTTTGAGGGGCGGGGCTCATATGGTGAGGGGCAGGGCCCCATGAGTGAGGGAAGGGGTTCAAGGCTGTCAGGGGTAGGGATCCATTCAGTGAGGGGCGGGGCTCTAGGCAGTAATTGGCAGGGCTCCATGAGTCAGGGATCGGGCTCCATGCAGCGAGGGGGAGGGCACCATGTTTGAGGGGCGGGGCTCAAATTGTGGGGGTCAGGGCCCCATGAGTGAGGGAAGGTGTTCCAGGCTGTAAGGAGTGGAGATCCAGTAAGTGATGGGCGGGGCTCCATGTGGGATGGGCAGGGCTCCATTCAGTGAGGGGCAGTGCTCAAATGGTTTGGGACCGGGCCCCATGGGTGGGGCAAGGGGTTCCATGCATGATGGGCTGGGTTCCAGGCTTTCAGGGGATGGGACCCATTCACTGAGGGGCGGGGCTCTAGGCAGTGATGGGCGGGGCTCCATGAGTTAGGGATGGGGCTCCTGGCAGTTAGGGGCAGGGCTCCATGTTTGAGGGGTGGGGCAAAAATGTTGAGGGGCAGGGCCCCATGAGTAAGGGAAGTGGTTCCAGGCTGTCACGGGTGGGGATCCAGTCAGTGAGGGGCGGGGCTCCATATGGGATGGGCAGGGCTCCATGCAGTGAGGGGCAGTGCTCCATGCAGTGAGGGGCAGGGCTCCATGTTTTTAGGGCGGGGCTCAAATTGTGAGGGGCAGGGCCCCATGGGTGTTGGAAGGGGTTCCAAGCTGTCAGGGGTGGGGATCCTTTCAGTGATGGGCGGGGGTCCATGAAATTGGGATCGGGCTCCATGCAGTGAGGGGCAGGGCTCAATGTTTGAGGGGTGGGGCTCAAATGGTGAGGGGCAGGGCCCCATGAGTTAGCGAAGGGGTTCCAGGCTATCAGGCGTGCGGATCCAGTCGGTGATGCCGGGGCTCCGTGTGGGATGGGCAGGGCTCCCTGCAGTGAGGGGCAGGGATCCATGCACTGAGGGGCAGGTCTCCATGTTTGAGGGGCGGGGCTCAAATGGTGAGGGGCAGGGCCCTATGAGTGAAGGAAGGGTTTCCAGGCTTCCAGGGGTGGGGATCCAGTCAGTGAGGGGCAGGGCTCTAGCTTGTGATGGGCGGGGCTCCATGAGTTAGGGATCGGGCTCCATGCAGTGAGGGGCAGGGGTCCAGTTTTGAGCGGCGGGGCTCAAATGGTGAGGGGCAGGGCCCCATGAGTTCGGGGAGGAGTTCCAGGCTGTCATGGGTTGGAATCATTTCAGTGATGGGCGGAGCTCCATGTGGGATTCACAGGGATCCATGCAGTGAGGGGCAGGCCACAAATAGTAAGGGGCATGGCCCCATGAGTGAGGGAAGGGATTCCAGGCTGTCAGGGGTGGGGATCCAGTCAGTGATGTGCGGGGCTCCATTTGGGATGTGCAGGGCTCCATGCACTGAGGGGCAGGGCTCCATGCAGTGAGGGGCAGGGCTCCATGTTTTGAGGGCGGGGCTCCAATGGTGAGGGGCAGGGCCCCATGAGTGAGGGAAGGGATTGACAGCGTGATGGGCAGGTTTCCAGGCTGTCAGAATTGGGGATCCAGTCAGTGAGGGCCGGGGTCTAGGAAGTTATGGGCGGTGCTCCATGAGTAAGGGATCACACTCCATGAAGTGAGGGGCAGGGCTCCATGTTTGAGGGGCGGAGCTCAAATGGTAATGGTCAGGGCCCCATGAGTGAGGGAAGGGGTTCCAGGCTGTCAGGGGTGGGGTTCCAGTCACTGAGGGGCGGGGCTCTTAGCAGTAATGGGCGGAGCTCCAAGAGTTAGTGATCGGGCTCCATGCAGTGAGGGGCCGGGCTCCATATTTGAGGGGCAGGGCCCGATGAGTGAGGGAAGGGGTTCCAGGCTGCCAGGGGTGGGGATCCAGTCAGTGAGGGGCGGCGCTCTAGGAAGGGATGGGCGGGCCTCCCAGAGTTTGGGATCGGGCTCCTGGCAGTGAGGGGCAGGGCCCCATGAGAGAGGGAAGGGGTTTCAGGCTTTCAAGGATGGGGATGCAGTCAGTGAGGGGCGGAAATCCATGTGGGATTGGCAGGGCGCCATGCAGTGAGGGGCAGGGCTGCATGCAGTGAGGAGCAGGCATCCATGTTTGAGGGGCGGGGCTCAAATGTTTAGGGGCAGGGCCCCATGAGTGAGGGAAGGGGTTCCAGGCTGTCAGGGGTCGGGATCCTTCCAGTGATGGGAGGGGCTCCATGTGGGATGGGCAGGGATCCATGCATTGAGAAGGAGGGCTCAACTGGTGATGGGCAGGGCCCCATGAGCCAGCGAAGGGGTTCCAGGCTATTACTGATTGGGACCCAATCAGTGAGGGGCGGGGCTCTAGGAAGTGATGGGCGGGGCTCCATGAGTTAGGGATCGGGCTCCATGCAGTGAGGGGCAGGGCAACATGTTTGAGGGGCGGGGCTCAAATGGTTAGGGGCAGGGCCCCATGAGTGAGGGAAGGGGTTCCAGGCTTTCAGGGGTGGGGATCCAGTCAGTGATGGGTGGACTCCATGTGGGATGGGCAGGGCTCCATGCAGTGAGGGGAAGGGCTCAGATGGTGAGGGGTAGGGCCCCATGAGTTATGGAAGGGGTTCCAGGCTGTCAGGAGTAGGGACCCAATCAGTGAGGGGCAGGGCTCTAGGCAGTAATTGGCAGGGCTCCATGAGTTAGCGATTGGGCTCCATGCAATGAGGGGCAGGGCTCCATGTTTGAGGGGCGTGGCTCATATGGTGAGGGGCAGGGCCCCATGAGTGAGGGAAGGTGTTCCAGGCTGTCAGGGGTGGGGATCCAGTCAGTGATGGGCGGGGCTCCATGTGGGATGGGCAGGGCTCCATGCAGTGAGGGGCAGGGCTCAAATGGTTTGGGACCGGGCCCCATGGGTTAGGCAAGGGGTTCCATGCATGGTGGGCGGGGTTCCAGGCTTTCAGGGGATGGCACCTATTCACTTGGGGGCGGGGCTCTAGGCAGTGATGGGCGGGGCTCCATGAGTTAGGGATGGGGCTCTTGGCAGTGAGGGGCAGGGCTCCATGTTTGAGGGGTGTTTTGCGGAGAAAAGAAGAAACCTCACAACTTTATAAAAGTTGTAAAGCCCGGTATGTTTATTTTACGACGCGCGCTGGAGGCAAGTCCCCCAACGAGGCATGGGTACCTCTGAAGATCTCAGGTTGTCTTTTATCCCTCTCCCAAATGCATATGCATACAGTTTCACAATAAGTTCATACATATTCATTCCGCGTGACATTTAGCACCAGTTCTTCTTTATCAGAGGAATTCCTAGGTCTGGGGCAGATCGACCTTGCGGTAATTTCTGTTTTTCTTTCTCTGTCTCCTTGCTGTTTCTGGAATGCGGCCTTTCTTCAGCTTTGGCCCTACAGACCTCTCACCTCTTCCAGGCACTTCACCTAATTCAGAATGGATCCCCACTCCGTCTCATTCCCCCCTTTCCTAGGAAATAAGTAAATTCTTTTACTTAATGAAAACTTTCACAACAGTAAGTGTCTTTTAGTGCTTCACCGTGTGCTTTTGACAAAGATGTTAGTACAGCTATTTGTTGTAGCATTCTCCAGTACCAAATTAACAATATAATAGATAGTCCTAAACTTATCCCAACTAATATTAGTAAGACTACAATGGGGTGACACAACTTATTAAAGATTCTATTCGCAGTTGGTGACCACCCAAAGATCACATCCAATAACCTTAACAAAATTACATATACAGAGATTAGAATGGTTTCTACTGGACAGAATAACATCATTGCTATCAATTTGTACAGCAGCACAAGCAGTTCTCAAGCATACACCCTTTTCCAGTATATACGAGCACAGTTTTCTGGTCAGTGACTGGATGGACTTTGAAGGGACAAATACTCCGTCCAGTGTCCAAACACACATCCTGAGCATTAATAGTATTGCTTTCGCAAATGAATCCCATCTGTTCTCTAGTAATGCAGGATTCTAAGTTTACTGTCTGCCACTTTCCATTCATCTTTCGTGCCCATACTCTATGTTCTGAAGGATAGAGTATTGTTTTTTCATGGTTTGATCCTAGAGCAATGATGGGATGGACAACATAAACAGTGGCATTATGTATGGTAAGCACAAAGGCAGTTGCCACATTAGAAACAGGATCATAGGTGAAATTCACCATAGTCTGCCAGGATTGAAACTTCCTTTCAATATCAATTGCATTATCCCACACAATTTCTTGAATTTTAGCTGGAAAATTACCTTCACCCCTTTCCCATATGATCAGAGCTGCTGTTGCTTGTATCCATAACTGTGCTTGTATACAACTGAAAGCTAAAGACACATTATCTTGTACTATACTAAGTGTTTCTACTATCAACTTGTGGTCTTGGTCCCCGGCCTTTTCATACTTCCTTACTTTGGCAGTACTTTTGAAATCTGTCACTGGCTAGTTTCTAATGCCAATAGAGATTACTATAAAGGCTGCTTCAATTTTGTTAGGCTACCTGCTGCAGTGGCCAGTTTATTCACCAGTATTTCTGAATCAATTCCATTTAAAACTCCTAATCTTGTCCCTAATATGCCAGTTAGATGTTTGTTATGGGGAACAGGAACTGCTTTCTGTTTATGACCATCCCTCCCTGCCAGAGGGATGTGCTGGGCTCACACTGCAAATTCAGACACACTTCACAAGTGTATCTGACAGAGGTTTAGGTCATATTTGAGGCAGATGTTTGTTCTGAAATGTAGAGACCTCAGGAATCTCCTTCCCCCTCCAGAGCACCTGATTTCCCAGATGTGTGGCAAGCAGGAATGTCTCTCCTGGTCTACGAAACTTCACCCACCTTGCCCCTAGCTTCAGGTCCAAGCCTCAAGTAAATAATGAAGGGGAAGTCTAAGAGAAGAGCCTAAATTTATTTGCAGTGCCTCAGAAGAAACTGGGACCAGGTTTCTGCTACTTGAAACACTCAGCACAAAAGTGATGCTCAAAATCCTACCGCCTGCTGCTGAGCTCTGAGGGGGGGGTCTCTCTCTACCTCTTTTAAGCAGAATCCAACCGCCTCAGACTGGGACAATCACTGATCCAAATCTCAGTAGGAAAAGGGATAGCTATAAATAAAGAAAATCACCTTTCTTGCTTGGGTTAATTTACCACCTGCAGTTCAGCACCCTTTACCAGTCATTGCCTGAGTGTTCAGCCAACCGGCTTGGAAAATGACCTAAGGAGCTGTTGTTCAGTCACATTCTTTACTATGTTAGGTTCAAGTTTGGAGTTTGGGTAGAGTCTGAACTAGTATGGGGTGTATAAGGCCCTGCTGTGGTAAAAAGTGCAGAGTCCACTTTGAATTCAAATGAAAATCTGATAATAATTCGAGCTCAAAGGCAGGTCACTTCTACAGGCTGTATCAAGGTGGAATTACACCAACAGTCTGATTCACTTAGGTTATCACAGACTTCCTGGTGTTCATATACACCAGGAGAGGTTCAGACACTAATTACATCTGGTCTCTCATAAGCTACCCTATTGATGACCTGGCACCCTACTTTGATTTCTTCTCCTCTGATTCCTTGAAGAGTCCCCGGTTCCTGTTCTTGCCATTCTTGCTCCTCACATATCTGATTCTCGTGGATGACTACAGTAGATATGTTTAAATCTTTTATCTCAGAAGGTTTTCCTATGATCCAGTATACTGATTAAATGCCAGGGACCAAGGCCATTTAGCATTACTTTGAACAGAGGTACTCTCAAGTTCTGAAACTTCAGTTATGATTACACACAATACAATTCTACAAACTAAAATATGAGCTACTCCCGACCGCAATATACTCATTTTGCCCGAGTAAGTTTTAATCTCAGTTCATTGTCTCTTGGCGTCACTCCTTAAGGGGTTTCTGGGCCTTCTTCACCCGAGAGTGATGGATCCAGGCATTCTGCTCCTTGATTTTGATTGCAGTGAAGGTGGTGAGAAGTACTCGCAGCGGTCTGTCCCACTGCAGTTCCGAAGTCTTCTCTGTAAGAGACTTAACATATACATCATCCCCAGGCTATCTAACTCCCTGCTCCAAGTTCCAGCCACATGTTTCTCAATTACTCTGAGCTGTTTGCTTAATGCCACCATGTAGGTGGACATTCTGGACATTCCCTTTGTATTCTATATGGTCTTCTATAAGGCATTCTAAAAGGACTCAGCATTCCTTTAGCTCAAGGTTTAGTTTGAATTTGCAATATTGCTAGTGGAAGAGCTTGGGCTAGGGTAGATTAACTTCTTGCCCCAGTCTTATTCATTCTCTTCACCTGGCCGCTTGATTGGGGGTGGTATGGGGTGTGAAGTTCCTGATCTGTGCCCAGATGGCTACTAATCTGTTGCACTATTTTGGAAATGAAATGTGATTCTTTATTTGAGGATATAGTGGCTGGAACTCTGAAGCGTGGTATTATTTCTTGTAAAAATAATCTAGTCACCTCTTGAGCTTTGACAGTTCTGGTGGGGAATGTTTCTGGCCACCCTGAAAATGTATCTATCAATACCAGTAAATACTGATACCCCCCTTTCCTTGGGAGTTCTGAAAAGTTAATTTGCCACTGCTGTACAGGCCCATGACCTCTCCCAGTCTGACCGAGTTTTGGCCGGGGGCGTATTTTGGGGTTAGTCTGGAGGCAAGGATCACATTGTCGGCTTACCTGAGTGATAGTGGCATATAAATTCCTGACAACGATACAACAATTGTTTCAATCAGATGTGTGTTCTAGAAAGCCTGTGGAAATTACTGCTTCAAAGTCAACACTTCATTTCAATGCACTCTGTATCACTCGCAGCCTTGGTCATTTCGAAAAGGAGCCACACTCTATAAAAGGCTTTAAAGTAGTTAGGCCCTAGTGTGTTTTCTAGTGCCCTTCCTTCACTAGTAACCACGAAAATGGGAAGGGATTACTAGCTCTCTTTCAATGGTAGCCCACCCCTTGCAGTTGTACGTCTCTTTTGGTTAGTATTATTGTATTATGGCTTACCTTCGAGGAAAATCTGTACCTCACCCTTTGCTGCTTTCTTTGCCTCTCCATCCGCCAGCTCATTTCTTTCCTCCAATTTTAAGCTCACTCTCTAGGGTGCCTTAATATGCCTTTTCAGGTAGCTGAACTGCTTCTAGCAGCTGGATTGTCTCTTCTTTCCCTGTGAGGTCAGCAGTCCCCTCTCTTTCCAGATGGCTCCATGTGCATGTGTGACTCCAAATGCATTCCTTGGGTCTGTGTAGATGGTTATTCTCCTCCCTTTTGCCCTTTCCAGGGCACGGGTCAGGGCAACTATCTCAGCCTTCTGCGCAGAGGTACCTGTTGGTAAGGGTCCAGACTCGATTACCTCTCTGCAGGTAGTCACTGTGAACTTTGCAATGTCGCTTTCCTGTCAGTGAACCAGGTCTCTGCATAGTCCGGAGGAGTGTCCCTTAAGTCTGGGCGGCTGGAGTACGTAGCTTCGGTGGTCTCTAGGCAACTATGGTGTCCACTGAGAAAAGAAGCTGGGTTGACAATATTAGTCACCGCTATCTCTACATCGTAAACCTCTGTGGTGAGAGCCAGTGGCCACCCTTTACTTCCAGTGCTGCGGACACTGTGTGGGACACTAGCACAGTCATTTTTGTCCCAGGGTAAACTTGCATGCCTCTTGAATATTCAGCACGACTGCTGCTACAGCTCTGAGGCAACCTGGCCATCCTTTGGCTGTTGCATCTAGTTGCTTAGAGAAGTAAGCAACTGCCCTTCAGTATGGGTCCAAGTCCTGAGCCAGTATTCCCTGGGCAATTCCTTGCGTGGGAAAAATAGAAAGAATGGTTTACTTACATCTGGAAGTTTCAAAGCTGGAACTGACATGAGGGCACTCTCTCTAGCTGGCGAAAGGCCCATGTGGTGTCTTGTGTCCGCTGGAGATCTCTGTTTCCATTGGCAATAAGAGCATAGAGGGGTCTGGCAAACAGTCCATAATTGTAAACCCACAGCTGGCACTACCCTACCATGCCTAAGAGGGTTCGGAGTTCTTTCATTGTCTGGGGTTTCAGGGTTTGGCATAAGGCTTCCCTGCCTTAAAGTCTGCTGCTCAGCACTCACTTCTTACCCCAGGTAGATTACCTTCTGTTTCACTACCTGTGCCTTTTCTTTGAGACTCTGCGTCCTTGGAGTCCTAGGAAATTCAAAAGGCTTACCGTCCAGGCTTCTCTCGCTTCCCTCATCCGAGTGGCTACTAGAAGATCGTCCACGTACTGCAACAGCCTCCTTTCCTCTTGTGGAGCTTCCTGGGACTCTGGGTCTTTGCAAGCTGTTCTTCAATCGGAGTGGGGAATCTTGAAGCCTTCAGGCACATGGACTGTGTGAGCTTGTGTTTGAATGCAAAAATTTTCTGGCTGGCTTCGTGGATAGGGAGGCAAAAGAAGGCATCTCTTAGGCCTAAAACAGTGAACCAGGTTAGCTCAGGTGTTAAACAAGTTAGTAAGGTATATGGATTTGCTACCACAGGGTATAAATTCTGTGTTATCTTATTGACAGCCCTTAGTCCAGTACTATCAATTATTGGGCTGATTCCTTCCTTATCTTCCTTTTGAGGGTACTACTCAGTTCTCACTAGTTGTGTTCTTTCCTTAAACTTGATGCTCATGGGGGAGCATCTTTCACTCTCCCTGGTACAGCAGAGGCCCATAACCTTGAAAACATTTATTTACTTATTCTAATATCTCCTTACTAATGTCTCTCTTAATTTCAGTGTCTGTTAATGTTAAGCCTAACATCTTTATATCATTTGCCTCCAGAGTAACCTTTCTCATTTGAGAATGTTTAGCAAATTGAGCGAATTGTACAAAAGCTTTTAGGTACACATAGTACACATATTACTTTAAAGGTTTGCACAAGGATGCCAGGATGCCTTCTCAGACTGGCCAGTTGTTCAGTTGTTCCCCACACTGCAACATAAACATTCTCCACAGGTACTAAAGCTTTATTTAAAACTGAATATATGGCCCTTGTGTCAACAAAAAATTCTTCCCTTTTGGGGAGGTCATCTTTACCCTTCCTCCCTTACCTTGGGAGGAGCCTTTAGCAAATCATATGTACTCATTTTGTGAACTGTGATTGCTTTGCATTTCAGCACGATAATCCTTGCCTGATTTCATATGTTGCTATCTTATGCTGCATGCTGAACAACATGTTTGATTTGCTTTCTCTTTGCCTTGCTTTCCCTTTTCAAGAAATCTGGGTGATTCCTTAGAACACAAAGACATTTCAGCATACAAAACTCTATCCCGTTTATCCTCCTATTTTAAAACAGTACTAACAGCAATGAAGTATTATAAATCTTTTTATTTTCTGAGCTGCTCCTACTGGCAGCCTTCTCCCAGTGAGCCCCTCCCAAAAGGGGCTAATTTAGGAACCTCTTTGCTCTGGTCAGTTCTCATTATTTATTTCTCCTTTCCCTGTCTCGCTTCCACTCAAACCTTTTTACAGACCTTCACAGTAGTTTCTCAACTTTCCTCCTATACACACAGCTCCAGGTGGCAGGTATCAGATGTGGTTCCCACACACAAGTTCTAAGACCTTAGGTTCTGAATCCGCTTGACCAGAAACTTCTAATTTACATGTGCCCTGACACTTATTAGAACAGCAAAACCAGTGTTTCTCATAAACACCGCACTGCAATAATAACTGCACATCCAGCTTTTGCTCACAGGCCATTCCCGTGTTTCCTGGGGAGACGGGGCAGCCAGAGCTGTCCCTGTGCCCAGGAGACAGCCACTGTCACCTCACACAGCATGCTAATCAAAAACGTGATATAGACACTATATTCTGATCAAACAAAATATCAGTCTTTTCTAGTTCTCTTCTTGCACAATCTAATTAAGCCCTGTGTCTACTTACACTTGTTTTACTGCTTTGCCAAAAGGCTGTGCTAGTCACAGCCGAAACTCTGATATGCCCACAGACACAAACACTCGCACCCGCACCCCCCCTTTATCTCAAATTCGCTAGAGCCAAGGCTTGAATTGCTGTGAGGGGGGGGAATTCTTGGAATTCCTTTAACTCTATCGTAATTAAGCATAAATCACCGTACTATAATTCTCCTCTGTAAAATGCCACTCTTGTTGCAACAAAATCTTAAAATCTCCACAAACACTACTATACAATGAAAATCAAATTACCACAATGCAGCGGAAGAAAATCACCACACAAAACCACTGGGAAAGGGCATATCTCTCAAAGTGCTCGCTTTTCTCAACACAACATAGCATACCATAATTCATCATTTACTCACATCAATTTTCTTGGACACAATCAAAATCAAACATCCAAGGCAAAGGAACTCTCTGAGCTCATACTCATACTCACGGTTAAAATGTACCAGATCTACACAAATCACTACATTTAAACAGGATAAGTACCATCACTGACATTCTTCCACTTGCTTCTCTGCGGGGCACTTCTGTCCCTGCCCCCGCAGCCTGCTGCAGCCAGCGCCTCAGGCCTCACTCGGCTGCTTCAAACACGGGTAGTACTGACCCCCCCCGCACTGTAGATTTATTCTCTTTTATACACCATACACTTATACACTTGCACGATTAGAAACACAGTGCACCGACCACACAGTGCACACATTAACCATACAGCAACACAGTGTCCGGACATCACACACACATACAAACAAAGCACACACGGGCTCAACAGTTCTGCTCTATCAGAACTATGAACCCCCAACACACATACATGGGTTCACCCGGCTCACCCCCAGAGCCTCTAGCGGTTCTGCTCTATCAGAACTATGAACCCCCAACACACATACACGGGTTCACCCGGCTCACCCCCAGAGCCACTAGTGGTCTGCTCTATCAGAACGATGAACCCCATCTCTAATACAGCTGCTCTATCAGCTGAACCCAGACGTCTCCGGGTGGTTTACTCCCTTGCTCTCCTTTCCCTCCCCCAGGGGCCCCTCAGTACATACCGTATCTTCCTCCGCAGGCCAGCAGGTCCTTGTCTGTCCTCGCAGGTGGCAAGTTGAGACGAGCGGAGCCCCACCAGGAAAAAATCCTAGGGCGCGCCTTGGAGGTCCGTCTATCCCCCCTGCCCCTGCGGGGACAGAGAACTCCTGGCTTGGCTCGCCATAATGTTTTGCGGAGAAAAGAAGAAACCTCACAACTTTATAAAAGTTGTAAAGCCCGGTATGTTTATTTTACGACGTGCGCTGGAGGCAAGTCCCCCAACGAGGCATGGGTACCTCTGAAGATCTCAGGTCCTCTTTTATCCCCCTCCCAAATGCATATGCATACAGTTTCACAATAAGTTCATACATATTCATTCCGCGTGACATTTAGCACCAGTTCTTCTTTATCAGAGGAATTCCTAGGTCTGGGGCAGATCGACCTTGCGGTAATTTCTGTTTTTCTTTCTCTGTCTCCTTGCTGTCTCTGGAATGCGGCCTTTCTTCAGCTTTGGCCCTACAGACCTCTCACCTCTTCCAGGCACTTCACCTAATTCAGAATGGATCCCCACTCCGTCTCAGGGGCAGGGCTCAAATGGTGAGTGGCAGGGCCCCATGAGTTAGGGAAGGGGTTCCAGGCTTTCAGGGGTGGGGATCCAGTCAGTGAGGGGCAAGGCTCTAGGCAGTGATGGGCGGGGCTCCATGAGTTAGGGATCCGGCTCCATGCAATGAGGGGCAGGGCTCCATGTTTGAGGGGCGGGGCTCAAATTGTGAGGGGCAGGGCCCCATGAGTGAGGGAAGGGGTTCCAGGCTTTAATTGATGGGGATCCAGTCAGTGAGGGGCGGGGCTCTAGGCAGTGATGGGCGGGGCTCCATAAGTAAGAAATCGGGCTCCATGCAGTGAGGGGCAGGGCTCCAGGTTTGAGCGGCGGGGCTCAAATGGTGAGGGGCAGGGCCCCATGATTAAGGGAAGGGATTCCAGGCTCTCAGGGGTGGCGATCCAGTCATTGATGGGCGGGGCTCTATGTGGGATGGGAAGGGCTCCATGCAGTAAGGGGCAGGGCTCCATGCAGTGAGGGGCAGGGCTCCATGTTTGAGGGGCAGGGCTCAAATGGTGAGGGGCAGGGCCCCATGTGTTAGGGAAGGGGTTCCAGGCTTTCAGGGGTGGGTCTCCAGTCAGTGATGGGTGGACTCGATGTGGGATGGGCAGGGCTCCATGCAGTGAGGGGAAGGGCTCACATGGTGAGGGGTAGGGCCCCATGAGTTAGGGAAGGGATTCCAGGCTGTCAGGGGTGGGGATCCAGTCGGTGATGCCTGGGCTCCATGTGGGATGGGCAGGGCTCCATGCAGTAAGGGGCAGGGCCCCATGAGTGAGGGAAGGGTTTCAAGGTTGCCAGGGGTAGGGACCCAGCCTTTGAGGGGCGGAGCTCTAGGCAGTGATGGGCGGAGCTCCATGCAGTGAGGGATCGGGCTCCTGGCAGTCAGGGGCAAGGCTCCATGTTTGAGGGGCGGGGCTCAAATGGTGAGAGGCAGGGCCTTATGAGTAAGGGA
This sequence comes from Ammospiza nelsoni, assembly GCF_027579445.1. Taxonomy (NCBI): domain Eukaryota; kingdom Metazoa; phylum Chordata; class Aves; order Passeriformes; family Passerellidae; genus Ammospiza; species Ammospiza nelsoni. The sequence continues at coordinate 21,063,956 of NC_080668.1, read as the reverse complement.
AGGGGTTCCAGGCTATCATGGGTGGGGATCCAGTCAGTGAGCGGCAAGGCTGTAGGCAGTGATGGGCAGGGCTCCATGAGTTAGGGATCAGGCTCCATGCAGTGAGGGGCAGGGCTCAATATTTTAGAGGAGGGTCTCAAATGGTGAGGGGCAGGGTCCCATGAGAGAGGGAAGGGGTTCCAGGCTGTCAGAGGTGGGGATCCAGGCGGTGATGCCGGGGCTCCAAGTGGGATCGGCAGGGCTCCATGAATTAAGGGGGCAGGGAAACATGCAGTGAGGGTCAGGGCTCAATTTTTGAGGGGTGGGGCTCAAATGGTGAGGGGCAGGGCCCCATGAGTGAGGGAAAGGGTTCCAGGCTGTCAGGGGTGGGGATCCAGTCTGTGAGTGGCGGGGCTCTAGGCAGTAATGGGCGGGGCTCCGTGAGTTAGGGATCGGGCTCCTTTCAGTGAAGAGCAGAGCTCCATGTTTGAGGGGCGGGTCTCAAATGGCGAGGGGCAGGGCCCCATGAGTGAGGGAAGGGGTTCCAGGCTGCCAGGGGTGGGGATCCAGTCAGTGAGGGGCGGGTCTCTAGGCAATGATAGTCGGGGCTCGAGGCAGTGAGGGATCGGTCTCCTGGGAGTGAGAGGCAAGGCTCCATGTTTGAGGGGCGAGGCTCCAATGGTGAGGGGCAGGGCACCATGCGTGAGGGAAAGGGGTTCAAGGCTGTCATGGGTGGGGATCCAGACAGTGAGGGGCGGGGCTCCATGAGTAAGGGACTGGGCTCCATGCAGTGAGGGGCAGGGCTCCATGTTTGAGGGGCGGGGCTCCAATGGTGAGGAGCAGGGCCTCATGAGTATGGGAAGGGGTTACAGGCTGTCAGGGGTGGGGATCCTTTCAGTGATGGGCGGGGCTCCCTATGGGATGGACAGGGATCCATGCAGTGACGGGCAGGACGCAAATTGTTACGGGGAGGGCCCCATGAGTGAGGGAAGGGGTACCAAGCGTGATGGGCGGGGTTCCAGGCTGTCAGAGGTGGGGATCAAGTCAGTGAGGGGCGGGGCTCTAGGAAGTTATGGGCGGGGCTCCATGAGGAAAGGGATCGGGCTCCATGCAGTGAGGGGCAGGGCTCCATTTTTAAGGGGCGGGGCTCAAATGGTGAGGGGCAGGGCCCAATGAGTGAGGGAAAAGGTTCCAGGCTGTCGGGGTGGGGATCCAGTCAGTGAGGGGCGGGGCTCTTGGCAGTGACGGGCTGGGCTCCATGAGTTAGGGATCGGGCTCCATGCAGTGAGGGGCAGAGCTCCATGTTTGAGGGGCGGGGCTGAAATGGTGAGGGGCAGGGCCCCATGAGTGAGGGACGGGGTTCCAGTCTTTCAGGGGTGGGGATCCAGTCAGTGATGGGTGGGGCTCAATGTGGGATGGGCAGGGCTCCATGCTGTGAGGGGAAGGGCTCCATGCAGTGAGGTGCAGGGCTTCGTGTTTGAGGGGCGTGGCTCCAATGGTGAGGGGCAGGGCTCCATGAGTGAGGGAAGGTGTTCCAGGCTGTCAGGGGTGGGGATCCAGTCAGTGATGGGCGGGGCTCCATGTGGGATGGGCAGGGCTCCATGCAGTGAGGGGCAGGGCTCAAATGGTTTGGGACCGGGCCCCATGGATGAGGCAAGGGGTTCCATGAATGATGGGCAGGGTTCCAGGTTTTCAGGGGATGAGACCCAGTCACTTAGGGGCGGGGCTCTAGGCAGTGATGGGCGGGTCTCCATGAGTTAGGGATGGGGCTCCTGGCAGTGAGGGGCAGGGCTCAATGTTTGAGGGGCGGGGCTTCAATGGTGAGGGGCAGGGCCCCAAGAAAGAGGGAAGGGGTTCCAGGCTGTCAGGCGCGAGGATCCAGTCAGAGAGTGGCGCGGCTCCATGTGGGTTGGGCAGGGATCCATGCAGTGAGGGGCAGGGCTCAAATGGTGAGAGGCAGGGCCCCATGAGTTAGGGGAGGGGTTCCACGCTGTCACTGGTGGGGACCAATTCAGTGAGGGGCGGGGCTCTAGGAAGTGATGGGAGGGGCTCCATAAGTTAGGGATCGGTCTCCGTGCAGTGAGGGGCAGGGATCCATGTTTGAAGGGCGGGTCTCAAATGGTGAGAGGCAGGACCCCATGAGTGAGGGAAGGGGTTCCAGGCTGCCAGGGGTGGGGATCCAGTCAGTGAGGGGCGGGGCTCGTGGCAGTGATGGGCGGGGCTCCATGAGGTAGGGTTCGGGCTCCTGGCAGTGAGGGGCAAGGCTCCATGTTTCAGGGGCGGGGCTCAAATGGTGAGGGGCAGGGCCCCATGAGTTAGGGAAGGGGTTCCAGGCTGTCATGGGTTGGGATCCAGTCAGTGAGGGGCAAGGCTCTAGGCAGTCATTGGCGGGGCTCCATGAGTTAGGAATCAGGCTCCATGCTGTGAGGGGCAGGCCTCCATGTTTGAGGGGCAGGGCTCAAATGGTGAGGGGCAGGGCCCCATGAGTGTGGGAAGGGGTTCCAGGCTGTCATGGGTGGGGATCCAGTCAGTGAGGGGCAAGGCTCTAGGCAGTGATGGGCGGGGCTCCATGAGTTAGAGATCGGACTCCATGCAGTGAGGGGCAGGCCTCCATGTTTGAGGGGCGGGGCTCAAATGGTGAGGGCCAGGGCCCCATGTGTGAGGGAAGGGGTTCCAGGCTGTCAGGGGTGGGGATCCCGTCAGTGAGGGGCGGGGCTCTAGGCAGTTATGGGCGGGGCTCCATGAGTTAGAGATCAGGCTCCATGCAGTGAGGGGCCGGGCTCCATGTTTGAGGGGCGGGGCTCAAATGTTGAGAGGCCAGGCCCCATGAGTGAGGGAAGGAGTTCCAGCTGTCACGGGTTGGGATCCTTTCAGTGATGGGCGTGGCTCCATGTGGGATGGACAGGGATCCATGCAGTGAGGGGCATGGCCCCATGAGTGAGGGAAGGGGTTCCAAGCGTAATGGGCCGGGTTCCAGGCTGCCAGAGGTTGGGATCCAGTCAGTGAGGGACGAGGCTCTCGGAAGTTATGGGCGGTGCTCCATGAGCAAGTGATCGGGCTCCATGCAGTGAGGGGCAGGTCTCCATGTTTCAGGGGCGGGGCTCAAATGGTGAGGGGCAGGGCCCCATGAGTGAGGGAAGGGGTTCCAGGCTGTTAGGGGTGGGGATCCAGTCAGTGTTTGGCGGGGCTCTAGGCAGTGATGGGCGGGGCTCTATGAGTTAAGGCTCAGGCTCCGTGCAGTGAGGGGCCGGCCTCCATGTTTGAGGGTTGGGGCTCAAATTGTGAGGGGCAGGGCCCCATGAGTGAGGGAAGGGGTTCCAGGCTGTCAGGGGTGGGGATCGTTTCAGTGATGGGCGGGGCTCCATGTGGGATGGGCAGGGATCCATGTAGGTAGGGGCAAAGCTCAAAGCCTGAGGGGCAGGGCCCCATGAGTTAGAAAAGGGGTTCCGGGCTGTCACTGATGGGGACCCATTCAGTTAGGGGCGGGGCTCTAGGAAATGATGGGAGGGACTCCATGTGTTAGGGATCGGGCTCTATGCAGTGAGGGGAAGGGCTCCATGTTTGAGGGTCGGGGTTCAAAAGCTAAGAGGCAGGGCCCCATGAGTGAGGGAAGGGGTTCCAGTCTTTCAGTGGTGGGGATCCAGTCAGTGATGGGCAGGGCTCCCTTTGGGATGGGCAGGTATCCAGGCAGTGAGGGGCAGGGCTTCATGCAGTGAGGGGCAGGGCTCCATGTTGAATTGGTGTCGTGGGTTGACAGCCTTTATCCCAATATCGTGTGTTGTGTCTTGCAGCTGTGCCTTTCCTCTCTTCCCCCCCCCCGGCCGTCTTGCTGCAGCAGGGCGGGGAAGAGAGGGGGGAGTGTTTGACCAGGCCTTTTTGCTTTTGGGCTTTTTGGCTGCTTGGCTTGGCTAGCCGCTTTGCTTGCTTGCTTTCTGCTTTTTGCGCTGTTTTTTTTTCCTTTTCTTTTGCTCCCTCTTTCTTACCCTTCCCTGAAGATACTGGACCGGCTCCGGACCTGACCTGAGACGTCCAGGACACCTGGAGCTTGCGACAGAAGCTTGGCGCCCTCACAACACAGTCGGTTTTCTTTTCTTTTCTTGTGTTGGGGAGTGTTCTTTTGTTACTTGTAAATAAATAGGTTTTTTTTTCCACTTTGCTCCTCCGAGAAATTCCTTCCCGAACCCGGTATTGGGGGAGGGGTGGTTGGAGGTTTGTTTTGTTTTGGGGGGCTCCCTTTTGGAGATTTCCCCTAATTTGTCCTAAACCAGGACAGTATATTCAGTATATTTTTGGTGCGTTGGTCAGGAAACGAGGCCAAAAAAAACAGTGGAAAAAAAACCTATAACAGTAATATTTTGGTTTTGGTTATTTTGTGGCCATATTGGTGATTCATAATGTCATTTGGAGTGGAAGTTTGCCGGTATTTCTGGTCTCTAGGGGGTTTTGAAGTTTTGCTACCCTTATGGTCCCTGGGGTTATTTCCTTACTCAAAAATAGCTCTGGTGTTGTCCCCAATAAGTAGCTTTTGTAAGCGGGGGGCACTAACCAGAATAGTCATTGTGCTGGTCTTATGTGTGGTGATGTGTCAGTCAGGAATGTATGGACTGTTGTTATGGCTGTGTACTCAGTTTGTTTGGGGAGAAGAAGGGGAAGGGGTTTTTCAGCCTGTGTCTTCCTTCTTCTCCTCCAAACTGTTGACATCTCTATTAGAAAATACTGAATTTCCCCTGAGTTTGAAAGAAACCATCTTTCTGGCATTTAATTTATTAAGCCTTTTCTATACTGTCTGGAGTGTGTATGAAATGAAAGCTGAAATTTCTAGAGGGGTTAGAGACACTCCTGACTCAGGAGTAAAACAAAGCAGGAAAAATCTTGCCTGGAGTGGGAAATGGGAGGATATGGGCTAGACTTTAAAGGGATTTTCTGATCCTATAGACTGGGACTTTCCATCTGATCAAATTCAGAATCCAGTCGAGGTGGCAAAGTATTTGAGGGAGAAGTGCCATGGTAATACTAAGGAAGAAAGGATTACTGCAGTGAGCTGGGCCTTGGCATTTGTTTACCGTACTCTGCTAGATACTGTGGAGCAGCAGATAGCAGAAAGGGAACAGGGAGATAAGTTAGTTACTACCCCAGTGACCCAGGCTGCAGCTAACATCCCAGGCTCCAGGCTAGCACCTGCATCAGACAGTAGGCCCCAAACCATGGCTGTTGCAGCTAATACAAGAGGTGGAAAGTGTAAAGGCAAGACTGATCGAAAGGTGGAGGATGATGATGATGATGATGCAGGAGAAGGACCCTCACCAAAATCAGAGGCCACATCAAGGGGCACAGAATCTGGAGCTAATATTGACTCCTTTTCTCTGAAGGACCTCAGAGGCCTAAGAAAGGATTACAGACGACAACCTGACGAATCTATAATTAGTTGGTTAGTCCGCCTTTGGGATGCTGCAGGGGAGGTTACGATTTTGGATGGTACTGAAGCGAGGCATTTGGGATCCCTGTCACATGATCCTGTTATCGATCAAGGTATGATGAGGGGGGCTAACCCTCACAGCCTCTGGGAACGGGTCCTAAGAAGCGTAGCAGAACGATACCTGTGTACGGATGATCTCTATATGCAGCAGACACGGTGGAAGACCATAGAACAGGGGATCCAACGCCTGAGAGAGATGGCGGTGGCAGAGCTTATTTTCTCAGATGATACAACAACTAGGAATCCGGACCTGGTACCATGCACACCTGTAATGTGGAGGAAACTTGTGCGACTTGGGCCACCTGAATACGCTTCTGCCCTAGCAATAATGAAGCGGGATGATACATATGAGACTGTGCTCGATATGGCAAAGAAGCTTCGAGCGTATGCAGATGCTGTGCATGGCCCAACTCATGCCAGAATTGCAGCAGTGGAAACCCGACTGCAGAAACTAGAGGATAAAATTGAGGAGAATCATAAGAAACTCCGGGAAGAGATTAGGGAGGATCTTATTCAAATCTCAGCTGTACAAATTAGAGGTCCTGGTGTCCAACGCTGGCGCTCCTTTGATGGGGAGAGAAGGTACACCCCACGGACTGAGTTATGGGCTTTCCTGCGTGAATCTGGAGAAGACATGAGGAGATGGGATGGAAAACCCACCGCTGCTTTGGCACAACGGGTGCGTGATTTGAAGAAAAGAGAAAGTATCACCAAAAGGATAGCAGCTCCGGTCGCTCGTAGCCGAGATGTTAAGTATAATGATGACGATGACATGTCCGATCCCCTTGAAGGAACTTCTAAGGCATATGCCCAAGGAAAGAAGGACAATCTGGCTTAGAGGGGCCCTGCCTCCAGCCAGGAAGAGGCACGGGAGAACCGGGTTTTTTGGAAGGTGTGGATCAGATGGCCTGGCACATCAGAGCCACAAGACTATGAAGCATTGGTTGACACTGGATCACAGTGTACCTTAATGCCATCGGAACACGTGGGGACAGAACCTGTTTCCATTGCTGGAGTGACGGGGGGATCACAACAGTTGACTTTGTTGGAAGCTGAGGTGAGCTTGACTGGGAAGGAATGGCAGGAACACCCGATTGTGACTGGTCCAGAGGCTCCGTGTATTTTGGGCATAGACTTCCTCCGGAATGGCTATTACAAAGATCCTAAGGGATTCAGGTGGGCTTTTGGAATAGCTGCAGTGGAGATAGAGGGTATTAAACAATTGAACACCTTGTCTGGACTATCAGAGAACCCATCTGCAGTAGGACTCTTGAAGGTAGAGGAGCAGCGAGTGCCAATTGCCACCTCAACAGTGCACCGCAGGCAGTACCGGACGAATCGAGATGCCGTGATCCCCATCCACAAAATGATCCGAGAGCTGGAGAGCCAAGGGGTGGTTAGTAAAACCCACTCACCCTTTAACAGCCCTATCTGGCCTGTGCGAAAATCTGACGGAGAATGGAGACTGACTGTGGACTATCGTGTCTTGAATGAAGTGACTCCACCACTGAGTGCGGCTGTACCGGACATACTGGAACTGCAGTACGAGCTGGAGTCTAAGGCAGCAAAGTGGTATGCGACCATCGATATTGCTAACGCGTTTTTCTCCATCCCTCTGGCAGCAGAATGCAGGCCTCAGTTTGCTTTTACATGGAGGGGAGTGCAGTATACCTGGAACCGACTGCCCCAGGGGTGGAAACACAGTCCTACCATCTGTCATGGACTGATCCAGGCTGCACTAGAAGAGGGTGAGGCTCCAGAACATCTGCAATATATTGATGATATCATTGTTTGGGGGAGCACGGCAATAGAAGTGTTCGAGAAAGGAGAGAAGATAATTCATATTCTCTTGGAAGCTGGATTTGCCATTAAGAAGAGCAAAGTCAAGGGACCTGCCCGAGAAATTCAGTTCTTGGGGGTGAAGTGGCAAGATGGACAGCGTCAGATTCCTGTGGATGTTATTAACAAAATCACTGCCATGTCCCCACCAACTGATAAAAAGGAAACACAAGCTTTCTTAGGTGCGATAGGTTTCTGGAGGATGCACATCCCTGAGTATAGTCAGATTGTGAGACCCCTTTATCTGGTTACCCGCAAGAAGAACGACTTCCATTGGGGCCCTGAGCAGCAGCAAGCTTTTGTCCAAATCAAGCAGGAGATCGCTCATGCTGTAGCCCTTGGTCCAGTCAGGACGGGACCAGATGTGAAGAACGTGCTCTACTCTGCAGCCGGGAGCCATGGTCTGTCCTGGAGCCTTTGGCAGAAGGTACCTGGCGAGACCCGAGGCCGACCATTGGGATTTTGGAGTCGGAGCTACAGGGGGTCTGAAGATAACTATACCCCAACAGAAAAAGAAATCTTGGCCGCCTATGAAGGAGTTCAAGCAGCCTCGGAAGTGATTGGTACAGAGGCACAACTTCTTCTGGCACCCCGACTACCGGTGTTGGGATGGATGTTCAGAGGAAAGGTTCCCTCTACCCACCATGCCACCAATGCTACTTGGAGTAAGTGGATTGCCCTCATTACGCAGCGCGCTCGAATTGGGAAGTTAAATCGCCCTGGGATCCTGGAAATAATTACAAATTGGCCTGAAGGTGAAAGCTTTAGTGTCGCGGATGAGGAACAAGAGCCAGTGACCCGGGTTGAGGAAGCTCCGCCATACAATCAGTTACCAGTAGAAGAAACACGTTATGCTCTATTCACCGATGGTTCTTGTCGCGTCATAGGGATGAAACGGAGGTGGAAAGCAGCTGTGTGGAGTCCCACTCGACGGGTTGCAGAGGCTACTGAAGGAGAGGGTGAATCCAGTCAATTTGCTGAAATCAAAGCTATTCAACTGGCCCTAGGTATTGCAGAGAGAGAGAGGTGGCCAAGGCTCTATTTGTATACCGATTCCTGGATGGTAGCCAATGCTCTATGGGGATGGCTGAAGAGATGGAAAGAGGCGAACTGGCAGCGAAGAGGAAAACCAATTTGGGCTGCGGAAGAGTGGAAAGATATCGCTACTCGGGTAGAGAAGTTACCTGTGAAGATTCGCCATGTAGATGCCCATGTCTCCAGAAGTAGAGCTAATGAAGAGCAGCAAAACAACCAGCAAGTCCATCAGGCTGCAAAGATAGGGGAGTTGAAGATAGATCTCGACTGGGAGCATAAGGGAGAGTTATTCTTAGCACGATGGGCCCATGATGCCTCAGGCCACCAGGGTAGAGATGCCACCTATAAGTGGGCACGAGACCGAGGGGTGGATCTAACCATGGACAGTATCTCGCAGGTTATTCGTGACTGTGAGACGTGCTCTGCCATCAAGCAGGCCAAGCGGGTGAAGCCCCTCTGGTATGGAGGGCGGTGGTCTAAGTACAAATACGGGGAGGCCTGGCAGATTGATTGCATCACACTGCCTCAAACCCGCCAGGGCAAGCGCTATGTACTAACCATGGTAGAAGCCACCACGGGATGGTTGGAAACCTACCCAGTGTCTCATGCCACAGCCCGTAACACTATCTTGGGCCTTGAAAAGCAGGTCCTTTGGAGGCACGGTACTCCCGAGAGAATTGAGTCGGATAATGGAAGTCATTTTAAAAACAATCTTATTAATACTTGGGCTAGGGAACATGGCATCGAGTGGATATACCATATCCCCTATCATGCACCAGCTGCAGGGAAAGTGGAAAGGTATAATGGATTGTTAAAAACCACCTTAAAAGCATTGGGTAGGGGGTCTTTAAAAAACTGGGAGCAGCATTTGGCAAAGGCTACCTGGTTAGTTAACACTCGAGGTTCCACCAACCGAGCGGGTCCTGCTCAGTGTGAGCTCCTTAATATAGTAGATGGGGATAAAGCCCCAGTGGCCCACGTCAGAGGTTTGTTGGGAAAGACAGTATGGATCAACCCTGCCTCGAGTACAGACAAACCCATCCGTGGGATTGTCTTTGCTCAAGGACCAGGTTATACATGGTGGATAATGCAGAAAGATGGAACAACACGGTGTGTGCCTCAGGGAGACCTGATTGCGGGATGAGACTCATATATGAATGTCATTGTTTGTTGAATGTGAGACAGAAGGAAACTGTAAGTGTCAAAGGTCTGAGCAAGTAAGATGAGAGGAATGCGTAAGTGTCAAAGGTGTGAGTAAGTGAAATGAAAGTTTTTATTGTATATTCACGATATGGGATAAGGGGTGGAGTGTCGTGGGTTGACAGCCTTTATCCCAATATCGTGTGTTGTGTCTTGCAGCTGTGCCTTTCCTCTCTTCCCCCCCCCGGCCGTCTTGCTGCGGCAGGGCGGGGAAGAGAGGGGGGAGTGTTTGACCAGGCCTTTTTGCTTTTGGGCTTTTTGGCTGCTTGGCTTGGCTAGCCGCTTTGCTTGCTTGCTTTCTGCTTTTTGCGCTGTTTTTTTTTCCTTTTCTTTTGCTCCCTCTTTCTTACCCTTCCCGGAAGATACTGGACCGGCTCCGGACCTGACCTGAGACGTCCAGGACACCTGGAGCTTGCGACAGAAGCTTGGCGCCCTCACAACACAGTCGGTTTTCTTTTCTTTTCTTGTGTTGGGGAGTGTTCTTTTGTTACTTGTAAATAAATAGGTTTTTTTTTCCACTTTGCTCCTCCGAGAAATTCCTTCCCGAACCCGGTATTGGGGGAGGGGTGGTTGGAGGTTTGTTTTGTTTTGGGGGGCTCCCTTTTGGAGATTTCCCCTAATTTGTCCTAAACCAGGACAATGGGCGATGCTCAAATGGTGAGGGGCAGGGCCCCATGAGTGAGGGAAGGAGTTCCAGCTGTCAGGGGTGGGGATCCTTTCAGTGATGGGCGGGGCTCCATGTGGGATGGACAGGGATCCATGCAGTGAGGGGCAGGACACAAATGGTGAGGGGCAGGGCCCCATGAGTGAGGGAAGGTGTTCTAAGCGTGATGGGCGGGGTTCCAGGCTGTCAGAGGTGGGGATCCAGTCAGTGAGGGGCGTGGCTCTGGGAAGTTATGGGAAGGGATCCCTGAGTAAGGGATCGGGCTCCATGCAGTGAGGGGCAGGGCTCCATGTGTTAGGGGCGGGGCTCAAATGGTGAAGGGCAGAGCCCCATGAGTGAGAGAAGGGGTTCCAGGGTGTCTGGGGTAGGGATCCAGTCAGTGAGGCACGGGGCTCTTGGCCGTTATGGGCGGGGCTCCATAAGTTAGGGATCGGGCTCCATGCAGTGAGGGAAAAAGCTCCATGTTTGAGGGGCGGAGCTCAAATGGTGAGGGGCAGGGCCCCATGAGTGAGGGAAGGGGTTCCAGGCTGTCAGGGGTGGGAATCCAGTCAGTGAGGGGCAGGGCTGTAGGCAGTCATGGGCGGGGCTCCATGAGTTAGGGATCGGGCTCCATGCAGTAAGGGTAGGGATCCATGTTTGAGGGGCGAGGCTCAAATGGTGAGGGGCAGGGCCCCATGAGTGAGGGAAGGGGTTCCAGGCTGTCAGGGGTGCGGATCCAGTCGGTGATGCCGGGGCTCCGTGTGGGATGGGCAGGGCTCCATGCAGTAAGGGGCAGGGAGCCATGCAGTGAGAAGCAGGGCTCCATGTTTGAGGGGCGGGGCTCAAATGGTAAGGGGCAGGGCCCCATGAGTGAGGGAAGGGGTTCCAGGCTGTCAGGGATGGGGATCCAGTCAGTGATGGGCATGGCTGTATGTGGGATGGGCAGGGTTCAATGCAGTGAGGGGAAGGGATCCATGCAGTGAGGGGCAGGGCTCCATGTTTGAGGGGCGGGGCTCAAATGGTGAGGGGCAGGGCCCCATGAGTGAGGGAAGGATTTCCAGGCTGTCAGGGGTGGGGATCCAGTCAGTGATGGGCAGGGCTCCATGTGGGATGGGCAGGGCTCCATGCAGTGAGGGGCAGGGCTCAAATGGTTAGGGACTGGGCCCCATGGGGTGGGCAAGGGGTTCCATGCATGATGGGCGGGGTTCCAGGCTGTCAGGGGTTGGGACCCGGTCAGTGAAAGGTGGGGCTCTAGGGAGTGATGGGCGGGGCTCCATGAGTTAGGGTTCGGGCTCCATGCAGTGAGGGGTAGAGCTCCATGTTTGAGGGGCGGGGCTCAAATGGTGAGGGGCAGGGCCCCATGAGTGAGGGAAGGGGTTCCAGGCTGTCAGGGGTGGTGATCCAGTCAGTGAGGGGCGGGGCTCTTGGCAGTGATAGGCGCGGCTCCATGAGTTAGGGTTTCGGCTCCATGCAGTGAGGGGCAGGGCTCCATGTTTAGGGGCGGGGCTCAAATGGTAAGGGGCAGGGCCCCATGAGTGAGGGAAGGGGTTCCAGGCTGTCAGGGTTGGGGATCCAGTCAGTGAGGGGCGGGGCTCTAGGCAGTAATGGGCGGGGCTCCGTGAGTTAGGGATCGGGCTCCATGCAGTGAGGGGCAGGGCTCCATGTTTAGGGGTGGGGCTCAAATGGTGAGGGGCAGGGCCCCATGAGTGAGGGAATGGGTTGCAGGCTGTCAGGGGTGGGGATCCTTTCAGTGATGGGCGGGGCTCCATGTGGGAAGGGCAGGCATCCATGCAGTGAGGTGCAGGACTCAAATGGTGAGGGGCAGGGCCCCATGAGTGAGGGAAGGTGTTCCAGTCTGTCACTGGTGGGGACCCATTCGCTGAGGGGCGGGGCTCTGGGCAGTAATGGGCGGGGCTCCATGAATTTTGGTTTGGGCTCCATGCAGTGAGGGGCAGGGCGCCATGTTTAGGGGCGGGGCTCAAATGGTGAGGGGCAGGGCCCCATGAGTGAGGGAATGGGTTGCAGGCTTTCAGGGGTGGGGATCCTTTCAGTGATGGGCGGGGCTCCATGTGGGAAGGGCAGGCATCCATGCAGGGAGGTGCAGGGCTCAAATGGTGAGGGGCAGGACCCCATGAGTGAGGGAAGGTGTTCCAGGTTTTCTGTGGTGCGGACCCATTCGGTGAGGGGCGGGGCTCTCGGAAGTGATGGGCGGCGCTCCATGAGTTTGTGATCGGGCTCCATGCAGTGAGGGGCAGGGCTCCATGTTTGAGGGGCGGGGCTCAAATGGTGAGGGGCAGGGCCCCATGAGTGAGGGAAGGGGTTCCAGTGTGTCAGGGGTGGGGATCCAGTCAGTGATGGGCGGGGCTCCATGTGGGATTGGCAGGGCTCCATGCAGTTAGGGGCAGGGCTCCATGCTGTGAGGGGCAGGACTCCATGTTTGAGGGGCGGGGCTCAAATGGTGAGGGGCAGGGCCCCATGAGTGAGGGAATGTGTTCCAGGCTGTCACTGGTGGGGACCCATTCGGTGAGGGGCGGGGCTCTAGGAAGTGAGTTGCGGGGCTCGGCCCAGGGATGTGCCCCTGGGCCGAGCCTTTCTCAGCTCCTTTGGTGCCCCCAGGGAGCCTGAGCTGCTCCTGGTGCCACTGCCAAGCCCTGGCCCTGCCTGGGGCTGGGTTTGGAGGTGCTGGCAGCTCCAGGGTGTCCTTTCTGCCCCGACTGCCCCGCAAGGGGCTCCTTCCATCCCAGTGTGGGGCCACTGCAGGCACGTGGTCCCCCTGACCCTGCTCTTCAGTGGAAGGCAGAGACAAGGGAATGCCTTGGAGGGCACCAATCACCCAGGTGCCCTCACTGCCACTTGGGCCTGAAGGAGAATCTTCAGCAGTGCCATTGGATCTGTTGTGTCCTGCCTTTCTTTGCAGCTGAGCCTGTTGCTAAAGGTGATCCTGCTTCCCAGCCCACGTTCAGGATTGAGCCTCTGGGAGATGTTGAGGGTACATCAAGGCCTTTCCCCTGAGAGAGCTGCCAGCTCAGAGCCCAAAGCTTGGCCAGGGGGGCATCCCTGCAGGTGCCAGGACAGAGCCATGGCCGTGTGTGCTTTCGCCCTGCATGATCCACTCACAACTTCTGCTCAGTACTGGCAGCTGTTTGGAGGAAGGTGGGCCATGGCCCAGCGGAAAAAGCCTACATGATTTGTTTATTTTACCAGATTTTGCATAAGCATGACGTCCTGAACATGCCATCAAAGTAATGGAGAACAGTTCCGTCTTTTAAGGTGTACTTTTTGTTTCTCAAGTGATAGGCCAAAAGTCAGGACAGAAGGAAGTGTTTCCCCAACGAAGCAGAGGCCGACTGGGAGCCCCTGCTGCAGGAAGGAAGGCCAAGCCAAACACAGGCACGGGTACAGGCTCAGAAGGTAATTTCTGTGCCGGGCTCAGCAGGGCTCAGCCCTTGGCAGGGCTGGGTGGCTGCAGCTCTTCCCCCAGGGCCTGCCCTTGCACGGCCCATCAGCAGCCAAAGCTGGAGGCGCCTTTGGAGCTCGTTCACAGCCCTGGGGAAAGGGGACTCGTGCACCAACGTCCCTCCCGCTGCAGCTGCTCCGGAGCTGGCTCTGAGTGCCCAAAGGCCCAAGGCACAGGAGCAGCCCCAAGCGGGAGCCCTGCCGCAAGCCCAGGGCCAGAGCCAGCCTTGGCTCCTGACTAGGCAGGGGCTGCACTAGGTCCTGACAGGGCCTGACTCTGTGCCCTGGGGCGGGGGGAGCTGTCACGGGGCAGGGAGGGCCAGGGCTGGCAGTGGCTGCTCAGGGATGGGTTTGGCCCGTGTCCCTCCAAGCAGTGACTGCCCAAGAAGCTGCGCTGCTCCCGGGCTCTCCTCCTGGCCGGCTGGGCTTTGTTGGGTGGCACAGCCTGTGCCAAGGGGCGGCAAGGTGCCTGCAGGCCCCAGCTCTGGGGGAAATGGAAAACATCCTGCCCGCATACACCGTGCTGCCAGCTCAGCAGTGCAGCACAGCACAGGCTGACATTCCCCATTGCTCCCACAGGTGCAGCTGGAACCACAGCACATGTTCCTGATGCCCAGAAGGGCCTTGGAAAGGGTTTCTGTAAGGGAACAGGCTTCTGGTTAGGGTTACTGGTAGGCCTGCTTCTCTTGGAGCTGATCTTCATCTTATGCTCTGTCCAAATATGGACTTGCTGGAAGAGAAAAGGGTGAGTGTTTAGTTCACCTTTCCCTCAAACAGCTTCTTTTGAAATTGTACTTCAGACAGAAAACATTCCCAGTGAGGCTGCAGTGTAGGTGTGGCCAGTCCATGATTGTCCAAAGAACTCTGCTGAGGGTTCTTCTGCTGCCCAGAGCTTTCATTGGCCTCCTAATTGCTGGGCCTTGTCCTGGGGGACCCTCTGGGGCTGCAGCCAGTGCTGGCTCCCACTGAGTCTGCCTGGTCAAGAGCAGCCCCAGGGGCACAGGGCAGAGGAAAGCACGGTGGGGAGGAGAAAGAGCAGGGACGAGATTGCCCTTGAAAGGCAGAGGTGCTCTGGGGCCTGCTCCTGGCCAGGGAGCCTGCCCAGAGCCGTGCCCTGCTCGCTGGGGCCTTGAGGGACACCTGTGCAGCTGGGCCAAGCTGTGCCAGCAGCTCCAGCCGTGCTGGGGAGCCTTGCCAGCTCTGGGCCCGTCTGTGCCGGAGGCTCCCTGTGTGCCACTGGCAGCTGGGGCCTCAGCCACCTCCTCTTTCCACAGTTCCACCTCTGGAGAAGAGTTGTAAGACAGTGGCTGCACCTCACACCCAAACAGCAGGAGCAGCTCCTCCAGCAGTTAGAAGGGCCTGCGCAGCCCTGTCAAGAGTTCTGAGAAGAAGACTGCAGAACAGCCATCGACAAGGAAATCTCCTGTTCTCCTGGAGATCCCACTGCCACCTCCTCTCCTCGTGTATATCCCCAAGCTACTTTCATTTCTTTTTTGATCCTCCTTTGTCCCGTCCCGACTACTTCTATAGACCCCAGGAGCAGCCCAGCACCATCCAGCCCCTCCTGAGCCCAACATGTCCCTTCCTCCCCTGAGCCCCCTGGCCCTGCCATCTAAACAACACTGAAGTTAACCCTGCTCTCTGCCAGGCCAGGTGATGGCCCTTTCTTTTGTTGCACTAAAGGGAAGGTGCCGTCACCCCAGTGTTTCGGTGGCAGCAGCAGCAAAGCCGGGCCGGCAGCAGCACTGGCTGAGCTCCATGGCCAGGAGCAGCCGTGGATGCCCATGGTGTGGGCAGGCAGGAGCCAGGAAGGGGCTGCTGTGACCAGAGGCGGGGTCCCCAGGGCTGGGGGAGCCCAGGGGGCAGGCAGCAGCATGGGGCTCCTGAGAAAAAGCAACCCCATTTTCTTAATTTTTTACTTTTAAATATTAGAAATTTGTAGAAATATTTGAAAATAGTTTTCTGTAGAGAGACACCACCAAATATTTCTTCCCAATTCCTATAGTAGTTAAAGATTTTTCTAAGTAGATTTAGAATCAAAAAAAATGACCTCATTTTGTCTTCACTTTTCATTTTTAGAAATATTTAGAAATATCTCTTGTAGAGAGAAATCCCCATATGTTTCATTCCTTTTTCCACAACACATCTGTATTTTTGAAACTGGTTTTAGAGTTCTGGAAAGTATTTTGCCCTCATAAAATAAAAAATAAAATTGCATTTGAGAGGTAATCTTTATTCTAGAAAGAAGTAAGACCCCTTCAGCCAGCCAGCCTGCTGCAGAGGCTCTTTTCCTGCAGTAGCTTTGTACCTAGTCACAACCAACATACATAAAACCTTTTCCCAGATATTTCCTGGGATTTTTGACAAGATCACATCTTAGTCTTCTCAGACAAACTCTGAGCACAGTGGGAATCTCTTCAACTTACCATCTTTGTTTGCTTCTGGTGAAACTCCCTCAGTTCTAGAGCAGAGCCTTCTCGCAGCTTCCTGCTGGCCCCGGGCTCTTCTCCCAGCCTGCTGGGCTTTGTTGGGTGGCACAGCCTGTGCCAAGGGGCGGCAAGGTGCCTGCAGGCCCCAGCTCTGGGGGAAACGGAGAACGTCCTGCCCACATCCACCGTGCTGCCAGCTCAGCAGTGCAGCACAGCACGGGCTGACGCTCCCCATTGCTCCCACAGGTGCAGCTGGAGCCACAGCACATATTCCTGATGCCCAGAAGGGCCTTGGAAGGGGTGTCTGTCAGGGAACAGGCTTCAGTCTATGGTTCCTTGCAGGCCTGCTTGTTTTGGAGCTGATCTTCATCTTATGCTCTGTCCGAATTTTGACTTGCTGGAAGAGAAAAGGTTTAGTGTTTAGTTCACCTTTCCCTCAAACAGCTTCTTTTGAAAGTCTACTGTACATAGGAAACATTCCCAGTGAGGCTGCAGTGTAGGTGTGGCCAGTCCATGATTGTCCAAAGAACTGTGCTGAGGGATCTTCTGCTGCCCAGAGCTTTCATTGGCCTCCTAATTGCTGGGCCTTGTCCTGGGGGGCCCCTTGGGGCTGCAGCCAGTGCTGGCTCCCACTGAGGCTGCCTGGTCAAGAACAGCCCCAGGGGCACAGGGCAGAGGCAAAGCACAGTGGGGAAGAGAAAGAGCAGGGACGAGATTGCCCTTGAAATGCAGGGGAAGGGAGAATGTCGCTTATCGGAGGGAGCCCCAAAGAGTGGCTGGAAGAGGTGCCGGCTGATCAAGGACCCCCGAGGAGCAGAGGGAGGGCATATCAGCTGACGGAGTGTCCCGAGGAGCGGCTGGGGAGAGTGGGGGTGTCCGTTGGCGGGGAGGAGCGGCCAGAGGGCTTGCACGGTCCGGTGATGGGGAGGCCGGCGGGGCTGTCGGAGTAGGCTCAGCCCGGCCGGTGGGCACGGCCAATGTCGTCCGCCCGCAGGACCACAGCGCAGTTCCTGTTGGAGGCAGACCTGCACGGGCTGCTGAAGCTGGACACGCTGATCCCGAACGCGCCGCCTGCGCGATGGCAGCGCAAGGCCAAGGAGAGCAGCCCTGGGCCCAGTCCCATTGGTGTGTCGCCCGTGAAGCCGGCCAGTCACTCCCACAGCTCCAGCAAGACGCTGTCCAAGACACCCGGTGAGCGCCGGCCACCGGCGGCAGAAGTTGAGTGTGGGAGCCTGGCCCAGGCTGCTTGTCCGTAGCCATGGGGCTCTGGGCTCCCTGCCACACTATCCTACCGGCTCCTGCTCAAGCAGGAGGAGGTGGGCTGTGCTCCTGACAGCCACCCACCTCCTTGCCAGCATGAGGGGCAGAACTCTGAGCACTGGGACTGGCCAGCTGCTGTTCGCCCAGCTGGGCCTTGCTGGCACAGAGCTGTATGCTAGGACGAGTGTGGGCAGGACTGTCAGCTGACAGCTTTACATCCTGTGAGCATTTTTGTATCTTCCCCTTATCTCTCGACTCTGGAATTGTTGCACTAAACCCAAGTGCACACAGTCCCTAACCAACTTGGTGGCAGGGAGGAAAATATAAGTTAGTTGTGACTGGGTGGCATGAGACCTCAGAGTCCTACTTGTCTGGTGAGTGTGATATGGAAGAGTGTTGGGTTTACTCCTGTGAAAGCTCTAATACAGGCTGTTAAATAGCTGTAAGACAATATTTTCATATGTGAATGCAGGTAAATCTGGATCCAAAATTCAAAGCACCCCCACAAAGGCTGGGGGGGATCGCTGCATTCCCAAACGCAGCACTATGCAGATGGAGATGGCAAATTTCCTCCTAACCAAAGAGAATGACCCTGCTGAGGATTCCCCTACCAAGAAGGTGAGCATGTTGCTAAGTTACAATTGCTTCAACAACCCACTTCTCCTTCCTGCCCCTTTACAGAGCAGTGAACAATAGGTTCTATCAAGGGGGCACACGGGACTGACAAGTCCCAGCCATCACTACTTGCAGCTCTGGGCTTCAGGAGCCTAGGATGAGAGTGAAGCTGTAGAGACTGCCATGCACTCTAAGCCTATGCTGCTTCTGGTAGCAAAATTTAGCTTTTGACTAATGAGGCTTTAAAATGTAGCAGGCAACACAAACACAAAGCTGTGAGCCTATGCAAAGTGAAACTGCTGGTGGTAGCTATTCTAGGACAATGTCTGCACAGGGAACACTTCTGGAATGTTTTACACTGTGTTCTGAAATCTGTTTGTGAAGCATCTGGTCGCTTTGTGGCTGTGGCTTTTCCCACTGGCAATGACACTGAATTTGCCATTTTGTGAAAATGTGAGCAGGACGATGTATGAAAGTCTGAGGAAAAACTGCTTTGACCTGCCTCTGTGTGACTGACCCTTGCAGCACAGTCAAACATCTTCAGATTCTAAGAGAAGGGGACTTAGGTGTCTGTTTAAATTGCAGTGCGGGAATTGTTTTCAATGCATTGCACTGAGGGTGATTTGTCTCTGTAGGAGCAACAGAAAGCCTGGGCAGTGAATCTGAATGGTTTTGATGTAGAAGAGGCAAAAATCCTCCACCTCAGAGGAAAACCACAGAATGCTCTAGAAGGTATGATACAGGCTCTGTGTGAGCTGAATCAGCAGGAGAGATCAGGTCAGGGGGACAGCAACACAGAGGCTCTGTGTGTGGTCACAGGAGAAATCAACTGGTTTCTGAGAGCTGTACAGGCTGGAGTCTCCTTTCTTAAGGTTCCTGAGGTGGAGGGAGGGCATAACAGTTACAGTGAATTTATTTAGGAGAGCTGCTATGACTGCCAGTTGGTCACCTGTTACAGGGCTTGCAAGGGTCTTCAGGGTGGAGAGAGAGACGAGAATCTTGACCTCATGTTCAGAAGGCTTGATTTATTATTTTATGATATATATTACATTATTACTATACTAAAAGAAATAGAAGGAAAGTTCTCAGAAGCTAGCTAAGCTAAGAATAGAAAAAGAATGAATAAACAAAGGGCTGTGTCTCAGCAGAGAGCGAGACCTAGCTCTGCCTTGAGTGGTCAGTAAATCCAAACATCCACCCGAGACCAATCACACATCCACCTGTTGCATTCCCCAGCAGCAGATAACCATTGTTTATCTTTGGTTGCTGAGGCCACAGCTTCTCAGAAGGGGGAAAAATCCTAAAGAAAGGATTTTTATGAAAACATGTCGGTGACATTTCACCTATACTGCAGGTTCCAAACCTTCCTGAAGTCTGTAAGAGCATCAAACCCTCTGCTGTGCACTTTCTAGCTTAAACTGCAACTAAATATAATGGGATTCAAAAACCCAAGTGTTTGTCAAATTTGTTTCCATGAATGAGGAAATTGTAGCTCACCCCTGTTCAGCAGTTCATACTGCCCGTGATTTTAGTGCACTGCAGGCTTTTGAGTATTTCTCTTAGGACTTTATTTTCACTCCAAGGGATTCCTAGTTGGGTGAGCAGCACTCAGCTGGGAGGAAACTAACTCAGGTTAACAAACCTGTTCCCCTGCACACAGGCTGTCAGAATAACCTGAAAGTGCTCTACAGTCAGAAAATGGCACCTGGATCCAGCAGGAAGAATAGCAGAAATATTCCCTCAAAGCCAGAACGGGTCTTGGATGCACCAGAGATGTTCAACGACTACTGTAAGTAGGCTGCAGGGTTGAGTGCTGGGCATCCAGAACATTCTGCACTGGATTGCTGTTCCTAGGACAGTGTAACTGGGCTATCTGTATTATTTGGTGTACCCAGGCTAGCCCAGACCCCTTCTGGAGTGTCCCTGTGTGGCCTTACAGGGACAGTGGTCTAGGGCACAGTGTAGATGCCTTGGAGCAGGGTACCTGGCCCCAGCAGCTGGGCATAGTGACACTCAGAAGGCTGCCCCTCACCTGTACGTGTGTGTGTGCACATGTGCACCCACACCTGCTGCAGCAGCACGGGTGAAGGGCAGGGCTCTCTAGCCATCATGGTGTGACCTGCATTGCTCTTTCAAATTGTAGAACTGAATCTCATAGACTGGAGCTCCCAGAACTTCCTGGCAGTGGCTCTGGACAACACTGCTACACAGCGCTCTCATACCAGGACCTCAGTGCTGCCTCACCTGAGGATTTAGAGCTGCCTCCCGGCCTTTCCAGGCTAAGTGCAGGTGCTCAGGACTCTGAGGTTTCCTAGCTTCTTGGGAGAAGGTGTTTGCTTCATCTGGACTTCTTGGGGTTTCCTCGGAGGAGCCAGGCACAGGCAAATTTCATCTCCACTGTGAGCTCTTCATTCTGCTTGTTCCCATGAAGCTCAAATGCCAACCTGAGCTCATCATTCCTCTGGTTTCCGTAGACCATCACAGCCCTTCCATGGCCTCTCCAGAGAGGAGCAGCTGCACATCTTCAGAGCAGCAGTTGCCGGCCCACATCCCATCAGGGAGGGAAAGAGTTTCTACCCTTGCTTTCCAAGCAGGTCCTGGTTAATGACCCTTTAAAGTGTTTTCCTGCAATGCTCTATCATGGGTAGATCTCAAGTGAGAATCAGGTAGAAAGGGTCAAGTCGCCTAGGAAGGGGGACCTTGAAAACAGAAAGATTCTCTGCCTGCTTTTCCTGTCCTTGCTGCAGATTTGGAGGGTGTTCTGGGCATTTTGCAGACAGCCTCTCTGTAGGGGTACAAGGGCAAGGTGGAAGATATTGCCTAACAAGTGGTCAGTGTTAGGTGCACTCTCCTCTTTCTTTGAATGAAGCCAAACTAGGACTCTGATAGGATATTGCAGATGTTTAAGACTGCCTGCCCTGCAAATCAAGCCGTGCCATTTGACGCTGGCAGGGACTATGTAGAAATCACGAACGGGCCGGGGCTGCTGAGGAACGCGCCTCGAGCTGTTTGTTTTCCAGCATCAGTCTCATTACATGGTTATGACAATGGGAAGATGCCAGCAGCTCACATCCCAGGCAGCAGACAAAGAACTTAATGTTAAAACTTATAAAGTAAGTTTTTTGACCAATCACACAAAGCAAAAGCATATTGACAGTAGTTCTATCCAATCACTATAAGCACAGGTACCTTTGGTTAAAACAGTGCTTGTTTATTTCAAAGACAATACCTACTAGTAAGCCTTAAAACACAGTGCACTGAGCTCCATTATTAAGCTTCAACCTTCCCAATATCTTGCTAGATAAACTTTTCTGTAGCTTGGAGATTTATTCTAGACCAGCGTTAATACACAGACCATTGTTCTATTTGTCCTTGCTTTTCTGCAGTTTAAATAATTTTTCTGCTGAGCTATCTCACAGCTGCTGCTTGGCTCTAATCACAGTTCTGCTGTATCTGAGACCTGCCTTTTGCAGCTTTCCCAAAACTCTCTAATTTTGTGGATTCCCTCAGAGGACTCAGTGTCAGAGCCTCTGGAGAAGCATGGAGGGCAGGGCTCAGGCAGGCTGTGCCAGCGCAGGATTTGAACTCAAGGCACCAGGAAGCACCAAGGCTGCAGACAGGAACTCAACCCTTCTCATCTCCCTCGCTGCCAGAGGCAGGCTCAGAGCAGCCATCTCACACCTCTCTAAACCAGTGGGGGCTCTGTCCTTACCAGGCTCCTCGGGCTCCTGGGGATTGTTCCCACAGCTCTCGGTGCCAGGCAAAGCTCCCTCTGCTGCAGCTCTGTCCACAGGCTCCCCTCCTGAGGACTCAGGGGCAACATTAATATTCCCCTTGAAAGAGAAACAGAAAGGAAGAAACCCTTCCCACCACTTACACAAAACACCTGGTCCAACAACTCCATGGCTCACACGCTTAATCCCTTGTTCCTAACAAGAACTCTGGGCCCCAACGCCCTTCAACAGTCAGAAAAAATTGACTTCTCAAACACAGTCCAAAAGCTGTCAAAGCTGACAGTGACAGTGTTGAACATGGGGGTGACACTGAACACATGGAATGGCTGCTAAGGAAATCAATTGCTGCTCTGTTCTGTAAGGTTGCATGTCTGACAGCACTAACATCAGTCCTCATGTCACTAATTGCAATGGAAGTAGCACGGTCTTCTTTCTTCAGCCAACACCCCAATCGGTGTAATGGTTTCAGTGCCTCACCCAAGGCAAGTTGATGTAGAAATAAATTCAATGTACCTCATTTTGCAGGGCCCTAGGGTCTGAAATTGCTATTACAGTTTTATTGATAATGATGGGCAAATCTTTTTTCTCTGTGTTTTACAAATTTTTACAAATCTGGATATCTTAGAATTCTTTGGAACACAATGGACACAACGCTTTTGCTGAAAGAGCTCTATGATACAAACCATTTTCCCAGTCCAAAAATCAACATCAAACTCCAGAATTGTAGCTTTCACAGGTTGAACGGGGAACGTCTGGCATGAACTGTAGCTTCTCGTGTGGCTCACGTCTGCGTGCTCATTTCCCTGCTGGTGCAATTGTTGGTGTGCTCTTGTGTATGAGACAGTTTCACATCCTTCACCAGGACCCACTTAAGTCCGGCACCTGTGCAAATACAAGCATACCCTTTGCCCCAAGTGATTAGTGAAAATGGTCCTTCAGTTTGTCCTAACTCAAGGTTTCTGATCAAAACTGAAGGATTTTCTTTCAATTTTTCCTGTGTGCTGTTTGAAAAGGGCCTAAAAATTGGAGGATTAGTTCCTGCAAATGAGCTATTAAAAACATAAAGACATATAAAGCTTTGCTCAACCTCAGCTGGGGTGTTGCTTGGGCCACTCCCCGTTTTCTTGATGTAGAATGGTTTTAGAGTGTGTTGCGTCCTTTCAACAATTGCCTGACCTGTGTAGGAATAGGGAATTCCAAAATGTGGCGAACACCCCAGTCCATCAAAAATGTGGCCAATTTTTGAGCTGTGTATATGGGACCATTTGTCAGTTTTCATCTTGTGGGGGATCAGTTTGGCGAGCTCTGGGCCCAGTGACACTGACAAGGACAAAAGCAAAAGATGAGAGGCGCTCTCTCTTCCAGGGACCAAAGTCCCACAGCTTTAATGGAGAACAGCTCCAGGAGAGAAAGGGAGTGTCCAGGAAAGGAAAGAGGATGTCCAGGGGAGGAAAGAGAGTGTCCTCCTCGTGGCAGGAGACTTTAAATGCTCGGAGAGGGGGGCAGTAGAAAGGAACTGCCATAGTTCAGCATAATAAATCACCACACTGTAGTATTCTGCATAAATTGCTGCACTTGTTGCAAACAAAATCCTGAAATCTCCCCAGACACAACCGTGCAGTCCCAAATGACCACAGTGTGGGAGAAAAACCACTCAACCCCCCTGTATACCCAAGCACCAGGTGTCACAGGGAGCACCAATCCCTGCAACTAGAAAGTCCACAGTCCACACACAGGCTCACTGGGAAGGGAATATCTCTTTATGAGGGGACTGAGGGCTCATTCTTCTCAACACAACACACACCATACACCACATCGGCATCCACCCACATCATCTTCCTCAAACATTCACACACTGAAAACACAACCACAATTACAACACACAGGAAAAATTGCAGCAATAAAACAGGATTTGCTCAATTCACCCCCAGAATTGCTAGCAGGTCCTTATTGACACAGCAAATCCTTTCTGCCATCAGCCAGACCCAAGCCCAAACTGCACAGGCATACGTTGTGCACAGGACATCTCTGTGTGACTTGTGAACAGCCCTTCCCCTGCATACGCCTTACGGGTTACTTTATACAGAGTTAAACGTTCCTTTCTCCACAGTGCCAGCAGTCTTGTCTGTCCTCCACGAGGAGCAGCCGAGAGTGGAGGTGCCTCCAGGAAAGGAATGTCCTGGCAGCGCCCAGAGACGTCCAGAGCCCGGATGTTCTCGCTGGAGCAGGGAAGCGTTCCTGCCGCGGTCACCAAATGAGGTGTGGAATAGAACTCCCCACAGTTAAAGGTAGGAGGTGGTGTGTTTATTACAGCCAGGCACACGAGGAGTTGTCTCCTAAAGACGTGTGAAGAATCACTGTCTCTCTCTCTCATCTCTACTCATCTAAAATATCTTACACATTCATATAAATCCCAAAAACCCTAACACATATTCATTAGATAACACTGCCTACCCTCCTTTGAATTAAAATGTATTATAATTGAGTCCAAAGTTCCTTCACATTTCTGCAGTCTTTCACTTCAAATGGGTTGGTGGGTTTTAAAGTGGGGAATGGTCTCCTTCTAATGAAGGCCAAGACGTCTTCCTCAATTTGACCTCTTTCCTTATGATCTGTTGGCAGGCTTTCACACCCCTTGGCTATAGTTGTAGTTTCGGGGCCCAGGTGCAGGCTACGGTCCTCTTCTTTGTCCCAAAGAAATTTGCATCCCATCCCGCTTCTTTAAACATAGTAAAGACAGGCAAGTGATATATTACCCTAGCCTTAACTACCTTATCTGATAAAAATTAATTATCCCTTATTATTTCTACTCTTCTTGCTATACTCTTTCCCCCTAACTAAATCTTGCTAAAATTTTAACTCTTCCAGTTCTTTTAAATCCTGGATTCATGGCCTCATCTCACACACCAGCCATGTGTGAGCCGATGCTGTAACTGGGAAATTCCACTCCTGAGCAGGAGATCCCAGGCCTGGTTCTGAGCTGGAAGGGTGAGAAAGATGAGATGCACGTGGTTTTGCTCCAGGGGATGTCCTGAAAGTGCACTGCCTACCTGCCCCTGCTGCCGAGCACCACGCTCCACCTCCTTCTCCCGCTCAGCAGATTTTTAGGAATCCAGGGCTTGGTATGTATTATTTGCTACTGCAGCAAATAGAATGAATTTGCTTTGCAAGCCCAGTTTTGTCCTGGGTTATTTTCTGCATGGGTCTCCTCCTGAACCTGGGACAATGACCAGTAGGGACCTACAGGACACTCCTATTCTCTTGTCAGTAAATTCGGAGAAGTGATTTAAGTATCAAGAAGTCAATAAGTATCAATCAGTAAATCAAATAATTTGGGGAAATATTTAGCCTGTGAGTTTCAGCAAAGTATTGAATATGTCTTAGATCCATGGATACAAACTAGTAAGTGGGATTGCTGGGTGTGCACGTGTTAGGGAAGTGATTCCCCACACACCCAGTGCTGAGATCAAGGATTGCCTCTCTTCTAACCCTGAGCTGGCAGCAGGAATTGGGCCCTGCTTGGTAACGTTCATTTTGAATACTTCTGTTGAGCAGGTAAGAATGGTGAAAATGAAATCTTTTCCAGCTGTTTCCCTTTGGTTTACCAGTTTGAGGGTTAAAATTGTGTGCTGCAGGTGTCCTGGGTGTGTGCACAGCAGTGCAGCCCCAGAAACCCCTTGGCTTGCCCACAGGTTGTCATGCCTTGCTGCCAGGTGTGCCCAGCTGTGGCAGGAGAAGGAGCCCGCAGCGCAGTGGGCACCGTGCCCTGCCCAGCCGGGGCTCTCTGGCACAGAGCAGCAACAGCGCCAGCGCCGTTCAACCCGCTCCTTCCTTGGATTCCCCTGGCACACAGAAGCCTCTGGAAATCAGCACCGCCAGCGGCGTTCCCAGCTGGGAGCAGCTGCTGCTGGCGGGCAGATGCTGCCAGTTCGACTGCTGCCAAAGGGGAAGAGAGGCAGAGATGTACCTGCACTGGAGCCCTGGGCATGTCCAATAAAAGTGCAAATATGTGGGGAGATTTGTTAGGAAACATTTCAGCTGTGATGCCAACAGTGGCTTCTCTCCTGGTTCTGTGTGTTCTGGACAAGTAATGCAATGGTTGGGTCTGACAATTAAGAAGCAGATGTTATGTGGATGTTCAAATGAGTAGTGATTATATTGTAATATATCCTCCCATAGTCCTCTTTCCTGTCCCACTTGTAGCAGCCTGGGTAGTCAGGGCATTTGGGGAGGGCTGGCTTGTGACTGCTAGTCTGCTAGGGCTGCTAGTCAAAGAGACTCCCAATGCTGCAACTTTTCCTTATTCAGTCCTTTATTAAGGTTTACTAAACCTTTAAAATTTTAAAAGTGAGAGTCATTTCTCACATGTGCAATGCTGTGGGCCATTGTCTTGGTCTGGTTTCCTTTGCTTGTGTCCCATCTGAGTGCTCAGTTGGGGTACAGGGTGTAGGTGCTTGGGGCACTCCTGGAGTTCTTCTTGGATCCCCTGAACAACAGGGTTTGGCCCATGAGGGGAATTTTTGCTGCTTTGTGACAGATGAGAACTTCCCAGGCTCTTTTGTGTTTGCTGTAGGGAAGGTTGGTTATTGCTTTGCATAAATTCACAGACCAACACAGAGCTGTCCCTTTGTGATGTCCGGGCATGGTTGCCACGTTGTCATAGTGGCATCAGAAGGTTGCCTTGGTGCACGGAAGGCCTGAGTGTCAGAGCAGCCCTAGGCCTTGCTCACATCAGGAGAACTTTCCTGGCTGGCGCCTTTGTCAGTGGGTAGCTGCCCACTGACAAGAGCCTTGTTTTTCCTAGTTTAGGAAAAACTCATACAACACTGTTACAATGTTTCATCATCTGGCTAAAGCAGCATTTGCTGCCTATGGCATTTCTTTTTCTGTGTATTACATTACACATTTTGCACATAAGTAGAGGTTTCCATTCTACTTAGGTTAGGGTGTATCCTAACCTGGCTTTTGTATGTCTTCCTCCTCTTTCTTGGGGGCTGAGTTTCTGATTTTGAAAGAGAAAGAGCATTAGGATGCCAGTGGTTTGGTAAAGCTCCTGTCAAGAGGTCCAGCTAAAAGGGGGTGTCTGTAGCCACAGGGGCAGCATTTGCAGGGGAACCTGCAGGGCTTCCATTCCCTGCACGGGAGAGTCTGTGGCAGCAGTCTGTCATTTCCTCAGGTTGCTGGGACAAGCAAGACACCTTTGAAAATGTAGACTGGCAGAGCTTCTTGGAAGGCCTTCTAAAAACTCTTCAGTTGTTCCCAGGATTCAGAGAAAGCTTATTTTCTTTTTAAATTTTGTCATGAAAGGATTTGACTGTCTAAATTAATAACCTTTTACTGTGTGCCAAAATAGTTATTACCTTTGAAAGAAAATGCAAACTCTAAAGCAGTGAGTGTCTGCTCCTGAACCCTAGAGGTGCTGCTGCGCTCTTCCACAATAGAACTGTCACAGCTGAGGGGAATTTTGGGAAGCTTTTCTGGGCAACTATTTCCTGCAAGTTAATGAGAATTAGTGCATGTAACTGATTGGGGAAAAAAAAGAGTACCTGAAGGAGAGGATTTCAGAAGCTGTTTTATGTGTTTGGTAGAAGAGGAGCATTGAGTGTTTAAGAACAATTTGCATTTTCTTGATCATATTTGTATTCATTTACTAGCTAAACAGGCCAAAGTGTTGGCACAACCATGAATATTGTCTTGATCTCTTGCTGGCTGTATGAATGAAATGTGTCTCCTGGAGGGATGTTGTGAAACAGGAAATCATCTCTGTTTGGGTTGACTTGTTCTGTGGGATTCAGCAGCCCAGGCAGTTTTCTGACAGCATCTGGTTCATTTTCCCTTCCCACTACAGGTCACCTGAAGCGTGTATTCAGCAGCGCTGAAGATCCTGAGGTGAGTGAGAAAGGAACATTTCATGTTCCTGGTGTTTAAGAATTGTAGAGGAAGATGTGAGCTTGGCCAGTAGCAGTAGACTGAAGAGGGCCAGCTAGGAAGGCTGAAAGAAAAACCATATTCATGCCTGAAACAAAAGTAACAAAGGCAGCGATAGATATTTTAAAATTTCCTTCTCAGAGTTTGAAGAACTAAAAACCTAGTTTTGAAAAGAGAACGATGCTTGCACACAGCAGATAGGGAAAATTTAATTAAGAGCAATTTTATGTACAGTTGAATTAGATCATTTTAATTTAAACAGAGTGACTTGGAATCCTATTCCTATCAAACTTTGTGATATCCACTTGGAACATGAGGTGGTAGAACAGGAAGGCCATCTTGCAATGGTGCCTGCTGTATCTGAAGTGCAATGGGCACCTTTGTGGCTGGGGAGCTGCGTGGGCCCAAAGGACGCAGGGCTGGCGGCCGTGAGCAGCTGAAGATGAGGCAGCGTGGGGCCAGGGGGCCAAGAAGGCCAAGGGCACGGTGGCTGTGCCAGCAGCAGTGGGGCAGCAGGAGCAGGGCAGGGAGCGTGGCCCTGTGCTGGGCAGCGCTGCGGCCACAGCTGGAGTGCTGTGTGCAGCTGTGGGCCCTGGGAAGCAGAAAGTCATGGAGGGGCTGCAGCGTGGGCACAGAGGGACAGGGGAGCTGGGCAAGGGGTGCAGCACAAGGCCAGGGAGGAGGTGCTGAGGGAGCTTTAGCCTGGACAATGGGGGCTCATGAGGGACCTTCAGGCAGACTTCCATAAATCCCTGCCTTGGATCCATAGAGCCAATGCTCAGCACGAGGGCTGTTTCCCTGCCAAACATCCCTTCACTGCATCCAAGTGCTTTAGACACTGGTGTGGGTAACACTTTCACATTTTGTTTGTTTATTTGTGTATTTGTTTGCTAGAAGGAGAAGCCTTTTGTAATTTCTCCTTCTCCAGGGAGCTTTTTCTCAATCTTTCCTGGCCTTTTTCCAGCCATGGCAGAAACTTTCAGGTTAAAGGCTCCCATGTCTTTTTGCTGCCCAGGGAATCAGTGTGTGTTGTGTTTGGGAACTGAGTAGGAAATCAATGCCCTTGCATTCCAGCTGGTGCTCAGAGATTAGAGGAGCTGGGAGGGGCTGGGCTGCATTTCTGATTCCAGCCACTTTAGCACCATCAGTGTGGGCGAGTCCAAGCGAAGAACTTGCCCGAGCACAGATGCACAAAGAGAGCCGTTCCCAGTGCAATGCTCTGGGTCTGATTGCATTCCATAAGGACCTACATGCTCCAGATTCCCCAAGAGTGTGGGTTACTGAAGCAACAGGAGAGCAAGTTCAGGATGGCTGCTAATTAGGTCACTGCTACTGAGTGCTGATGTGTGTAGCGACAGAAAGGACAGGATTGATTCAGGGTGACCCCCACATGGCAAAAAATGTGCTTTCCCTCTATGATTTAGAAATTTAAACAAATGCTTTATTAAGCAATGTTATATTACACTAGTACTATATTAAAACTATACCAAAGAGATATTATACTAAAAACATACGAAAGAAAAACTCGTGACTGTCTCCACACAGCCTTTTATCTAATTATCTAATCAGGCTAAACAACTATTACTAAAATCCAATTAACAAATCACTTTCAGTAAACAATCACTATAACACATTCTTCATGTACTAAAAAACAAGAACAGCAAGTAGAGATAATAATTGTTTTCTCTCCTTCTATGAGTTTCTCACTACCTTCCCTTAAAAAAAACCTAGGAGAGAGAATTATATCTCTCTCCATTCAAAGAATGTAAATACTACAGCACAGTAAAGAGAGGTGATAAAAGTGAGATCTGTCTATCTATCTATTTTAATCTTCCTGGCTCTGCTCCAAAGCAGTGGAAGATGCAAAGCTCACCTAAAGGCATCCCTTCAGGAGAGAAGTAGAGACAAGTTCCATTGACTGATCCTGAGTAGGCAGAGATGTTTCCCCCTCCAGAGATGGTTGTTTTTTCCCCTCATGTTTTCCTACTCCAGCCTTTTCTGACCTGAAGTCTTCATTTGTCCTTTAAATTTTTGCATGTCTTAAGGGAGTGGAACTATCCCATGCTGTAGCTGGGGTCTGGTGACTCTGGTCATACATGCCATGCCATACATGACACATGGTTTCCTTCACTGGCATCCCCAGGGCTGTGTAAGTGCATTCGTTAATGGGGCCTTATGAGAAACTCTGTTACTGCTGGTCAGAATTCTCTGTTGACAAAAGAGGGAGAAGAAACACCTTGATCCTCCTCCATATACTGAGGTGGCCATAGAGGTTCTCTGACTTCCATCAGAGATCTTTGCATGCATCCTTATCTCCTGAATGACCCGGTTTTCTAACAAGAGTGTGGATGTCAGGAAGGAGGAATGCTGGTGCAGGCCTGAAGAGAACGTGAACTCCAGAAGTGTCTCTCACAGGGAGTGAGCTCACCCAGGAAGCCCCTGCAGAGCCAGGATGGAGCTGTGGGACAGGGCGGGGAGTCAGTCACTACTGAAAGACAAACAGGACACGGCAGAAGCAGAGGGAGGCCCTCACCAGACCCTTGAGAAATGCCACCCCTTCCCTGTCAGCTGCCTGAGAGGCTGCTGGAGCTTCAGTCCCAGATGGCCCCTGATTGTAGGGCCAGGGTCACTTTGGAATCTGTGCCTCCCCTCGGGCAGAGAACGACCCAGGAGAGCAGCAGCACAGTGCTTTGGGAACGTGTGAGCCCAGCAGTCTTTGAGTCTTGGCCCACAAAGGGCGTATGGGAAGTTGAAACCCATCTTCTCTTGCTTTCTGTGCAGGTGCTTCTAGAGAAAGAGCAGGAGCACACTGCCTCATCTGAGCTGCCATGCCAGACTCAGGGAGAGCTGTTCCCAGCCCGAGAGCAGGAAGAGCAGCTCAGGCAGCAGGTGGAAGAGCCACAGGAGAATGGCCAGGTAAGCCTGACTGGCCAGGGCACAGAGGGAAGGGCAGGAAGAGGGGCATAAACCAGAGCTCTTGGGACTGAGGAGGCCGGGAGTCCAACAGGCAATGGAGGCACAGAGCCTTGCAATCTGCAGAGATCAGCCCTGGGACAGGAGGTTTGCAATGGAGGCGGATGTGGGGAGGGAAGCAGAAAGAAGGGGCTGAATAAATGTGATTTTGAGGCTGCAAGAGGAAAAAAGCTGAGCCTGATGGCAGCTCTCAGTCCCTTGCTCTGCTTTTGTGTGTACAGAACATCAAGGCAGAGCCACAAGCAGAGCTGCCCGAAGCTCAGAGTGACATCATGGCAGTGAAGAGAAAGAACAAGGAAGACATGGGAAGAATTCAAGAGGAGAATCTCCATCAGCAGAGGGGCGATCAACAAAACCAGGTGAATGAAAGAGTGGCAGCCACTCCACTCATGAAATGTCCTCTCTTTTGTTTATTAGAGAACATGAAGGAACAACTGGATGCAGAGCTTCAGACAGCTCACAGTATGATCAAGGCAAGGCATAAGCAGCTGGAGGAAGAAATGAAAATCATCGGAGAGAAACTTAATCGCTTCCGTCAGTCTCTGCAAAACCAAGTGAATGAAAGAGGGATGCAGCCACTGCAGTCACCAATCTGGTGGTTTCTGCCCTTCTTGCCTTTCCAGTGCAGAGCAGCAGGGAGTGGGGTGCTGCCTCTGAGTGCCATGCTGCTGTAGTGTGTGTATCACAGTCACTCTGAAGGACATTTCCCGGTGTGCTGAATCTCAACATCTGCCCTGGACAGTGAAACTTGTCCTTTGGCCTTTTGGCCAGCAGTCATCCAAATTGATTCCTGCTGGCCTGTTCCTGCTCTCCTTTGTTCTTGAGGTGCTTTTACAGTGGAACTTGGTGACCCAGATGGAGGATTGAAACAAGCTGTTGTATCCCCTGTCAATCTGTTCTTTGCCTTTCCTCACAGTCGATGACTCCTGGCTGACAGGGACAAGCTGTAGTGTCTGACTGCTTTGTTCTGTTTGACTTGAGGTGCAAGTGTTGACATCTCACCGGGCAGCCTGCGAAGACTTGCAGGGAATGTGTGGCAATGAAGGACCCCAAGTTAGGAGTGAGGCACAGGAGCAGTGCCCACCAGAAATGCTCCAGGTCCAGCACATCATGGGCTTTGAACCTGCTGCCGCAGCAGCAGCACCTTGAGGAAGCCCTTCTGTGAAACCTGGGAACTCAGGCTCGGGCACATCCCGGGAACAGGAGATTGAGGAGGAGTACCTGGAGCTGCTGGGTACGTCTGGGGTGTTTCTTATCTGAGGGACAGTGTGTTGTGTGCAGGTGTCAGCAGAGCTGTACCAAATGCTCCTCCTGAGCTCGGTGTCACAGGGCCATTTAGGACTCCCCAGAGGCAGTGCTGTGCTCCGAGGCAGCGAGAGAGCTCTGGGTGTTCCTGCTGCCTCTGAGGGCACCTGGGACTGGCTTGGGTTTGCCTGAGCTTCCCTCTCTGCTAAAGGCTGAAGCAGGGATTGTTCTTGGATCAGCAGAAGGCTGTGACCTAGCAAATGATCTAGGCAAGTCCTGTGTGCTAGTGGCCAAACTGAACAGAATTTTTAGCTTCCTAAATTCTCCTTCGACTCCTGACTTCCAACCAGTCATCACAGCAAAAAAACTTCACAGAAATGGACTGACTTTGGAGTTTTGTCTTTTTGGTTGGGGATTTTTTTTTGGGGGGGTGGGGTGGGATTGCTTTTCTGTTGTTCATTTTTGGTGGGGGTTTTTTGTTGTGTTTTTCTCCATCCTGAAGGAGCCCTTCTACCCCACGTTTTACTGATGTCATTTTTATGACTGTTACTGTTACCACTACTACATCTGCAGTTTATTTTCATGAGAATGCTATATTTTTGTCAATAAGAGAATGCTATCTTTTTGTCAATAAGAACTACTTTGAAAGAACATCAGGTTACAGGACAAATAGAGAGCACAAGGTATTTTCCATGTGCCCCCAAAGAAAAAACAGAGACTTTGATAACAAACTTTATTTAATCTTCTAGTTTTATGCTTATCAAGATGTTTCCAGGAGACACATCCAAGTGGCGTGGTCAGATAAAACTGTACTGCAGGCATTTCTCAGGAGAGAGCCTCCAGCCCAGCCATGGTATATCCCTCAGATCCATGGCACTTTTCCATACCTGATTCCCACTCTTTCCCATGACTCTTAGAATCCTACCCATTGGCCCAGGCCCTGCTCAGATCAGTCTCTAGGAAAACACATCAAGCCCTTTGTGATTCTGCAGCACAACCCAATGAATCTGCTTCTTGCCCGTAACAGCTGCCAGTGCTGTGCTCTCAGATAAGAGACCTGGTGGGGCTGAGACCAGAGCCCAGTGGATTCTGTGTCTGCCATCACCTGTTGGGACAAAAAGGGCACTGATCTGTGCCTCGGTGTGGCTGATCTCAAAGCCCATCCTGTTGTGTCCTGAATGGGGGCAACAGCTTGTCCGGGGCTCAGGCTCACTCTGGCTTCTTCCCATCAGTGCCTGTCAGTGCTCATGCTTGGGCTTTGCCAGCCTTGTTGTGGTCGCTGCCCTGTCCCTGAGGGCTGGAGGGACTGCAGAGGCTGGAGCCTTCCTTAGCTGGGAGAGAGGCATCTTTGAGCTCAGCCTGCTCATAAACAGGTCAGGGTCCTGATGCTCAAAGCCCCGTCAGGATCAGTTACAGCTGGAGCTGCTCTGGTTTACAAATGGGAAGGCATTCCTTTGGCAAACTGCTGAAAGGTGGGGAAGATGTCCTCCTCTCCTGGGATTGCACGTCCCTGTGTTTTGTTTCCTGTCAAGAGAACTCTTCAAAGGACTGTACAAATCAGTCTCTGTGCTGGCCACCTGTGCTGCAGGGCTGTCTGCCTGGTTGTGGTCGTTGTTACCCAGCCGACCACAAAGGGCTCAGAGCTCCAGGCGCTGGGGCTGCCTTTTGTATCTCCTGGAAGCTTGGATCTCTGCTTTAAAGTCAGCATCTTGCATTTTGTTTCCCTCAGGGAGAATGGTGAACACCACTGAAAATCCCCTGATGAAATACACGCATCTGAATTATATTGGCAGCGGGTGAGTCCAACAGCAGTTATTCCTGCACAACCGTGGGCCAGGAGTTTTTGGGGTGGAATGTCTATCCAGCGTGAAGTCAGGCCAGCTGCAAAGATGATCACACACTGGGGATAGATTGTCCCAATGCTGCTCAGAATTTGTGAGTGGGCTCAGAAGGCATTTTCAGAGATGCCTTGCTACCAAGATCTTGCCTGCATCAAGGAACAGGACCTGGAAGGTCTCCTTGACTCTCAAGTGTGGGACAGCTCTGTGTTAATTTCTTTAGCATTTTTTGTATGTCTCAAAATCATACTGGCACACTAATGAAAAGAGAAGAAACTTGCTTGCCTGAAAGAGCAACCTATGCCCTATCAAAGCTGTGAGATAACAGTTCCCAGGAACAATTCTTTCCCCTGGTTTGAAGAAGGAAACACTCTGTGGTCAGGATAGGAACCACACCGTTTAGACAGTGAAACCCAAGAGGCAAGACTAACCTCCCTTTAGAAATTGAACCCCAGTGCTTCAGGAACAGGCCCAGTGCCCATGCACTTGAGAGGAAAATGCATCATCTCCCTTCTGGCAGAGCCCTCCTGCATCCTGCAGGTTTTGACACTTCCAGCAGAGATCTCCTGTGTGGGCTGGCTTTCACTGCAAGATCTAAACAGCTTCTCCTTTCTCTGCTTCTGTTTTTTTCTAGGACTTTTGGAGATGTTTACAGAGCACTCGACAGTGCCACAGGAGGAGAGGTAAATGTCAACAACCCCTGCAGACTCTGCTGCACTCGAGGGCTTTCCCCTCTGGTGTGAGCTGTGGCTGGAGCTTTGGGCAGAGCTGTGCTGAAAAGGCACAAGAAGCACAGACTGGTGCCAGCCCACAGAACACATTTGGGACTTTGTCCTCCTCAGCTGCCAGAAGGAAGGCACGGAGGGCAGCAGTTCCTTTCAGAGAAGGACGCGCTCACTCGCTCTCCATTGCTAAAACAAAGGTGGTGCCTTCGAGCACCTCACTGCTCTTTGGGGCTACAGCTTCAGAGTCCTGAATTCTCATTTCTGGCTGCCAGCAAATCCATCTGAAAGTTACTGGTAGTTCCTTAGCCACCTGCAGTGCTGCACTTGGGAACTGCACGTAGGGTGAGATCTGCAAGGCATCCCTGAAAGCCCTAAGCCCTGTCCATATCACAAGATGTATCCACAGAGTATTAAGGCATGTATTCCTTCTTCTGAGTCCCAAACAAAGCAGCAGAGAGTGCGGTCAGAGGTTTGTGGGTGATAACTGAGACACCGCTGTTACCAAGTGGTCAAGGCAAAATGCCAGTGGCCCCACATGTCCTGTAACTGGCTCCCAAGGGAGCAGAGAAATGGGCTGTTGGAATGTCAGTTCCTGATTACTGCAATGCCTAATCACAAGGCAGTTTGGCACAGCTCAGCTGTGTCATTGCAAAATCACTCGCTCCACGTGCCTTGTGGTCTCGTGCCACCAACCTCTCAAGTTACTGATTTTCAATGTCATTTTAGGTGGCAATAAAAAAAATAAATCTTCAAGGAGTGAGGAGGAAGGAGCTAACCTTTAATGAAATAATGATCATGAAGAGGTATAGGAGTCCCAATGTTGTGAATTATTTAGACAGGTGAGAGGTCATGGTCTTATCCCATGGATGTGTGTTTACATATCACAAACATGAGAAGTTAAAAACCCACTTTGGTCATTGGCAGC
This sequence comes from Ammospiza nelsoni, assembly GCF_027579445.1. Taxonomy (NCBI): domain Eukaryota; kingdom Metazoa; phylum Chordata; class Aves; order Passeriformes; family Passerellidae; genus Ammospiza; species Ammospiza nelsoni. The sequence goes on along the minus strand of NC_080668.1, from coordinate 21,028,656 downwards.
AACTAGAGCTGTTAATTTTTATTTATTCATATTTCTCTACTCATCTCCAATGGATGAGAAGAGAGTGCATCTTGTCTGCATGAGTCTTCCCTGGCACACCTAGTTTGATAATTACTCCAAAATTATTCAAAACCTGGATCAGCTGTATCTTCCTAACTCAATAGCCTCAAAGTTCACTGCCTCCACATTTATTTGGGATTGATTTTTTAAAGTTTCTTAAGTGCAGATGAACCATCCTAAAGTGGATTTCCCTTGGATTATTGCCCCTCTTTGCCATTGCTATGCATGCCAGGAAGACTAGGTGCTTATTTCCAGAAACACCATGCCTGACATGTTTTTTATCTGGGCTGTTTCTAAACTGCACTTTTCATTTGCTGCCCATCTAAGACATCTCCTTTTTCACAGATGTGTCTTTCTCTATGAGACTGCACAGATTGCAAATAATGCACAGCCAAGAGGGAATGTCTATTCCTTTGATTCTGTCCTTGTCACAAAGGCATCTGGAAATAAGAAACCTGGAAGCAAAAAATCAACGTAGCCATGTATGTTCATCTCTACCTGCTTGTTTCCTTCTTTCAGCTACCTTCTGGGCGAGGAACTCTTGCTGGTTATAGAGTACATGGATGGAGGTGTCCTGAGCGACATTGTCAGCCAGACCTGCCTGTCTGAAGATGAGATGGCAGCCATCAGTCGGGAGGTCAGCAATCCCAGCTGTGTTTCCAAGGGCTTGGGCAGGATTGTCTGGGAAACAGGGGCTCAGAACAGGGGAGGTTTCCTGTGCCAAGCTTTGTTTCTGTGTTGCTGGTATGCTATGGGCAAGTAAAAGCATCTCAAGTGAAAGGCCTGCCAGTGCCCCTGCACTCCCTGTACTCAGTGCCAGTACTCTTATCTCTTGCTGTTGTATTCTCGCTCTGGCTCTTGTATTTGTATTTGCTGTTCTCCACCTTGCCTCTCTAAATGTTTGCCTGCAGTCTGTCTTCACTGCATTCCTTGCCTGTAAAAGCAAAGGTGCTGGTGGCAGGATTTGAAACAAACAGCAAAGAAAGAAGAGAGAGACTCGTTTCTCTCAGTGCTCAGCTAAAAAGGATAGGAGTGCAGCCAGAATGCTCTTTGCTTCTTAGCACATGCGCTGCAGCAGGAGTCATCCTGGCTGGTTGGCAGGGGACAGCCTACAACAGCAGGTGCTGTTGCTCTTTCAAAAGCTGACGTGCCTTTCCTCTGAAAGGTCCTGCTCTGCAAGTGTTGGAGCAGCAAGCTCTTCCTCTCAGTGGCCATTACTGTTCTGCCATTACTCCCCATTCCCCTGGAGAGGGAATCTTTTAGATTCTTTGTTTCCTTTCTTGTGTGATGAAATCACATCACTCATTTTTGCCCTTCTGTTTCTGTTTTCTCGCTCAGTGCCTGCAAGGACTGGATTTTCTTCATTCAAACGATGTGATCCATCGAGACGTGAAGAGTGACAACATCCTTCTCAGAACCGACGGTTCTGTCAAACTGGGTCAGTATATTCTTGGTCAGGTGCAGCGTTCCAGGGATGTGGGTGTGGGGCTGCTTGGCGTGACTGCCAGCTCCCCAAAAATGGTGCTGGTGGCAGTGCAGGGACCCCTGCTGCGAGCTGAGGGCACAGTTGCAACGTGCACAGAGGTAGAAGGAGCCACAAGCAGTCAAGAGTGGCCTTGCTCTGTGTGGGTCCCTTCCAGAGGGAGGGAGTTACAAGTCTAAAGTTTCCAAAGAACAAAAGCCACTGCTAGAGGCAGTGTAAAACATGGGGGGATTTTTAAAATCGCCAATGCCAGGAGATTCAACAGAGCAATTTCAAACTTCTGCTGGGGAATTCTTTTGCTTGCTTTCCTAATTGCACAGAATTCAGATAAAACCAGTATTTTGTTTTCTCCTCAGCTGATTTTGGCCTCGCTACTCAGCTCACCCCTGAGCAGAGCAGACGGTGCTCGGTAACCGGGACTTCTTGGTGGATGGCGCCTGAAGTGGTGACAGGTCAACCATATGGCCCCAAAGTGGACATATGGTCTTTTGGAATTGTGGGAATTGAAATGATAGAACAAGAACCTCCTTACTTGGGCGAAAGTTCTGGCACGGTAAGGAGCAAATACTAACTGATCCCACTGTCTTTCTCACCTCTCCCATGTCCTGTGTGCCACTGGACAAAATCCCATTGCCATCTGCTGGAACTACTTCCACCAACATCCCCTCCTAAAAATGTCCCTGCAACACATCAGCATCTGCTGTACTTTTGGTTGCATCAGTGGGGGAACTCAAGCCTTACCACATGCAAACAAACTCCAAACAAACTCCATTCTCACTCAACACTTTCCTTTGGGTTAGTGGTTCCAGTTCTTTTGTCTGTGTAGATGGCCTTAATAACAGGAAAAAAGCATCTTAAAAGTGTTGTTATCTTTCCAGAAATGAAGGAAGGAAACACAAACCCAACAAAGTTTCTAAAACCGTGGTCTTTAGAGAGGAACCTAACCCTGTGTGCAGTTTCTTCTCACTGGAAAACATGGGCATGAGGGTGTAAAGGCCACAGAGTCTCTTCTGCTTCTTGTGCAGTGCTACTGAAACACTCAGTGACCGTGTTTCTCTCCTAGCCCAAGCAACATTCTGCACGTCACCAAGCCAGAGCCTGGTGATGCGGAGAGCCTGCCAAAACCTCCTGTTTGTTTCCTGGCACTTTCTGGCATGGGCCTACCATTAATGCATTGACTTGAGCAGCCAAATGACTAGAGGGTGTCCATTAGGATGGAACCTCTCCTTCTTCTGACCTAGACAATTTTTCTTTTGCTGCAAAAATGGGAAGCTGAAATTTTCAGACTGCTGAGAGACAGAGCTGCAAGTGGCTCCTGTGTGCCCAAGCAGGCATTTTCATCCCAATACATTTGTGCAGGCATCTTAATGTGTCTGTGTTGAAGAGGAGATTGTAAATATTTGTTTCCCTACCTGGGTATTAACTGATGGATTTCCTTTCTTTTCTTCCAATTCCCATTGTTTTCAAGAACAGCACAAAAAGCTTGATGAGTTTTGTTCTAGGGTACGTGCGCTTAAAGGACCAACAAGCACTGCAGAGATGCCTTTCATGTACTAACCCTTGAAATTAGTTAGTATAGCAAAATCCCTCTTCCAAAAACCATCTCAAGCTGGCATGAATCCTCAGAGAAGCAAATGTCCTTTTGCTGATGTAGTTCCCACTAACTAGATCAGGCAATGAAATCAGCTGCCAAGGCAAGATCTGCAGGATGGTGGAAAAGCTGTGGCTGCATCGGGGTTTGGGTTTTTGGTTGGTAAAGGAAAGTCATCTCTGGGTCTGTGCCAGGGCAGAAACTGCCACTGAAGAACAGAGGTTAAACAAAGGGATCTGGGAGAGCCTTAGAGATGTGAAAGCAGGAGGTGGAGCCTAGTGTCTCCTTTTTCTCCAGGCTACATACCTGATAGCCACAGTAGGGACTCCACAGCTGCGGCAGCCCAAGCTCCTCTCGGCTTTGCTGCGTGACTTCCTGAGCTGCTGCCTGCAGACAGACGAGGAGCAGCGCTGGTCTGCCAAGGAGCTCCTGCAGGTAAAATGTGAAGGGGCTGCAGGTGAAACAGGCTCTGAGGGATGGGCTCCTCCTCCACTCAAGTCCAAGGCAGCAGATGAGGCTGCTCACCTCCACTCTTGCTGCTCTTCAAATGAAAATGGTGAGGAATCCTAGACTGGGCTGGGCTGGCAGGGCCCTGTAAATGTCCTCTGGTGCAAGTGTCCTGCAATGAGCAAGGACATCTTTAAAGAGATCAGGTTGCTCAGAGCCCTTTGCCACCGGAGCCGGAATGGTTGCAGGGATGGGGCTCCTACAAACTCTTGGGGCAAGCTGTGCCAGGGTGGCACCATGCTCCGAGTACACAAGTTCTTCCTTAGACCTAGTAAGATTAGATGCCCTTTGTGTTTAAAAATATTTGTCCATATCCTATTGTAACTGGCCCTGTTAAAAAAGATGTCCCGCACTTTCTTCAAAGCCACTCCGAAGTCTTGGAAAGTGGCAATAAAGTCTCCCCGGGGCCTGTCCTTCACAAAACTGAATAACTCCAGCTCCCTCTGCATTTCCTGTGAGGAGAGGTGCTCTGTCCTCTTACTGTGTCTGTTGCCCTCTTTTGTGATTTGGTGGAGTGTTCAGTTTTATCTAATGGCAAAAGAATTGAAGTAGAGCAATGCAGGGTACAGAGACATGAAATGGTGGTGGAGGAACCCAAGGAAGCCAGTCCCAGCCTAGGGGTCAGAGATTTGGCTGTGGGCAGGAGGGGCTGTGGGGGGCTCACTGTGAGCCTCTGAGGGGCCCTGGTTTGTGCCCCCCAGCCCACCCTCAGAGGTTTCTGCCATGCAAACAGGGACAGCTGGGAGGGACTTGTCCCAGCCCCATCTGCTGCCTGGCACGCTCAAGCAGACGGGAACTGTGCCAGGGTTACTGCCAGGTTGTGTGGCAGAGAGGGAACTGCAGGGCCCAGTGCCACTGGGCTGGCCCTGCTGGGAAGGAAGGTGCCATCCAGCACACGAGGGGCAGGGCATGGAAAGGCAGACACTGCTTTCTGTCCATGTGGGAATCAGCACAGTGCCTGTCTTTCAAAGGCAGGGACCTATGTGAGTCATTGGAGTTTCCTGAAAGGAAGAAAGCCCAGGGACAGAAAGCGCCATTTCTAGAGTATTACAGCGGCCTGAGTGGGTCGCTGCTGGTGAGAGAGAGACGGTGAATCTTGTATCTTGATCAGAAGGCTGAATTTATTAATATATGATATAATACATTATAATTATACTAAAAAGAATATAGAGAGAGGTTTGCAGAGCTGCTAGCTAAGCTAAGAATAGATAGAAAAGAATCCACAACAAAGTTGTGTCCAGGGACTCAGTCCCCTGGCTTGCACTGATGATTGGCCCTTAATTATAAACATAGAAAATGAGCCAATCAAGGTGAATCCTATTGCATTCCACAGCAGCTGATAATAATTGTTTACCTTCTCTTCGGGGGCCTCTGGCCCCCGAAGACACAGAAATATGAAAGAAAAGGATTTCTGTGGAGAAATGTCTGCGACACTAGAGCACTTGCAGGGCAAAAATCCCAGCATGATGAAGACATCACAATAAACAGATGAGTGGGATTCTGGGCCAGGTTTGCCTGTGATGGCAAGGTCTTGCACATTGGGGATGACTGGGAAGCAGATGGTCCCATTGCTCCTCTTTCTGGGTCTTTCCAGGAACTTGATGTATCCTGATTGAGTCCCTGAAGCAATGAGCTTGCAATGTAATGGTTCACTGTTCTTTGTTGTATTTTTTTTCTGGTGGACAGCATCCATTTGTAACTTCAGCCAAGCCACCATTCATCCTGGCACAAGTCATCAACTCAGTGAAGAAGACGAATAACTCTAACCCTAAACTCTAAACCTAAAACCTAACCCTAACCTTAAATGCTAACCCAAACCCAAACCCTAACCCTATCCCTATTTCTATCCCTTACCCTTTCCCTTACCCTTTCCCTAACCCCAACCCTAAGCCTAAGCCAAAGCCTAAACCTAAACCCAAACCTGAACCTAAGCCTAAGCCTAAGCCTAAACCTAAGCCTAAGTCTAAGCCTAACCCTAACCCTAGGAGACGAGAACATAGCAATCATGTCAAGATGTTATCTCTGTTACCAATTTAGAGTAGGATTGTAGAGTAGGGTTGCTAAAGAGATTTGTAGCATAGAATTATAGATTAGAGTTGTAATTAATAAAGTTTCTGAAACATCAACTCACTTGGAAGATTCTCCTCCTTCTGATCCCTTCAGAAAATTCAACATTTTTTTCTGAATTACCAATTGTTTTTTATTGGTGCTAAGTCACACATATGGCTTTCTTTGTATGGTTTCATAAGTGAGGAGGGCTCTTCTTCATTCATCCTCTCCAGACCGCACTGCCTTTGGAATATGACCCACTGGCTGGTTATGGCACAGCTGTGGTATTTCTAGTTGAGGCAGAAAGGGCAATGGCATTTGAAGGCAAAACCAAAGGAAGAATGAGGCAGCCCAAACATCTTGTGCAGATGCAGGCCTTCAGCTGTGACTGGAGAGCAATGGGGTTCCTGCCACTTGGATTTGTATCCCTAAATGCAATAATCTCTTTGGCTGGAGGAGAGCCTTGCTCAAGTGAGAAAGCAGAAAGATCAGAGAGGGTGCTCGGGAAGGTCTCCTGTGGTGCAGAGCTGTCAGCGCCTGTGAGATGAGAGCGGGCCCGGCCTTGCCCAGGCTGGAGCCCCAGCAGAGCCCCGGCAGAGGCCGGAGCAGCCTGAGCCCCGGCAGAGGCAGGCTGGAAGGAGGCCCTTGGAGCTGCAAGAGGCAGCAGCCGGGCCCTGGGTGCCTCTTGCTGGGAGCAGGCGAATCTTCCGCTCTCAGATCCCAGGTGGCAGCTGGCTGCTGCCGAGGGGAAGCGCAGCCGTGCTGGGCACAGCCCGGCCTGGAGGCATTGGTCGTCTGGAGTGTGCCCAGGAGCAGGGAAAGGCCAAGGGCAGCCGCGGGCTGCTGGGCTGGCTGAGGATTCCTCCTCTTCTGCTGGCTGCCCTGCAACTCCTGGCAAAGGCCAGCAGTGTGTGCAGCACTCTGGGCACCGGGGTAGGGAGCTGGGCTGCTCAGCAGGCTGGAGCACAGGGCAGCTCCTTCAGGCCCGGCACTTGTGCCAGGGGAAGCGAAGCCAGCGTGAGGCAGGGACAGCTTGGCAGGGCCCATCTGCAGGAGCCAGCGCCTCACGCAGCTCTGGGAGGAAGTGCCTGCAATCCTGCAGTTCTGCACTGAGCCACAGCAAAGGTGTGAGATGCAGAGTGTTTGGCAGAAATATTCAGGCCCACCAGGCCAGCCTGCTTTGTGCTCTCTGGCGCACAGCAAGCGCTGTGCAATGCAGGTCTGAGCTGCTGGGAGAGAGGCAGTTGAGGTTGTGCCTGAGGTGAGTCAAGGGGTTAGCTGAAAATGTCATTAGGATAACTGAAAAGTGCAGATGAGTTGAGGGGCCAGCTGGGGATAGAATTGGGATAGTAGGAGATTGCATATTTTAGTTAAGATTTTAAAATGAGGTAAGAAGCTAAGTTAGTAATACAGCTAGCAGAAATCACGTCCCTTAGGTAAAGAGTACCAAATATGTTAGGAACATAAAGCTAGGAGTGACAGGGTTAGAGGAAGCAATTGTGAAGAAGCAGAGACCATAGAAATACCTTGCCTTAAGAATAATTGAACAGTTAGGAGAGGCTTGGACCATGAGCAGCAGGTCCAAAGGTCTTGCCAACTGGCCATGGGAGAAGAGTTCACCATGAGGAAGACGGCTTTATTCCTCCCATACAACCACTCCCTCATTTCAAAATCCCACCAACCCAGTTAAGGGAGTATAATTTTGCAGCTGTAGTAGATATTCAGCTGATAAAAATGTGAAGCAGGCAGGAAATAATTATGTATTATGGGTCCTTAGAAACCTTATGTAAAACCTTTTCTGTAGAAATAGAGAGCAGGAGTCTGCAACTCCTTGCACGTGTCTTTGGAAACTAGTTCACATGTGTCCAGCGCTGCAATAAATACCCTTCTTTTCTACTATAATTAGTTGAAGAGTTGTCTGTCCGTGCTTCAAGGGTTATGCTGGAGTAGTAAACTGATTTGGAAGGGAGCAGAAGAGTTTCAGCAGGCAGTTTTTGGAAGAGATGGAAGCCTCTTGTGACTGAAGGGAAAGCCATTTGGAATGGAGTAATGATCCCAAAGTCCATACAATTGTGTCTTTGTGTCTGAATTTAAATCAGAATGATTATCGATAGCTTCATGCAATTTGTCTAAAAATTTATCAAAGTCTTCATTCTTTCTTTGGCAAATTTGCATAAAAGACATAGTGTGTAACTTATCTGGAAGTGCAAGAAATGCATTATATGCTAGTTGTTGGCTCATCTGTAAGACTTGATCAATACTCTTAGCCTGGGCAGTGGCAGTAGCCCAGGGCCCTTTGCCAAGTAACTGTTGTGCTGTTAAACCATACAGAGGATACCCTGCACTCTAGGTCTTGCTGCTTCTTGAGCACACTTTTCCTCCCAGCTTTTATGAAACATCACTTGCTGATAGGGTGGCATTCAAAGTCTTTTTAGGGTATGCATACCAGCAGGAATTAATGTGTTAGATGCAAAAATATACTGCAGAAGTGACTGTGAAAGTTGGGATTTTCAACTAAATTGTGAAATTGCAGCTCTCAATTTTTCTAAAATCTTCCAACTGAAAGGTTCTCAAACTCTACTTGCAGCATTAGTTACTACAGGAAAAGCCTCTACATCATTTGAGAGAAAAGTCCCTTCTACAATAGCTTCTGGAATAACTTTTTTCTACTGTAGTTTCTGAGCTGCTTCTATTTCAGGGTCACATTCCAACCCTAATTCCACATTCTTTACAGTGTGAGAGGGAGGATTTTGTTTAACCGGTTCGAATGATGGCTCAGAGACAGAATGGAGGAGTTTTTGCAAGACAAGGGCCATATTCAGCCAATGCACAATCCAGCCTGCTTGTAATAACGGACAATGGACACCTTCATGAAGAATTAATTATGGACATATTCAGAAATGAGCTCGGTATATCCTTGAAAAAGACACATGAAGAAGAGTCATCAAGACTCGGCAAATTTGTCAGCAGGCTTGGGAAAGTGAGCCATGGGTGGGCCAGACAACCACAGCAAGATGCATAAAAAATTAGTTGATCCAATCAGCATTCTATTTTAGACATGTGAACAGCTTGGATTAACCAATCATATATTAGCTAGAGACACGTGGACAGTAGAGATTTATTATAAATAGAGTCTTTTTAGGAATAATAAATTTAGCTCCACTGGATCATATTGGTTATGTTGTGATGTCCCTGAACCTCCGCACCATGCCCTTAAGGGTGGGTTGGTGTTGCCCATGAAATGTACACATCTGGGGAAGTGCCCTTGGAAGAGAGGGGCTTGATTCCCAAGGAAACTGCTTCCCCAGGAGCCCCCAGTGAGACAGGTGCAAGTGTCTCCATTTGACTCCCTGTGTTTCCTTCAGTCCTTGAGGCCCCTTGCACTTTGCAGAGGGGCATGCAAAGGGAGAAGGCTGTGAAGAAATACCAATTATGTTTCTTGATGCCGAGTGTGATTTTATACACTCTCTGCTATGGTGCAGATGCTCTTCATTTCTACTGTGTTGATTATTCTTATCAATACATATTTCAATTTGCTCTGGCATTCTTCCCATAGAAAAGCTTTCCTTGTGTATTGGATTTACATCTGCAAATGTTGATACGTAACTTTAGGTACCTGAATTTAGCCCATTTCTCCTCTCACTTTAATTTCAGAAAATGTCAGAATTACAGATGTGTGCACTAAAGTATCCAAGATTTCTGTGCAACAGAAAGACGAGTAAACAGTAGTACAGCCCAATCTACATTACCTTTAGCAGTTACCAAAGCCAGTAGGTTTTTAGAAAAGTGTGCCTTCTTTCGGCAATATTACAAATAGATTGCTATATACAAATTATAATAATATTGGCTTTACACAAATATTAAAATGGATTCTATATGTGTGACGTTAAAATTGTGATCTTTATAACTTTGTTATAAAGATATAGTTTTTATTTCTGTTGTTAATTAAGCTTAGAGAGCTCCCAAGGCCTTGAATATACTTGAGACTCATTTTGCAATAAACTATCTTTTAAAACTCTGTTTGGAAAGCAGAAGGTAGGTACATGAGTCATCTGTTGTGTTTGACTTTATTGTTATTTGAGATTGTAGTAAATACTGAGCATGAGCTGGGATGCAGATTGTAATTGCTCATCTTTCCAAAGATAGATATGGATACTATTAACATGTGCCCTGTTTATTGTTCCTAACTGACTAATTTACTGCAGTAGTTTTATAGTGCATTTTTATTGTTTTAGTATCTAAATGTAGTGGGAGAATATACATTTGACTTGGGGTAGTTTGGCTTTTGTTTTTCAAATAATAAAACCACTCTCTTCAGCCTGGTGAAGAAGAAATCTGCCTCTGTCCTTGTGTACAGCTATGGATTTGTTTACATAGCTTCTCCTTCCCTTTTCTGCCTAGGCTTTCTCACCTGCAGTTTTCAGTAGAAAAGCAACAAACCTTTGAAAGGCTAAACCTCAACATAACTGTGACCCTCAATCAATACTTCCTTCTTCCAATTTCTTAAGATCTCTTTGTCCTGGTCACTCAGTATGGCCTTTTTCCTCGAAGTTCTTTGGCTGTCTTGAATGCTTACAGTGTAAAAGGTAATCCCTGATCTATTTTCAACTCCCTGCTCAGATGCAGACTGCTGGAAGGGAGCTAGGACTGTCTTGAATGCTTACAGTGTAAAACGTAATCCCTGATCTATTTTCAACTCCCTGCTCAGATGCAGACTGCTGGAAGGGAGCTAGGACTGTCTTGAATGCTTACAGTGTAAAACGTAATCCCTGATCTATTTTCAACTCCCTGCTCAGATGCAGACTGCTGGAAGGGAGCTAGGACTGGTACTGGAGACCTGGCAGCTTGTCCAGGAAGCAAAATTTTTGAAATAATGGTAATGTGGAGAAGCATGCAAGCCTGGGTGGTGAACTCATATATGCAAGTACTTGCAGTTTCCTGACAGGACTTTACAGTTCAAGAGTGTGGTCTCTTCTTATTTCTGTCCTTTAATGCTCGATCCTTGCCACATTTCTTCAACTTCTTTTGCATTGTCATCTTCCATGTTTTCTTCCTCTCTTCTTCTCTCTGTGACTTTCTATGCAGGATGGATAACCTGTCATACACAGTCAGCTTGCTCAGTGACCGAGTAGTGATATGATGGTGTAGAAATTGTAGGTGCACAGTAGGCAAACGTGTCATGCTTCTGTGTGCCCTCTGCCGGCAGGCCCGCTTCCCAAACCTTCAGTCAGACTTGGAAAAAAGGCTTGTCACCACTACTTTGTTGTGGTTTATGCATTGATGAAGAAACACTTCCATCTCAGCCCACTTAAGCCACTGCAGAGCAGGAGTTGTTGCTTTGGTAGCAGATGTGCTGTCAGGGTCCTTACAGCTCCACAAGATGTGCCTCTCCTAGAACAGATTTTTGCATTTTTGTACAATAAAAACTATGCTTTAAATTACACCAGTGTAAGTCATGCACTCCTGTAGATGTGTTTTCAGACATAGATATTTACATATATATGCCTAGTGAATGGCCTCGTGGGGAGCAGGAACAAATGAGGAAGGAAACTGGGCTGATAAAACATGCTTCTCCTTCAAGAAAAACGCCCCAGTCTTCCCTTTCCAGAGAAGGCTATAAACTTTTTCTTGATTGGCCTAAAGAGGATAAACAAGTCTCTCCATGTCCTGATCTTTTACTAGTCTCAAATTATTTAGAAAAGTTTTAATTTCTTTTTTTTGGTGGGGGGGTGGTGGTGTTGGGGTCTGCACTTCAGACCTGTTCTCCCAGCAGCCAGGGACCTACAGCTGCTGTGGGTGGGGCAGGTGCTCAGGTAATTACCAACAGATGCTTGGTAATTGCTAACAGCAGTTGAGGTGAGAAGTTGGCTTGCGCCTGGCTGAGGGCTTGAGGACTGTGGTGACAGAAGGGATAGGGAGTGGAGTGGAAAATATCAGTTACGCAGGCAAATCTGAGGTGTAGGTGGGATTTAACTGGATTAGGTACTGCATTTCATGGACTTGATCACATGAAGAACTGAACATGAGGTAGGACTATTTAGTTGTTATTCTAAATGCTGCATTTACTAATATGTAATGTAGTTTCTTCGTATTTTGCTTAGAAGCTGTCCCAAAAACATTGAAGTCCAACTAAAGTCTTCATAAACACAAGTTAATAGCTTACTTTTTGTTAAAAACAGAAGCTGAAAGGGCCAATGGCTCTTGCATTCAGTAATTCACACATTTTAAAAGAAGTGGCTCTCTCTTGTTCCTGTAGCTAGCTTGTCTCTTCAGGCTAGAAAACATTTCTGGGAGCATTTCCTTGCTGCTCCTATATCTCTATGCCCTTGGAATCTGATGCTAATACTATATTTTTCTAAAATTAGAAAATTTTAAATGTCTGTAGGCCCTTTCGTTTTGTAATCTGCACCTGTCACTCAGAGGGGAAAAAAGTCTGGTAAGTTTTTTTTCTTGTAGGCCTCTCAAATTGCAGCCCATTGCATTTAGCTGCAAAATCCTAAGTCATGCTAACAGGATGCCTGAAATGGACACTGGTAGAGAGTAAAAAAAATTGCCTGATGCAGATGCTATCAACTATTTTTAGTTCCTGACAGCCCAGTATTTCCCTTACCCAAGGACTTTTCATATTTCTTTCTCTTTTTCTTTTTCTTGCAGCTCTCAGTTCTGTGATGACTGAGAAAAAAAAATACAAAGTAAGCGTATGCAGAGTAGATTGACTTTATGAGAATTAGGGGGCAATTTGACCATACACTGATCTGTATGATTGCCTTCTTCTGTGAGATTGTACTGGTGTTGTAATATGTGTTGGGAAATAATTAATGCTATAAAAGCATGTATTTCATATAAAGATTGCAAAATCCAACCAAGTCTCTGATCACAAGCAACCTGAGAGGCAGGAGTCTATTCAAATTCCTAAATTCCTGAAGGTGGTCAGATAACGATCGGAACTTTAGCCCAAGAATAGACACACCCAGCACAATGATCACCATTATCCCGAGTCATGGGAAGACGCCTAAGAGTGATCATTGCCCTGTTGATAATATCGATCAAGATAGCCAAAGTCGCCAGAAAGATACCTGTGAATACGTGACTTCCTTGAATCTGATCAGCGCTGGCTATCAACAAGGAAATGGTGATTGTCCAGCTCTGCACACTGCAAGAACCAACTATGAATATGCAGTTACAAAAGAAACTGGGACTTCTTCGCTCAGGCATAATAAACTATATAAAGCATCCCTACAAGAAGCAGCTCTCGTGAATGGTGGAGGGTCCGATGCAATAGAGGTAGGATCCAGGTTCACCCAGCACCGAACCTGGGCTCGACACTGTCTCTTTGGCTGTGGTGGTTTTGAAGACCATATTTTAGTCGCGGAAAAAGATAAAGAAATCTTTTCACCTTTTTTATAATTTGGCTTTTGACTGATCATTCATAACAGTTCTATATAGATGATTCCACATTTGGTGTCTTGCTGCATAAATCAAGAGCACAATCAGTTCATGATTAGCACCAGTACAAGCTGAACTTCCCAGAGTAGCCAACTGAAAGAATCTGAAAAGAAGAAATGCAGGAAATGACTTGGTAAACCTTGCCTGAAAGATGGGTGACTTTTTTTTTCAGTAATCTGTAATCCATTCCCTTGGCTTTTGGCTTTCTTAGCAAGGCCATCTGCATCCTTGATTCCCGATGAAGTGAGAAGCCTGGGCTTGTGCAAGTGCCTGAAAGATGCCCTATTCCTCTGCAGGGACATTCAGGCTGGAACAGGAGCTGAAGCCCTCTCTGGGGCAGCTTCCTCCAAGCTGGAATTTGTGCCGTGCTGGGAGAGGAGGAGGGGGAGAAGGCTGGCGCTGTGTGGCAGGAGCAGGAGGTTTGGCCGCAGGACATTCTGTCTGCGCCGCTGCCCTGCAATGGGCGGCCGTGCCCGGGGCTCTGGTCCTGGCCCCGTGTGCGCTGAGCTGCCTGGGCTGGGCTCAGGTTCCCACTGGGACTGGGCAGAGCCTGTGCTCAAACTGGGGGCAGCAGCACTGCAAAACACCTCTGGGCATCTGCATTTCCTGCTGCTGGGAAGGAGCAATGAAGTGAGTCGAGAAGTTCTGGTTTCTGTTTCTCCTGGTGGATTTTTTAGTTTAATTCCACACCGCGGAGGCAATTTCTGTGATGGCCTCTGTCAGTTTGTTCTATTTCAACAGTGCCAGCAACAGGGCTCTGTTTGAGCACTGCAAATGTGGCCTGTGTGGCTTTAATTCCCCTCACTTTAGTGCTCAGGGGCTGGTGGACATTCCAGTATCTGCTGATCTTTATGCCTGTGACAAAAATACTGACTTCACTGTCATGAAAGCACCATGGGTAGCACCAACTGAAAGAGGCACTTGCAGTTTTATGGATAAAATTCAGGTGGCAAGCAGAAGAGGGCCAAGAGCAGTCATGATCCCCAATTCCCAAGGCAAAGGCGCCAGCAGCCTCCTGCTGTCACCTCAGGGTGAGTCAAACAGAGCTGAAAACAGCACTGGAACCTGATCCTTTCTTCCTCTGAGGGCTGGCTCAGGGCAGCACAGGCAGGCCCTGAGCAGTCAGGGCTGTGTGTGGGTGCTGGTTGCTCTGCCCCAGAGTTCAGCTGGGAAAAGCCCTTGGGAGCTGAGGCAGGAGCAGGCGGGAAGGGGCCGGCGCTGCTGCTGCTCCTGGCCGGGAGCCCCGGCTGGGCCGGGCCGGCACCCCCTGCGCTGCGGCTGCTGCTGCTGCCAGAGCCGGGCGGGACTCGGGGACAGGGAACGGACACGGGGGGACAGCAAAGGCCTGGCGGCTGCAGGGATGGTGGCACTGGGGCCAGCGCCAGCACAGAGCTTCAGCCCACAGTTAACCCCGAAGGAAACACTGGGGAAAGGCTCCATTTCAGCCTTTCTGCACTCATGGCTGTGAAGGGACTGAAATAAAAGGAGAACAAGCAGGGCCCGACCCCTTCTCCTTTTGGAGGAGCCCTGCGCCTGGGGCTGAGAGGGGCCATGAGGGGCTCTGAGGGGCCATCAGTCATGAGGCGCCATTAAGGGCTTTGAGAGGCCATGAGGGCCCATGGGGAACTCTGAGAGGCCATAGGGGTCTGTGAGGGGCTGTGGGAGCCCAGGCACCTCATGCAACCAAGGGTCCATCATGTCCCAGCAGGGCCTTGTGCAACCAAAGGGACCATGGTGACACTATGGAGCCTCATGGTATCACAGGCCCATTGTTACACAGCAGCCACAGCAGGACTGCAGAACCAAGGAGATCATTGTGACACTGCACAACTGTGCAAACCTGTGAGCCTACCAGGGAAAAGGCAGTAGCAGTGCCCTGGAAAGACACACCACAGGCTCCAGGCACTCCTCACAGCTCAGGGTGAGAAAAACGGCTTCCCCATGGTGCTCTGCAGGACTATGTTAATTTTTCCCAGTCCTGTCCTCTCCATTGGCCTTCTCTACCCCTTTTACACTTACATGTTCATGTTCTGGCGAGTTCTCCCTTCCCATTGGTGTATAACCCTGTCCATCTACCCTGGCATTTCCCACTGGTCCCTTCCCACTGTACCACCCCTGAGCCCTCAGGATACCTGGTGCTCTCCATTGCACCCTCTTTCCCTCCATTTATGCCCTGGACAATCCTTTCTCTTTGGCCTCTGGACACTTTCAGCGTTTCTCTCTCTCTCTCTGTGTGTGTGTGTGTGTGAAGGTCCGCCCGAAATAAATGGGTAACGAATGATTTTTGGGTGCAAAAATAACCAACAAAAGGCACAGGGGTTTTGCAGTAACAAATCAACAAGGTGCAATTTTATTGATTATAACCACAGCTAAATATGCGTTTGGTTAAGGGATCCGGGGAAGAGAAGGGTAGGACAAGGGAAAAAGGGAGGAAAGAAGGTCAGGGAATGGGGTATAGCTACCAAAACGTGATGTCTTTGGGGTCCCGCCGCCGAAACTCACTGGTACACGCATTGGGGAGATCTCAGAGGACAGTCAAAACCGAACCCCAATATATATACTGTTCTTGGTTGGGGGAAGGGTGGCTGAAATTAGGTTTCCATGGAGGGGAGAAGAATAGGAACAGGAGGAGGGGGTGAGACAGTTCCATTGTTTTCATGGCCGAATGCTCACAGGTACGTTAGGTTTTTCCCCCTCCCTGAGTTGGGAGGGAGTACAGTCCCAGTCTCTGGAAGGAGGTTGCCAGGGGGGTGCCACGGGGGTGCCATGAGGGTGCCAGAGGGGTTCTTGGTTCCTTGATGAGGGGATTCGCATCTCTGTTGGTCCATCACAGTGGTTGAAGACAGGCAAGAGGGGTCTTCTCATGGAGCGGGGGGGGAGCCACCCCAGAGCTCAGTCCAGCCAGGTCAGGAGTTTGGAAGAAAGTCCAGTTCAATTGTCCAGAAAAGGGCAGCATGCCCCCTTCGAGTACAGCATGGCGTGTTCTGCAAACATCACTTGTGAACACACTAGATAAGCAGGAGACTTTCTTTCCCAACTGGCTCAGCAGTTTTAACCCTTCGGCAGTCTTTTCTCATGATGATCGTGAGGCAAAAAATGAAGGATTTTCGGATGGACTTCTACACGACCCCGTGACTCACGATTGTCTTGAGGAATCTTCATCAGCAGAGCTCTAGAGTGTCTTCGAGACTCGTTGCATGTCGGTAGCATAACCCCGGAAAAGTAGGGATGACAGGAAAGAGGGGATAAAAGGGGAAGAGAAGGAAAAGAAAGAGGGAAAAAGGGAACCGACAAACATAAACATAATTAATATTGATCATCATAACAATTTCACATGTGGTTATCTGTTATAACAATTTCAAAAAAAATTATGATTAATTTTAACAATTTCAAAAAAAATATTAATCAAAGCAATATCATTTGTTTAACAATTTCAAAATTATTACAACAAATCACAAACAATCAAAACAACAAACAAATCATAATATAATCATCGTCTTTTAAAATTATTTTCTAAAAATTAAAGTAACTTTCTGTAAATCATACTATATTTAAGAAGTTGTTCTAAAGCACATATGCTTGATTCATAACTGTTTCGTATAAAGTGTTTTGGGGACATCTATTGTATCGAGTACACCAGCTAAGCGGTGTGCATTGACTACAGTTGACAGTCTCTTAAGCTTTTTCATCATTCTCCAATTCAAAATGAATAGGGCTGCTGACATGATAAAGCCAAGCATAACTAGGATCAAAAGAACAACAATTGGATGGCACACACTGTTCAGAACACCTGTGGCAGTAGGTGACCACCCAAAGAGAGTATCCCACCACCTATGCTCAGCATCCTGCTTTACCCTCTCCATAACCCGGTGTATTTGTCTCATGTTGTGATGAACAGTCACCAGGGTCTTCTCCTTGATTTTCTCGAGGATGTCAACCAGGTCTTGATGGAGCAATAGTTGTCTCACAAGGGTGAGGTTCATTCCGATAGGAGTGGGCATCAGCTTCTGGATCAGTGTGTAGTTGGACTGCAGTAGGTGGTGAGAAGTAACTGGAGCTTCATAAGAGAAATCGCATCCTACTATCTTAGTAAAGTTACAAGCACAGAAATTTAAATGATTTTTAGTATCTGCTATAACATTTTATATGAGCACAAAATCACAAATAGTTCTAAAGCATTCACATCTATCACCTATGTATATAAGAACTGTTTCAAAAGCCTCACTAGGACAAATCTCAAAATGACAGATATTTTGCTCTCTATCTTAACAAATGTCTTGAGCTATGATTGCATTGCTTTCACAAATGAGCCCTTGTTGTTCTTGGGCAATACAAGATTCCAAATTAATAGTTTACCATTTCTTACCAATTTGACGGGCCCATTCTCTGTGTTCAGAAAAAATAGAGAATGGCTCCATTGTAATTCAGTTCTAATGCTATAACAAGGAAAATCAAATGTACTGAGGCATTGTGTATGGTTAACACAAAAACTGTGGCTGTATTTAAAGTGGGATCACAGGTCAAAATTCACTAGGTTCCACCAGGATTGGAATTCTCTTTCAGAGTCAGTGGCACTGTCCCAAATTATTTTCCGAATTTCAGTAGGAAAAGTGCCTTCTTCATCTTCTCTTAATAATTGAGGCAGCAACTGACTGCATCCATAATTGTGCCTGGATACAGCTGAGAGCCAAAGAAACATTGTTTTTTGTAGCACAAAGTGCATCAATTATCAATTTCTGATCATTTAATATGTTTGATAGCAGCCACTGGTGTGTTCACAAAAGCCAATAAGAATGACTGCAGTGGTTGCTGTACTTTGATCAAATCTCTAATTGTGATAGCCAATTTATTCAAGTTCAATTAATTTACATGTTATGTGTAATATCATCACCTGGTGTTACCATAAAGGAAGGGAAAACATTATTTCTGTTGTCCATCATTAGTGTTATCATGGTTTATCAGGTCTTCATGTCCCTCGGAGTTCTGAAAAAGCAAACACAACAGATTCTGCCACTAATAGGCAGAAAAAGTTAGAATAATGGAATTGTCAGAGAGGTTTTGAACAGCAGTGGTACTTCCCCTACAGCAGCAGGGAGTCCACCAAAAACAGGTTGTCCAGGGTAATGTGCTGGGTTCTTGAAATCATCTGGTCCCTGTAGTGAAGGAATTGTGCTTGGAGCTGTTGGGCAAAAAGCAGTGATTTTGGAGCACTCATTTACCCCCATCTATAGTAAGAGGTATGAGAAGTCCATTTAATCTTTTCACCTTCTGCCCAATCCTGCACACTTTTGACAGTAAAGTGAGAAACATTACCAGATTGAATTTCCTGTGGGTTTAGGAAAATCCCAAACCATCCCTGCATTGCTTTAACAGTATTATCTCCTGTAGTTCTTTTAAAAGCATCAGCCTGGAGCAACCCAAATATAAACATAGCATAGGACTTGGTGTTAATACAGACAAGAAAGTAATTCTGTCCCTCACTTTGGAAAATACTCCAAACAGTTAACAGTTCCCCAACCTGGGCATTGTCCTGTTCCTCTCTGTTAGCAGAAGCGGGGGAGAGAGGAGGGGTTGCTTTAGTCACAGAGGCAGGTTTATTTTGGCTGCTACCCAAGCTGCCAGTTTCTTGGATTGCCCAGTTCTCCTCCATCTCCCTGGGAGCCAAGCCAACCACAAACACTCCCCCTTCCCAGGCAGTGTACCTTTTCTCAGCATCTTTGAAACCACAGGAATAAAAACCAACAGGCTTTTTCAGACCCTCAGGACCCTGCTGCCAAATGTGTACTGAAAGTTGTGAGGAGGCAAATCCCCACTCCACCTGAAAGGGGTCTGTAGGATGGATAGGGTCCAGTGCTTGGTGAGCTGTCACTTCAAGAATCAGCAATTGCAATGTTTCCTTCTGAGAAGAAGTCCAATCCCATTTTATTCTTTTTCTCAGCAAGTCATAAAGGAGAACAAAAGGGTCATTCTGGTTACTAAGAAATTTATCTGGTCTTTCTGTAGGAGACAGAGCTACTATGGTTTTCTGAAGGAGAATTGCTGTAGGTTTAAGTGTTCCCTGAAGCCTTTGAGTTAAAGAGGTCATAATTTCAGGCTTTACAGGTGTTTGGATTGGAGATTCAAAACCAGGAATTAATTTCTTTTCATGAATCAATTGCAGGCAGTCGGATTTGTGAATGTTTTCCAGGAGTTGGTTGGGGGTACCGACCAAAGGGTCTCTTTTTCCCAAGGGGTTAAGCCACTCAGCCCAATGAGCTGTGTGCTGATTTAGGGACCATGGGATGTGTCTGTCTGCTGTTGTTAGGAATGCCCCATGTCCCCAGCACCCACCAGCTTCTTGTTCTGACAAAAGAATATGATCTCCCCCAGTGAGAGACACTTGACAAATGTGTTCTGTTTCAGATTTCTGGGGGAGAAGCCCATACTGCTTTGTAAGTTTTGTTAATTCAGTAGCAGTGTACGGGATTTATTTAGTGGTTTTGTGTGGGTTAAGATCTTCATTATTGATATAGTTGCATTCTGTTTCAATTAGAGGTTTTATGTTGTTACAGCAGTGTTTCCCGCAATTTTTCATCAGGGTTAATTCTGTTTGAGAACAATTTTGACTAGTGTGAGGAGTTTCTTTCTCCTCTGTTTCTTTTGAGGAATCAGAGTTCTGTGAATTTTTAACATGTCCCTCTCTCAGGGCAGTCCGTCACAAGATATTTACATTTCTTTCTTCATCCAATTGTTTTTGCAAAACTTCAACTAGGTTTTGGAGGGAGTCTATGATAGCATTTTCCTCACTTTTTCACTTAAAGCGAGTTTCTATGGCTGCTGTGAGACAGGCACCCAAGACTGAGCAGAAGATGGTTTTATTTGTGCCCAGTTTAAATTTTGTTTCATGTTGCAAAGAAGATATGCTATCAATAACATTTTCTAAGTTAAACCAATTGCAGTTTGCCCATTCTTCTCCCCCTGGAGAAGGTGTGGCATTGTATTTAGCAAGCAGAGCATAAAATTCAGTTTTACCTTTTGCACTGAAGTTTTTAGTCATTTTGTGAGGGGACCAAAGCTACACCAGGGAGTTAACTTAAGTTACACAAATAACACAGCCTTTTCACTGTCCCCTTGCTTCCCTGGGTAGTTGAAGAGACAGAATCAGTCTGGGAGGCTCTGTGAGGTTGCTTCCAATTTGTCTCTTCCTTCCCAGACAGTACAGATACGCAGTCACATGAACACACACACACACACAAATGTTTTCTTTGTGAGGGGACCAGAACCTAGAACAGGGGGAAAGCCACTCAGCCTTCACTGGGCTGCCCCTCACTCCCCTGTGTAGGTGAAGGGACAATATCTGTCTAAAAGGTACAGCTTAATTTCCTCAGGTCTGTCCCTTCCCTTTTAGACAGTCCAGGTACACAAATACAGCAGTAACAACAGTAACGGGTTCAGATTCAGCTCAAATACAACAGTAACAGGTTCGGATTCAACTCAAATACAACAACAACAACAACAGTATCAATATCAGTATCAATATCAATATCAATATCAGTAACAGCATCAATATCAGGATCAGGAGAAGTATCAGTGTCAGTGTCCGTGCCAGTAAGATCAGTGACAGAAGTGACAGTAACAATTTCCCCTGCTTTTGCACCAAAAAATCTTTTGTGTCAATTCCGGAGCCTGTGTGCTCAATCGAGGGTGAGATTTGGCTTTGGTGTGTGCAGTCTGCGAGAGGTTACAGACTACACAAAACCTGCAAAATCTCACTGGCTACTGGAAATCCTGTCTGTGATGCCAATTATGTGAAGGTCCACCTGAAATGAACGGCTGACGAATGATTTTTGGGTGCAAAAATAACCAACAAAAGGCACAGGGGTTTTGCAGTAACAAATCAACAAGGTGCAATTTTATTGATTATAACCACAGCTAAATATGCGTTTGGTTAAGGGATCCGGGGAAGAGAAGGGTAGGACAAGGGAAAAAGGGAGGAAAGAAGGTCAGGGAATGAGGTATAGCTACCAAAACGTGATGTCTTCGGGGTCCCGTCGCCGAAACTCGCTGGTACACGCACTGGGGAGATCTCAGAGGACAGTCAAAACCGAACCCCAATATATATACTGTTCTTGGTTGGGGGAAGGGTGGCTGAAATTAGGTTTCCATGGAGGGGAGAAGAATAGGAACAGGAGGAGGGGGTGAGACAGTTCCATTGTTTTCATGGCCGAATGCTCACAGGTACGTTAGGTTTTTCCCCCTCCCTGAGTTGGGAGGGAGTACAGTCCCAGTCTCTGGAAGGAGGTTGCCAGGGGGGTGCCACGGGGGTGCCATGAGGGTGCCAGAGGGGTTCTTGGTTCCTTGATGAGGGGATTCGCATCTCTGTTGGTCCATCACAGTGGTTGAAGACAGGCAAGAGGGGTCTTCTCATGGAGCGGGGGGGCAGCCACCCCAGAGCTCAGTCCAGCCAGGTCAGGAGTTTGGAAGAAAGTCCAGTTCAATTGTCCAGAAAAGGGCAGCATGCCCCCTTCGAGTACAGCATGGCGTGTTCTGCAAACATCACTTGTGAACACACTAGATAAGCAGGAGACTTTCTTTCCCAACTGGCTCAGTAGTTTTAACCCTTCGGCAGTCTTTTCTCATGACGATCGTGAGGCAAAAAATGAAGGATTTTCGGATGGACTTCTACAGTGTGTCTGTGTGCTGGTGCTCTCGTGGTTTCTACCCATTGGCACAAGACACTCTCGAGGAAGGTTTTGTCCACACCACCTAAGACTGCATCAATAACTCATTTTTTTCATTTACTCTGTGGTGTAAATAAACCATTCTGTCTAATCATGATCAGAAAAAATCAGAGCAGTATTTATGTAAATTTATCTGGTATTCTATGATTAATCCTGTGGGACAAATAGCATTAAAGTCCAATTCCAATGTCCAATCTTTTACACCTTTGAGAAAGACTGGGGGTGGGCTTGGATCCAGCCACTCCCAGACTCCTCTCTTAGAAGGAATTTTAGAAGTCTAGGGGCCCTGCACAAGTTTCAGGCATCATGGTGGCTGTTGAGTGTCATTTTTCCACCTCACGTCTCGGCAAGTGTTTCTCCAAAAAAGAAATAAAGCTTTTGCCTGAAGCTCCCACTGTGCTCATGACAGAAACCCCTGTGAGTGTCTGAGACATCCTGGCTCTTTGGCAGCCTGGGGACTCCTGGGATGTCACCGTGGAGCCCCCATGAGTGCCTGTGACAGATCGGTGCCTTTGCAGCCCAAGGTCCCCTGGGATGTCACCATGGAATTGCTGTGACTGCCTCTGACCACAGGGCTCTTTACCATCCCCAGAAAGCCCTGGGAGGTCTCCATGGAGCCCCTCTCTCGGCCTGTGACATTCCAGCTCTGGAACAGCCTGGAGATTCCTGGAAAGTCCCCATGGAACCCCTCTGAGGGCCTGTGACAAACCTGATCCTTAGCAGGCAACCATCAGCAGCCCCCTGTTGCTATGGTCAGTTTCCATGGCAACCATTAGCAGCCCCCTGTTGCTATGGCCAGTCCCTCGGCAGCTCCATGGAGACCCCATGCCAGGGATGGTTGCCATGGACACCAGCTCAGGCCTGCAGCCAGAGCCCGTTTCCATGGCAACCATTGACAGCCCCATCCCCAGGCTCATGGGATCCCAGAACCACAGAATTGGCTGAGCTGGGAGGGACCCATCAGGATCCTCCAGTCCAGCTGCTGGCCCTGCACAGGACACCCCAACAATGCCAGCCTGGGCCTGGCAGCGCTGTTCAAACGCTGCTGAAGCTCAGAGGGCCCTGGAGCTCAGACCCTTCCCTGGGGAGCCTGGGCAGGGCCCCAGCAGCCTCTGGGCAAAAACCTTTTCCTGACATCCAACCTGAGCCTGCCCTGACTCAGCTGCAGCCGTTCCCTCCACTCCTGTCCCTGGGCACCAGAGGGAAGAGGTTCCCACAGCCCCAGCCAGGGACCCGCTCCCAAGGCTGTTGCCATGGCGACCAGGGCTGGGACCAGCTGGGATGCTGGTTTCCACGGGCCGGAGTTCAGGAATGGGATTCCCCAATTTTCTGCTCTTGCTAAAACTGCGCTGTCCTCGCTGCCCTCCCGCCTCCCCTGGTAAGCGCAAAAGGCAAAGATCCCAGGCTGGGATAAGAACAATTTATTGGGAACAACAATGAGATAAGGAACGAATGGAACAGAAACAATATTGATAACAGAGTGTATAAATAAAACTGTTTACAGGGAAAACTAAAACACAACTTACTGGGTCTGCCTTGCCACGTATTTCCTCCTGCCTGGAAAGCACACCCTTCTCCTCAGGGACAGAGTGAGAGAGAGAGAGAGAGTGTCCCTTTCCTGCACCTGGAAATTCTCTGAGGTGGGAGTGAATGTAATGACACAGCCATGGCAAGACCCTCATGTTTTTCCATGCCACTGGTAGGGGCAGGGAAAGGGACAGGTGTCTTCCTAGCATGGATCAGAAGGAAACATGGATCACCAGGGCTCTTCCCAACATGGATCCTCCAACTATGGATGAAGTTAGGGCAGTGCACAAAAGTCCTCCTGCATTGGGGCATTGGCAGAGCTTCCCTTACAGGTGCCTCCATTGGTGTCTGGTTAAGACAGAGATCTGGGTGAAGCTTTTCCCACTCTGGGGACACTCATAGGGCCTCTCCCTCTCCCCAGTGGGGATGCGCTGGTGCCTGATGAGGTTGGAGTTGTGCTTGAAGCCCTTCCCGCACTCAGGGCAGCGCAAGGGCCTCTCATCCGTGTGAATCCGCTTATGCCGGACAAGACTGGAGCTGCTCTGAAACCTCTTCTGACACTGGGGACACTCGTAGGACCTCTCCCCCGTGTAGATGCATTGGTGTATGACAAGGGCAGAACTGGAGCTGAAGCCCTTCACACATTCCCCACACTCATAGGGCCATTCCCCAGCGTGGATCCTCTGTCTGATCAGGGTGCTGCTCTGCCTGAAGCTCTTCTCACACTCCAAGTACTTGTGGGGCTTCTGCCCATCATGAAGCTGCCCATGGACTAGCAGCTCCGAGTTCTGGCTGAAGCTCTGTCCACCTTCCTGGCTCAGGGTGGGTCTTTCCTCCTCAGAGAACCCTGGGTTGGGTTTGGAGCCCCTCCTCCTCATGGGGGATCTCCAGGGCTTTTCCTCCCCATTGGATTCTTTTCCCATGGAGCCACTCAAACCAGCCTCTTCCATGAGGTTGTGCTGTGGGGATTTGTTGTCCCTGATCTTGATCCTCAGCTCCTTCTCTGGTAGAGGAAGGACAAGCACAGGATGGGATTTCCCTCTGTGCAAGAGGGAAGGGGAAGGAGATCCCCCCAGTGCATCCCCGGCAGGATGGCGTTGGCAGCGGGGTTGTCCTGCAGCGAGGGGATTTTCTGGGCTGGGAGATGTAGCAGGAGAGAGGGGGAAAGGGGCACTGACTTCCTTCGCACCTGCCTGGGTGTCCTGAGGCATTCTCATCTTCCTTGAGGTGTCTTCTGCCATCTGGCCAAGTTTTAGGAATGGGATATTCCTAAAACAAGGAAGGAAAACAAGGGTTGAGCACAATGAGCTTTGTACTGATTTAAAAACAAACCTGGGGAAGTGTCTAAGACAGAATTCCAATTCAGTAACAAAATAAGGATCAAGGCAATGATACAGAAACACTGCCTTAAACTGACAGAGTCAGGATATAACCTGACACCCTGTTGTTCAGGGTGGTGGCAGCAGTCCCAGTAGATGGTGGTTGCAGTCCTGTTGGAGAGATGAACACAACTCTGACAAAGCAGTGATCCTGTAGAAGGGTCTGGTCTTCCTCTGGATGTCCAGTGGTGGCTAGGGAGTTCTTGTCCTCTGGGAATTCAGTAGGCAAACTGCTCCTGGTGTAGCAAAGTGTCAGCTTATATCGAGGTAGGAATGCTTGGATCCTCCCCCTGGGCGGAGGATCCCACAATGGGAGGATGGAATTTTATCAGTTCTGCAGTGACACTCAATGGCCCATTCACAGGAGATATCTCCCCTGGAGGGCATTATCAGGGCTGAGTCATGGAAGAGATAAAGAACACTGCCCCACCTGTTTATAAGAGTTGCTGAAGTTGGGGATTGAAAACATGCATTTGGTTACATCTTGCATGGCAACTGAAACTGTGGGGTAATCCCTGCTCAGGGGGTGAACACCACCGCCCTTACCCAAACTGGCTCAGCTGTAAAACCCCCACCCTGGGAATGCCACACACACAGGGGACAATGTCACACTTGGCCCCCTCCAGGGGAAGTCTGTTTCACAGGCTGGGGGACTTTGCCAAATGTTAGAATAATTTTTCTCTTTGTCCCTGTCACCTTTGTGACAGCTACACATAGCTTCCCCTTTCTTTTCATAATCCGTATTGGGCCTATTTTCCACTTTTCTTTTTTTAGAATGTGCCAGCAGCTGAGCTGGAGTTGTGCAGGACCAAAGGAATTTGGATTTGCCACAAAATAGCTTCTATTGTAAGTTTATACAATTTTGGGATTTATTTGCCTTTTCATCACAAGTGACTTGTTGGAAGAGTAAATTCAAGGCATTTTATCTAGGGTCAATTTTGATTTCGGACAAGGAACAACATTACTTCTTCTGGTGCCCAGAGGATGCTTGTGAAGCCTCTGTTCCTCTTGCCCTGGGAGATGCTTGGGGGGGTTTTTCCCTGTCCCTGTCACCCCAGGCCATTCCCCAGGGGGTCTCCATCATTCTCACCCCAGAGAATGCCTGGGGGATTCTCCCTCCCTCTCACCCCTGTGCCAGGGGGTACTCAGGGCAGTCTCTGTCCCTCTCAGCCCAGGGGATGCTCGGGGGGTCTCCATCCCTCTGGCCTCAGGCAATGCCTGTGCAGGGCTGGGGACCAGGGGCTCTGTGTCCCTCTCACCGCTGAGGGTGCTCGGGCCTGGGGGGGCTCTCTGACCTTCTCACACCTGGGGAGGCCGGGGGGGTCTCTGTCCCTCTCAGCCCTGCTGTGACCCCACCCAAACATCATCGGGGTCAGAGGGACAGAGACACCCCCAAACCCCCAGAAGGGCTGAACCTGGGATTTGGTTTGGGGCTGAGGATTTAGGAAGGGGCTGGAATTGGGGCTGGGATTGGAGTTGGGGCTGAGATTTGGATTAGCGCTGGGATTGGGGTTAAGGCTAGACATGGGATTAACTATCGGGCTGGGGTTGGGATTGGGTCTTGGAATAGACGAGTCTGAAACTGGGATGAGAATAAATACAGAACTGAGTGTGTCTAAACGTGGAGTGAGATTGATACCAGGATCACTGTCAGGTTTGGGATTGAGCTCACCCAGAGTGGGACAGAGGGGATGTTACGGTGGGAAGGTTTGGGGAAAATCCTGGTTTGGGGAAAAACAAGGTGTGAATGCCTTGGGTTGGGGATTCCTCCCACCCACGTCCATTTCTAGAAGTCACCTGATGTCCCAAAATCAAGAGTAATTAAAAAAAAACCACCAGGAGTTTCCCATTTCCAGTCTCATCCCTCTTGGGTTATGGTTGGTCCCCCATCTCAAGGCTGGTGGGGATCCCATGGGTCCTAGGGATCCCCCCTCTCCAGGGTCCTGCTTTTGGATTCTGGGAGGTTCTGGGGTGCCAAGGTCCCCCTCTCCAGCCTCCCCTCAATCCAGCCACTTGGGGTTCCCCCTTCTTTCTACCACCCTGTCCTGGATTAGCCCAAATTTGGTCGAAACCCTCCAAAAGGAGTTTCCTCTAGAATGCTGATTCAGCAGCCCCACCCTCAGCCAGTTTGGGAAAATATTTCCTTAGAGGAAAGTGGAAAAAAAAGTTACTTTACAGGCAAAGCATTTACCAGCACAAAAATTGAACAATATTAAGCAATAAAACCTCTTGCTGCTCCAAAATAGATGACAAACTCCGAAAGTTCCTCCTTGGGTTGTAGCTCCCCACACTCAGCGTCTTATCAGTGTCTTATCAGTGTCTTATCAGTCTCTTTTCAGTCCCTCCAGCACTGGAAATGCTGTGGCCCAGGCTCAGCCAGGTGGGCCACAGGTGCGAGCTGCCAGTGGTGTTCTGACTGTTCAGTGCAGAGCAGATTTAAACAGCTCCAAAGAAAAAAAAAAACCACAGTCCAGGGAACTTCTCTGCCTCAGCGAGCTAAAAACTAACTAAAAGCAAAGGACAGCTCTGTCCTGCTGTCTGTCCATCCAGCAGCTGGAATGTAGAGGAATGCAGTGTATGAAAACAAACTGCTGCTTCTTCCTCCTCCCCTTCACTCTCAGAACCAGCCTTAAAGGTGCAGAACTCATTTCTGGGCTAAACAGACCGATGGGGTACGAGCATCACGAAGTCACCCCAGGACACGCCCCTGTCAGGGTCAGGGGGTCCCGTCCCCGCCTCATCTCCGGGCTGCCGGGGGTCCCCCAGCTCCGGTATCGCCCCTTCCCCTCTCCCCGCCCCGGGGGTCCCCCGTTCCACAGCCCCGGCTCTCACGGGGATCCCCAAAACCAATGTCCCGCCCCGTCGGTACCGGGCCATCCCCACGTGGACCCCCGGGACCCTCACGAGGGGCGATCGCGGCTGCTCTTCCCCGAAAAAGCTCCTCTTAGGGAGCCCGGAGATACCCGGGGCTCGAGTCCGGGATCTGCCGGCTCCGAACACTCTCCAAAAAACCCTCACGGAGACCCCTGGCTGGAGCCGGGGCGAGCTCGGCCTCCGCCCTCCCCTGCGGCTCGGGGCTGGGGGCGATGCTCCCGGGGCAGGGGGTGCTGCAGGCTCGGCGTGCGGGCGCTGCGAGCGCCGCGATTCTCCCGCTCCTGCTCCTCCTCTCCCTCCTCTTCCTCCCGCATTTCCTCCGCTCCCAGCTCGGACCCCCCTTTCCCACCGCTCTGCCCCGCGGCTCCGCAGCCCCGGCTGCTGGGTGGGGGAGCCCCCGATCGGCCCCAGGGCTGGGCAGGGGCTCGGGGACCCCCCCGGGGCGGATCCGTCCCCCGGCCCGAGCCCCAAATTCCGCTCCGGGTCCGCCGGGCTCTGCGGGCCCGCCTGGCAACCGGTGAGTCATCGGCAAGAAAAGCTCTGGTTGGTTGGAAATTGTTTACCGCGTCCTCTGAGTGGCTGGAATTGTAAAAGGCGCTACGCCCTGCGGGTGTTCCTGGGAGCTGCGGAGTCCGGGCGGGAGCCTTTTCCTGTTTCTTTCTGTTCTCTGAGACCTCTTTCCTTTTTCTTTCTCTCTTTGAGACCTCTTCCCGCTTTCTTTCTCTCCCTTTCTCCTCCCCATTTCTTGTTCCGTTCAGTCCACGCTCAATAATCGTCGGTTGCTGTCCCACGCTCTCATTCGCTCCTTCGGTGCGGCAGAGGCGTCTCTCCCTCGCGGGGTCGTAATCCATGGACAGGGTCCCTTCCCACCCCAGTCCCTGGAAAATGTCCATCAATGCCACCTTTGCTGTGTGCTCTGGGAGCCCACAGAGCTGCTGGATCTTCTCCCCTTGGGAGAGAAGTTCCTTGGGAGGCACGGCAGGAGCAGCACCCTGGGAGCCTCGGGAATGCCCCTCTGGGATCCACGGCACACACTGCCAGGGTCTGGAATTCCAGTTCTCAGCTATGAAAAGATGTTCCTGCCCTTGAGGGCAAAGCTGTCAAGAAGGAGCCAAAAGCCAAGTGGAGCAAGATTTTACAGTGGCATTTCACTGCGAGCCTTCATAACTTCCCCCATGGTTGTTGTAGCTCCTGAACTGGGAATTAAATCTGGGCACGGTCTTTGGTGTGAGCATCCCTGGGTCAAGGGAGACACTGAGAGAGAAACAGAGCAGACAAAGAGAGGCAGGAGAGAAAAGAGGGCACAAACACAGTCAGCTGAGAAGGTGCCACTCTGAAAACAGACCAGAACTGACTGAAAAGGAATAGAACAGAAAGGAATAATTTTGCACCTTTTATTTACTATCAAAATACAATTTCTTCCCCTTCTCACAAACATCTTGCCAGTGTCATTCAGCAGGGCTGTCAGAAAGTCCTTCATTCTGGGTGGATGTTCCAGGCTGCAGCCACAAGGAAAGAGGAATGGGGATTTTCCTGCTCCTGGGGAGTTTGACATCCTCAGCTGAGGAGAGGAGGAGGCACCAAAAGAAAAGGGCAGCTGGGCTTCACCCTTCCACAGGAAAAACGGGGCGGGGGAATCTCTCATCCTGTCTGCTGCTGCTCCCACAGGGATGTGAGGGCCGATCCCAGAGCCCCAGTGGTCACAGTCAGGGCTGCCCTCAGGGAATGCTTGCCTGGTACTGAGGGGCAGCGTGGGAGCACCTGGATCTTGGGACACCCAGCTGCCCCTCATGTTTGGAGGTGCCTGAGGAGGGCTGGGACAACGCCAGGGACATCCTGCAGTGACATCCCCCCTGTCCTGCCCTGTGGGTGAGCTCAGTCAACAAACCTGACCTTGATCCTGGTCTCAATCTCACTCCATGTTTAGACACACTTACAGTTCTGTATTTAATCTCATCCCAGTTTCAGACATGTCTAGCCCTAGACCCAATCCCAACCCCAGCCCGATAGTTAATCCCATGTCTAGCCTTAACCCCAATCCCAGCGCTAATCCAAATCTCAGCCCCAACTCCAATCCCAGCCCCAATTCCAGCCCCTTCCTAAATCCTCAGCCCCAAACCAAATCCCAGGTTCAGCCCTTCTGGGGGTTTGGGGGTGTCTCTGTCCCTCTGACCCCGATGATGTTTGGGTGGGGTCACAGCAGGGCTGAGAGGGACAGAGACCCCCCCGGCCTCCCCAGGTGTGAGAAGGTCAGAGAGCCCCCCTAGCCCCAAGCACCCTCAGTGGTGAGAGGGACACAGAGCCCCTGGTCCCCAGCCCTGCACAAGCATTGCCTGAGGCCAGAGGGATGGAGACCCCCCGAGCATCCCCCAGGGTGAGGGGACAGAGACCCCCGAGCATCCCCTGGGCTGAGAGGGACAGAGACTGCCCTGAGTACCCCCTGGCACAGGGGTGAGAGGGAGGGAGACCCTCCAGGCATTCTCTGGGGTGAGAATGATGGAGACCCCCTGGGGAATGGCCTGGGGTGACAGGGACAGGGACACCCCCTGGGGAATTGCCTGAGGTGACAGGGACAGGGACACTCCTGGGGGAATGGCCTGGGGTGACAGGGACAGGGACAAGCCCCCCAAACCCCTGCCAAGCATCCCCCAGGGCGAGAGGCACAGAGACCCCTTGAGCATTCCCTGGGCACTGGACAAAATAATTTGGCAGAAATCAAACTTGACTCTGCATAAATCACTTTGATGAATATTTGATTTTCCCACAAGTCAGATGTGATGAAAATGCAAACAAATCCCGAACATTAATAAACTGTCAGTACAAGCAATTTTGTGGCAATTCCAAGTTCTACTGGTTCCTGCACAGCTCCAGCTCAGCTGCTAGCACATTCTGATAAAAGTGTAAATTCAGCCCAAGACAGATATCATTAAAAGGAAAGTAAACTCTTTGTAGCTGTCACAAAGGCGACAGGGATGAAGAGAAAAATGATTCTCACATTTCGCAAAGCACTCAAGCCTGGGAATTCAGGAGTTTTTTGGGAATTTAGCTACTTGAGCTGAGCTTCTTGTAGGACTATTAGCAGCCTTGTGTTCCTCACCATGGGGTGAATGAACCTTGTCAGTCTCGCTGGTATCATTTGCTCCCTTTCCTCCTGTGATTTTAAAAAACATTTCAAGGAAGGATGTTGCAGACATTTTTTCATAAAATCCTCTCTTTTGGGATTTGTCCTTTCTGGGAAGCTGAGGCCCCAGAAGAAAAATGCAAACAATAATTATCTGCTGATGTGGAATGTAACAGGAGCATCTGTGATTGGTCTTCTGGGAGTGTTTGGATTTGCTGACCACTCACAGGAGAGTTGGTCCTTGCTTTCTGCTGGACACAGAACTTTGTTATTCATTCTCTTCTTCCTATTCTTAGCTTAGCAAGCCTCTGCAACTTTTCTCTTTATTCCTTTTAGCATATTTATAATGTATTATATATCATATATCAATAAATCCAGCCTTCTGATCATGAACCAAGATTCTCGTCCACTTCTCTCACTCTGAAGACCTTCATCAGGTCGCTGTAATAGGACAACAAAATATTTTCTTTACACTCCAGGCCCACAAAGGCGATTTACCTCATCAGTTCTCCCATAAGTCACTCAGAGGAAGCTGCAGCCCAGTTTCAAAGAGTTCCTCCAGAGAGAACCACAACCTCCTCAGAGGAGGGAACCATGCTGTTGTCAAAGGCACTTGGGGTCAGAGAACAGTGCCTAAACTCACTGTGCCAAAATAATTTCACAGTCTGGTGAGTCTGGTTAAGAAAAGTGTTAGAGAGATTCCTCTGCCCCAATTAAGGTGATAATGAGACCGAACCCAAAATGAATTTTATTGAACAGTAAATGGGATAGAAAAGGGGGGACAGGAAGGGAATGACAGGAAAAAGAGCCCTCCCCTGGGGCAGGGTAAGTGTGATATTGTTCCCTGTATGCGTGGCATTCCCAGGGTGGGGGTTTTACAGCTGAGCCAGTTTGGGTAAGGGCGGTGGTGTTCACCCCCTGAGCAGGGATTACCCCACAGTTTCAGTTGCCATGCAAGATGTAACCAAATGCATGTTTTCAATCCCCAACTTCAGCAACTCTTATAAACAGGTGGGGCAGTGTTCTTTATCTCTTCCATGACTCAGCCCTGATAATGCCCTCCAGGGGAGATATCTCCTGTGAATGGGCCATTGAGTGTCACTGCAGAACTGATAAAATTCCATCCTCCCATTGTGGGATGCTCCGCCCAGGGGGAGGATCCAAGCATTCCTACCTCGATATAAGCTGACACTTTGCTACACCAGGAGCAGTTTGCCTACTGAATTCCCAGAGGACAAGAACTCCATAACCAGCACTGGACATCCAGAGGAAGACCAGACCCTTCTACAGGATCACTGCTTTGTCAGAGTTGTGTTCATCTCTCCAACAGGACTGCAGCCACCATTTATTGGGACTGCTGCCACCACCCTGAACAACAGGGTGTCAGGTTATATCCTGACTCTGTCAGTTTAAGGCAGTGTTTCTGTATCATTGCCTTGATCTTCATTTCTTTTAAATTGTAATTCTGGTTTAGACCCTCCCCAGGTTTGCCTTCAAACCGGTACAAAAGACAATGTGTGCACCCTTTGTTTTCTTCCCAGAACAGGATTTCCCATTCCTAAACCTTGATTGGATGGAGAAGGAGGCTGTGAGGAAGAGGAAGGATCCCCGGGACACCCAGATAGGTGAGGAGGAAGTCAGTTCCTATTTCCCCCTCTCTCCTGCTCTATCTCCCAGCCCAGCACAGCCCCCAGCTGCAGGACAACCCTGCTGCCAACGCCATCCTGCCGGGGATGCCCTGGGGGAATCTCCTTCCCCTTCCCTCTGGCATGGAGGCAAATCCCATCCTGTCCTTGTCCTTCCTTCCCCAGGGAAGGAACTGAGGATGGAGACCAGGGAGGAAAAATCTGCATGGCAGAACCTCGTGAAAGAGGCCGTTTTGAGTGATTCTAGCGCACAGGAATCCAACAGGGAAGAAAAACCTCAGACATCCCCCATGAGGAGGGGCTCCAATCCCAGCCCAGGGTGCTCTGAAGAAGAAAGAGCCACCCTGAGCCAGGAAGGTGGGCAGAGCTACAGCCAGAGTTCAGAGCTGGTGGTCCATGAGCAGCTTCATGATGGGGAGAAGCCCCACAAGTGCTTGCAGTGTGGGAAGAGCTTTAGGCGGAGCTCCCACCTGATCAGCCACCAGATGATCCACACTGGGGAATGGCCCTACAAGTGTGGGGAGTGTGGGAAGGGCTTCAGCTACAGATCCAACCTTGTGACCCACCAACGCATCCACACGGGGGAGAAGCCCTACGAGTGTCCCCAGTGTCAGAAGAGGTTTCAGAGCAGCTCCAATCTCCTCCAGCACCAGCGGATTCACACTGAGGAGAGGCCCTTCCTCTGCCCTGAGTGCAGGAAGGGCTTGAAGCACAAGTCCGACCTCATCAAGCACCGGCGCATCCACACTGGGGAGAGGCCCTACCAGTGCGCCACATGTGGGAAGAGCTTCACCACCAGCTCTCACTTGACCAGACACCAACGGAGCCACCAGTAAGGGATCCCTGCAAATGCCACAAATGCAGGAACAGCTTCATCCACCACTCCAGCTTCATCCCCCATGGGAGAACCCACATTGGGAAGAGCCCTGCTGATCCATGTTCCCCATGATCCATGCTGGGAAGACACCAGTCCCTTTCCCTGCCCCTACCAGTGTCATGATGAGGCATTGAAAAACATGAAGGTCTTGTCATGGCTGTGTCATTACATTCACTCCCACCTCAGAGAATTTCCAGGTGCAGAAAAGGGACACTCTCTCTCTCTCTCCCTGAGAAGAAGGGTGTCCTTTCCAAACAGGGGAAATTGTGGCCAGGAATACCCAGTGAGTTGTGTTTTAGTTTTCCCAGTAAACTGTTTCATTTATCCCTTCTGTTATCAATATTGTTTCAGTTCTGTTTGTCCCTTATCTTGTTCCTGTTCCTAATAAATTGTTCTTATCCTGTCAGTTTCTCAGCTGTTTAGGTGACCTGGAAAGGCCTTGGGTGGCCTTGGACAACCCGCGCTTCAAAGGACGAGAAGAGGCTCCAGATCTTTTCTCGGTCTCGGTGTTTATTAATTGTTTATCTAAAATATTTTCTCTTGGCCCGACAGAGGTCTGCACAGCAGCCAGCCATGAGCACACTGAGCGCCCCCGGGGCGGTCACCTATCTTTATACTCAAAGTTACGTATACAATATTTATCATTTTTTCCCCAATACCTTTTACCCTTATTAACCAATGCACTTTTAGTAATAACCAATCCCAAAGTGCCAACATCACCACAGAAGATGGAGGCGAAGAAGAAGAAGAAGAAGAAGAGGACACGCCCCAATTCCTCCATCTTACTTCTTTAGACCCCCCTGTACAGAAATCCTAAACCCTGTGTCTTACACTCTAATTAACTTATCCCGTCACCATTTACCCCAGTGAAATCCTCCTATCCTCATACAGGTGTCATCTCCTGTGTAGGATCAAAGTCTAGCCACCAGACACTTCTGGCAACATTCCAGGACTCCCGAGAGCCCCAAGGGTGGTCTCGGTCCCTCTGCACCTCACTCCTGAGGTGCTGAGATCCCACATTATCCCAGCCCGGGATCTTTGCCTTTGTGCTTTCCATGGGAGGCGGGAGGGCAGTGAGGGCAGCGCGGTTTTAGCAGGAGCAGGAAATTGGGGAATCCCATTCCTGAACCCCGGCCCATGGAAACCAGCATCCCAGCTGGTCCCAGCCCTGGTCGCCATGGCAACAGCCTTTGGAGCGGTCCTTGGCTGGGGCTGTGGGAACCTCTTCCCTCTGGTGCCCAGGGACAGGAGTGGAGGGAACGGCTGCAGCTGAGTTGGGGCAGGCTCAGGTTGGATGTCAGGAAAAGGTTTTTGCCCAGAGGCTGCTGGGGCCCTGCCCAGGCTCCCCAGGGAAGGGTCCCAGCTCCAGGGGCTCTCTGAGCTTCAGCAGCGTTTGGCCAGAGCTGCCAGGCCCAAGCCCAGGCTGGCATTGTTGGGGTGTCCTGTGCAGGGCCAGCAGCTGGACTGGAGGATCCTGATGGGTCCCTCCCAGCTCAGCCAATTCTGTGGTTCTGGGATCCCATGAGCCTGGGGATGGGGCTGCCAATGGTTGCCATGGCAACGGGCTGTGGCCTGAGCTGGTGTCCATGGCAACCATCCCTGGCATGGGGTATCCATGGAGCTGCCAAGGGACTGGCCATAGCAACAGGGGGCTGCTGATGGTTGCCATGGAAACTGACCATAGCAACAGGGGGCTGCTGATGGTTGCCTGCTAAGGATCAGGTTTGTCACAGGCCCTCAGAGGGGTTCCATGGGGACTTTCCAAGAGTCTCCAGGCTGTTCCAGAGCTGGAATGTCACAGGCACAGACAGGGGCTCCATGGAGACCTCCCAGGGCTTTCTGGGGATGGTAAAGAGCCCTGTGGTCAGAGGCAGTCTCAGCCATTCCATGGTGACATCCCAGGGGACCTTGGGCTGCAAAGGCACCGATCTGTCACAGGCACTCATGGGGGCTCCACGGTGACATCCCAGGAGTCCCCAGGCTGCCAAAGAGCCAGGATGTCTCAGACACTCACAGGGGTTTCTGTCATGGGCAGATATATTTATATAAATATGTATTCTCTATTATGGTAATGATTAGACAAAATTGCCTTAATCAGACATATTTATGCCAGTATGTAAGATACGTAAAATATATTATTCAGAGCACTAGGAAATTATTGCAAAGCAACTGTATTAAGCAAAACCTGTAATTAAGCAGAGATTGATGTCACTCCCCTAGACCAATGACCATGGGCAATTCCCTTTGGCTCAGCCTGGAGCAGTGACCTTGAGGGTTTCCCCACCACTGGGAGGAATCCCCACACCCCTCAAGAAGGGAAATGTCAGGAGATGCTGCCATTAAAATATGGGATGGGGCTTTTCTCGTCTGAGGTGCTGCCCTGTCAGTCAGATGTGCCCAGGCTGGGCCAGCTCAGCAGCGCTGCAGAAGCTCTCAGTGGTGTCACTTGGTTGTTCCTTTCTCTGGGGATTTTTCCAGCTCTGCCACAGCTTCAGCTCCCTCTGAGGATGTTGAACTTTGAGATGGAGGAGTCAGGCTGGTTTCAGCATTATTCACCCCAAAAGCAGTGAGACACCCCTCCTTCATTTCCCACCGGGGGCTTTGCAAACAGGACCTTGTCAGAGTTGTTGGAGCCCATTGCAGGCAGAGCCTCCTGCTCCAGCTGGAACTGCCTTTCCTGTGCCATCAGCAGGGCAGGTCCCGCTGCAGGAAAAGCCCCAGGCCATCCCCGGCACAGGGAAGGGCTCGGGCACAAGGGCAGAGTGCCGTGCTGGGAGCTGTGCCAGGGAGAGCCTGAGGCACCAAAGGCACCTTGGCAGCAGCAGCTGCTTGCAGGCCATGGCCAGAAGCCTCCCTTGGCAGCCCGGCCTGGTGGCCACCACTGCAGAGCTGCTGCCTCAGGGCTCATTCCTGGCTGGGCTCTGAAAAGCCACTTCTGCCCCAGGAGCCTGACTGGGAAGCCACTGGCCCCAGCACCTTGGGGACAAGATATTGATGACAAAACTCTTCATGCCCGCAGAGCCAAGGCAGGGGCAGAGGAAAGGGCAGAGCCAGGCCCAGGGGACAGGGCTGCCATGGTGATGGCTGTGAGGTCACTGCCCCAGCAGCAGCCTGGCTGCCCTCAGCAGACATTCTGGCCAGAAGCCTTGTGAGGGCACCCAGCATATCAGAGAACCCACAATGCAGGAATTCTGTCACTGGAGATGAGAGGGTTTCAATGGGCAATGCTGCACAAAGCTCCTGCTCTTGGACAATTCCTGGGATGGGGAATCCACTTCTCTGGAAAAACGGTTGCAGTTTCCTGCCACTTTCTTAATTGTAAAATATTTCCTCCTTCTAACAAATGTTAATTTGTCCCCATTCAGTTTAAAGATACTGACCCGTTTTCTGTCACTGTAGGATTTAGGAGAAAATAACTTCGAATGCTATTTTTCCCTTTTCACAGACCTTGGAGAGGACTCAAAAATCTCCCAGAATGGGGTTTGGAGGCCTCATCACAAAACCAGCAGGCAGAGCCTGCAGCCTCTGTGGTCAGTGGTGTAGAGACTGAGGACTGAAAGGGAATAGCCTGGGAGGGATGGATGGGTGGTTTCAGAGAGGCTGAAGCTTTTCTTCACAGTATGAATAAGCCTGAAGAAGACCTAATAGCACCAAGTGCAGCTTGGGAGGTCCAGACTGAACACCAGCAGAAAGGAATTTCCCTGTCAGAGCAGGAGTGTGGTACAGCACATCCCCAGAAGGAGCCTGGAGCAGCCCAAGGCTCTGTGTGGGCAGGCAGAGGCAGGCAGGAGGCAGAGCTGTCAGCAAAGGAAGGGCCCAGACACGTGGGGCAGCCAGGGATGCCGACAGCCTGCAGGGACAGAGGCGCAGGTTTGCTCAGCAGCAGAAACACCTTTCCCTCGCTTGTCCCCAGCTGTCATCAATGCCACCAGTGTTCTGCTCTACCTGGAACCTGGGCACATTTTCTCAGTCCTGTCCCTCAGATGGATCTATTTAAATTATGAGAAACTTCAGTGTTTCACCCTCTTTTTGAGTCCCTGAGAAGGTTTTTTTGAGCACACTCCGAGGGACTGAGTCTGATGCAAAGAGCAGCAAAGCCCCAGAGGCTCATTAAAGTCCCTGTGCTGTGTCTGTGCTGCTGAGCTGGGCTGGGGTCCTGGCCCAGAGGCAGCTCCTGGCAAGGGCAGCGCTGCAGAGAGACAGCTCTGGCCAGGAGCAGCTCCTGTGCACAGCCCAGCAGGGCTGGGGCACTGCCAGGGCCCCTCAGGGACACCAGCAGGTCACAGACAGAGCTCTCAGGGGCTCAGCACTGCCAGGGGCTGTAGGATGGCCCAGAGGGGGCTGTGTCACAGCAGCACCTCTGGGGCTGTGTCACAGAGGCACAGAGCAGCTGGGATGTCAGCAAGGGGCTGTGGGACAGCACAGAGTGGGCTATGTGAGGTCACAGATTGGGCTGTGACATCGCAAAATTTGTTGTGTGAGGTCACTGAGCAGCTACAGCGTCATAGAGGGGACTTTGTGACATCACAGAACAGGCTGTGAGATCATGGCATGGCTGCATGACATCATAGAGCTGGCAGTGAGGTCAAAGTATGTGCTGTGACCTTACAGAGTGTCAGTATGACATCACAGAGAGGGTTTTGTGACATCACTGAGGGGGGTTGTTACATCACAGAGCTGGCTGTGACATCATAGAGTAGGGTGTGAGGCCATAGAGCAGATCCTGACATCATAGAAGGTGGCTCTGTGACATCAGGGAGTGGGCTGTGACAACACTGGGTGGCTGTGTAACATCATAGAACAGGCTGTGACATCACAGTAGAGACTGTGAAATCATAGAGTAACTTTCTGACATCACAGAGACTTCTGTGACATCACAGAGCAGCTGTATCACATCATAGCGTGGCATCTCAGAGTTGGCTCGGGGACATCACAGGGGCTGTGTGACATCACAGGGGCTGTGTGACATCATAGGGATCTGTGTGACATCACAGGGGCAGTGTGACATCACAGGGGCAGTGTGACATCACGGGGGCTCTGGGACATCACAGGAGCAGTGTGACATCACAGGGGCTGTGTGACATCACGGGGGCACTGTGACATCACAGGGCCTGTGTGACATCACAGGGCCTGTGTGAGGTCCCTGGGGAGGTCACTCTGCCCCGGCCCCCCTCACAGTTCCCCCAGAGCAGTCCAACCCTGCTCGTGCACAGCGGGGTCCCCTGTCCCCCCGGGTCCCCCCGCCCCCGGCCCCGCAGCCTCCCCCAGAGGATGTTCCACGAGATCGACTCCAGAGCCTGACATGGGGACAGGGGGCCGGGGCCCTGGGGGTGGCACAGGGGGACAGGGACCCCCCGGCAGCGTCCCCGTGTCCCCCATGGCCAGAGCCTGGGCCAGGGCTCCTTCACCCTGTTACCAACGAGGCCTTGAGAGCGCTGAAGAAATCCCCAGCAAGGGAGCAGCAATAACCAGACTGAATATTAAGGGACAGCAGCACAAAGTTCCTTGGCAAGAGTCACTCTGCTCCTGACTGGACACTTCAGGCACAACAAGGAAGCAAAGCAACAACAAAACCAAACAGAATCCAAACAATCAAACCAGAAATTTACTGAGAAATGGGGCTTTCATTCCTAAGGAAAAGAACTGTCCTTCTTATCTCGGTGCCCATGGCCAGAATTGGGATTTCACCTCCAGTATTCCCTATTGTGACAGAGTGGAGGAATTTCTTGTCTCAAGACATTTCATGTGTGGGGAGTGTTGCAGTGTGTTGCAATTTCCTGTTTTAAACTTCCCAGCCCCTTCCCAGGTGTGGCAATATCTCTCTTCCCCTTCCCCCTCGCCCCCTGCGGGGCTGTCAGTCAGTCTTAGCATTCCAGCAAGGCCATCGTGTGGTTGGTCAGGTTCAAAAGATGCCCCTGTGCCCAGAGGTCATTGGTCTGTCTGGGTGTCATCGTTGCCTGAGACCCTGCCCCTCCCACCTGGTTGGTGGCTCAGCTGTCCCTTCCCTCCCCCTCCCCCCGGAGCTTAAAAAGTCACTCAGGCCTTGCGGTCGGGATTCTGTTGGTGCTGTTACCTAAGATTCAGATGTCTGTGTCCATGGAATAAACTCTTGATATTAACCCTCCAGCAGAATCTCTCTCCTTTTCCTCCTCACCTTAGCCTGAAGCCTTCTCACCTGAGGCAAACTGAGTTTCCACAAGCCAGGACTTGTTTTGGCACTCAGCTGCACCATCCAGCCAGCCAAAAGTGTCTCTGAGGTGAAACACCACAGTTGCCGCCTTTGGCCCAGGAGCAGGGGTCAGAGGAGCCATGGCACAATCTACCTGGTAATATTGGGATCTTATTCCAATAAGGGAGGAAGGGGCAGGTCCAGCCCTCCCCTGTCCTGGAAGCCCAGCCCTGCCCTGCCCTGTGACCCCAGTCCCCCCAGAGCCTCTATCCCAGCCCAGCAGTGTCTGCCAGTCTCTGGCACAGCACAGGCAATGCTCCACAGCCACCTCTGCAGCCCCAGCCCAGCTCCTGAGGGACCAAATGACCCACAGTCCCACCTGGGGGAAGGGCCCAGGAAGACCAAGGGGTATTGAAGGCTGACCACAAGGCAAGCACATATCTTGACCCTACCTCCTGTTGGAATTTCCATCTGAACGCTACTGGAATCCAGGAGTTGGTACCTCTGTGTGTGCTCCTCTGTATCCTTTTTGCCTCTCTCTCTTTCTGTCCTTTTCTTCTATTTCGGTCCTTTTGCAAATTTGAGTAATGTAAAATTCAAATAGCTTAGAGTTTGTGAAGTTGAATGGGCCAAGTCAGTGCTTTAAGAAGTGTTCTGTGTTGATTGAATGTCATATTAAATCTTTTGCCAAAAATTCTCTGATTTTCTAAAGTTACCAGTAAAGACTGTTTTGTTGTTTTGAGCTCCTGAGGATCTCTTGTTGGTATTTCTCCAGGAAGTCCAATTCAGAATACAGAAACAATTGTAATTCCTTTTAAATATCTCCTTGACAGAGTTTTCTACTGGATGGGAGTCAGGGCTTGTCTGTCCTGCTTGGCACAGCCCAGGCAGGGCTTTCCCAGCCACATTCCACACTCCATTTCCCAGCTGGAGCCGCTGCTGCCTCTGAGTTGTGCTGCCCCAGCCCCAGGGACGCTCTCCTTGTCTGCCCATTCCCCCACGGTCTCTGGGCAGGGATGGCCTCAGTGGGGGCTGCTGACATCCTCAGCACCTTGGAGGCTGCTGCTGAATTTTCCTGCTCCAGAGGCTTGTTCAGCCTTCAGCTCTTCAGTGCAGGAATTCAGTGTCCCAGGGCTCATTAGCATCGAGAACACCTTAACAAGCCAAATCTCTGGGGATAATTTGATTTAGGTGTTCAAATCAAATGTGTGGTTAATTAGTATGATTTCTGAAGCCAATTCAATGTGAATACCCTGATTTAAAAAAAAAAAAAAAAACAGCAAGAAAATATTTTTTTAGGTCCTGTAATTTTTTTTACTAGTAATTCATTGAAATGTGCAATCTCCAATTGACATTGAATCCAAGTACCTCCTCATGCAGTTTGACTGGGTATGAAAATCAGGACCTTTCATGGCTGACAATCAATCAGACTCTGTCCCTACCCCCACCCCACCATTTTCCCCATCCAAGGCTGGCACTCAGAGCAGCCTTGTGCAAATCTGAGCTCCCTCCAGCCCACACTGGACCTAGCCAACAGACCACAGTTGAACAGGATATAACTTAATAAAAATTACACCATTAAAATAACAATCATACAATTACAAACTCTTCCCTGAGCTATGTGCAAAGTCCCAGCATGTCTGATGAGTCCACTGTTCACAAGTGATTTGCATACTAAAATTAATTTTTGACTAATGTGGTTCTGTGATAGATATAAACACAATTAAGTTCTTGTATCAGGATTCTTGTCCTGGACTGAGGACAGAACAGCTCAAACAATTCCTGATTTGCAAATCTATCAGTGGTGGATGGAGAAGGGAGGTCAGGCTGCTCTTGGTGTTGAGGAAATGCTGAAAGCAGCCTGACTCATTTCATCTCCTCATGCCCAGGCTGATCTCCCCTCTTTCCCCTTCCACCCATTGGCTTTTGTCTCCCCGCAGACCCCCAGAGAAGAGCCTGGCTCTGTGTTCTCCATCCCCTCCTGGCTGGCACTGCCAGGCTGGCATGAGGAGCCCCTCAGCCCTCCCTGCTCCAGGCTGGACAAGGCCAGGTCCCTCAGCCTCTGCTCACAGCCCAGGGGCTCCAGCCCCACCTTGGAGGCCCTTCCCAGACCCTGCTCCAGCTGCCAGACATCTTTCCTAGCCTGGGGAACCCAACCCAGGCCACAGTGACCTGGATAATCCCCGTCCTTGATGTCCTGGTCACACCGCCCTGGCCCCTTGTCCCCTGTCAGGCTCTGGGGTGGATCCTGTGGAACATCCTTTGGTGGAGGCTGTGGCTCCAGGTGGGCCGGGGGGATCCCGGGGGACGGGGACCCTGCTGGGCATGAACAGCATTGGAGTTGTTGGGAGAAACTGTGAGGGGGAGCTGGGGCAGAGTGACCAACCCAGTGACCTGACACAGCCCTGCTGGGACGTCACACAGCCCCTCTGTGATGTCACAACCAACTCTGTTATGTCAGTCTGCTCTGGAATGTCAGATACCTGCCCTGTGATGTCACAGAGGCAGTCTATAATGGCTTTGTGATGACCTCACATAACCCACTCTTTGATGTCACAGCCCATTCTTTGACCTCATGTTAGCAGATGAGAAATTGTCTCCACCAGGTGAGCTGACACCTGGGGCTTGTTCTCCACAACCCCAGGCCTGTGGAAACTACACAATGCCGATTGTGTGGGAAGAGAACTGGAAGTTCACCATCCTGAGTGTCCTGCCAGCTCAGCCAGGCCCACTTGAACATTGGGGTTAATGAGCACCAGGGACCACCAGAGACCCCCAGGACAGAAGAATACATGGGTAAAGGGGAGAGGATGATTTTGGGGAAATGATTACCATATGTGTGTTTAGTCCAGGGCAATCAATGAATATGCATGCAAAATACAGAATATAAACAGAAACTTTCCTGTACTCAGCATGCACGGCATTGGAAGAAGCTATCCCTGTGCATCCAGCTGAATAAAGAATGCTGCTTCTTTATGCTACATTGGTGTTAAGGAGTTTTCTGGTTTACTGAATTTTTGGTAACACTTCCACTTCCAAGGAAAGCTCAGTCTGCTGCTGTTCACAAACAGAGAAGGGCTGGTGGCAGATGTGGGGCTCAGAGGCTGCCTGGGGCACAGTGACCATGAAATAATCAAGTTTTCAATGTTCTGTGAAAGAAGGAGGGGCAGCAACAAAACTTCTGCACTGGAATTAGGAAGGGCAGACTTTGGCCTATTTAGGATGCTGATCTGGGGAGTACCAAATAAGGTCCTGATTTTTTAAGTGAAACAGCCCTTAAAAACAAAGGGGTCCAGGAAGGATGGACACATTTCTAGAAAGTAATCTTAAGCGGGAAGGAGCAGCCTGTCCCAGTGTGGCAAAAGATGAGCTAGTGAGGAAAATTACTGGCCTGGCTGCCCATGGAGCTGTTGTGGGAACTCAGGGGCAAAAAGGACTGGCACGGCAGGAAGTTTTAAGGATGTTTTTAGGTTATCAGAAAGAACATTAGAGTGGTGAAAGCTCAATCAAAACTTAACCTGACCCATCCTTTAAAGAAAAAAAAAAGTTTGTATAAAAATTTTTTAGCAAAAGGAGGGCGAAGGAGAACCTCTACTCTTTATTGGATGCAGTGGAGAAGATAGTAAGTAAAGATAAGGAAATGGCTGAACTGCTTAACACCTTGTTTGTCTCAATTTTCAATATTAGGACAGGCTGTCCTCAGGACAAGTATTCTCCTGAGCTGGTAGATGGGCACAGGGAGCAGAACAGCCCCCTCTGTAATCCAGGAGGAATCAGTTGGTGACCTGCTTAGCCACTCAGATGGTCACAGGTGTATGGGATCGGATGGGATCCATCCCAGGGGGATGAGGGAGCTGGTGGATGAGCTCCCCAAGCTGCTCTCCATCATTTACCATCAGTCCTGGCTCAGCAGGGAGGTCCCAGAGCACTGGAGGTGCCAATGTGAGCCCATCCCCAAGAAGGGCTGGAAGGAAGATCTGGGGAACTCCAGGCCTGTCAGCCTGACCTGGGTGCCCAGCAAGGTTATGGAACAGATCACCTTGAGTGCCATCCCAGGGCACCCACAGGATGGCCGAGGGGTCAGAGCCAGCCAGCGTGGATTTAGGGGTGGCAGGTCCTACCTGACCAACCTGGTCTCCCTTTATGACCAGGTGACCCACCTGTGGATGCAGGAAAGGCTGTGGATGTTGTGTACCTGTACTTCAGCAAAGACTTTGACTCTGTCTCTAACAGCATTGCCTGGAAAAGCTGCAGCCCACGGCTTGGGCAGGTTCCCTCCTCACTGGGAGATTTAAGGGCTGGCTGGAGGCTGGGCCCAGAGAGTGGTGGGGATGGTGCTGCACCCAGCTGGTTTCCAGGCACTGGTGCTGTCCCTCAGGGATATGTGTTGGGCCCAGTCCTGTTTAATATCTTCACTGATGATCTGGCTGAGGGGATTGAGTCCACCATTCAGAAATTGCAGATGACACCAAGCTGGGTGTGAGTGTGGATCTGCTGGAGGGCAGGACAAGAAGATACAGCCTTGAGCTGCACCAGGCGAGGTTGAGGCTGGACAATAAGAAGTTCTTCACAGAAAGGGTGAGTGGGCATTGGAATGGGCTGGCCAGGGAGGGGGTGGCAGAGTCACTGTCCCTCTCCAGTGGCACTTAGTGGCATGGTCTGGGTGACAAGGCAGTATTATGGCATTGGTGGGATTGAATGATCCCAAAGGTCTTTTCCAGCCTATTTGATTCTGTCATTCTGTGATGACTGGGGGACACTGGGGCCATTGTGACACTGCAGGGCCTTGTGGAACTAATAGGACCATGGTGACACCGTGCAGCCCCACAGAACCAGGGGTCCACTGTGGTGTTGTAGGGTCAAATGGAACCAGGGAGTGCATCGTGACACTCTGGGTCCTCATGGAACCACAGAGACCATTGTGACACTGCAGGGCCTTGTGTAACCAAGGATTTTCACCATTTTGACACTGCAAAAACAAAGAGAGCATTGGGGGACTCCAAAGCCCAGCAGAACC
The DNA here is from genome assembly GCF_027579445.1 of Ammospiza nelsoni. Taxonomy (NCBI): domain Eukaryota; kingdom Metazoa; phylum Chordata; class Aves; order Passeriformes; family Passerellidae; genus Ammospiza; species Ammospiza nelsoni. Next base: position 20,984,190 of record NC_080668.1, on the reverse strand, counting down.
AAGGGGACATTGTGACACTGCAGGGCCTGATGGAACCAAGGGGACATTGTGACACTGCAGGATCCTGTGTAACCAAGGGACCACTGTGACACGATGGAGCCTCAAGGAATCTGCAAGAACATTGTGACACTGTGTGGCCTCGTGGAAACAAGGAGTCCATTGTGACACTGAGGAGAGTTGTAGAACCACAGAGACCATGGTGACAGTGTGGGACCTCATGTGACCATGGGACCATTGTGACACTCTGGGGCCCCATGGAACCAAGGGGCCACTGTGAAATTGCAACACCAATGAGAACATTGTGACACTGTGAAGCCCTATGGAACCAAGGAGTCCGTTGTCGTATTTTGGACCCCCATGAAACCAAGGAGACCATTGTTTCTCTGCATGGTCTCATGGATCCAAGGAGACCAGTGTTACAGTGCAGGGCCTGGAATAATCAAGAGGACATTGTGACAATGAGGGGCCCCATGGAACCGAGGACATCTTTGCAGATTACACCAAACTGGATGTGAGTGTTGATCTGCTGGAGGGTAGGAGGGCTCTGCACAGGGCTCTGGACAGGCTGGATCCAGGGCCCAAATCCAACAAGGTGAGGTTGAACAAGACCAAGTGCTGGGTCGTGCACTTTGGCCACAACAACCCCTGCAGCAGTACAGGCTGGGGACAGAGTGGCTGGAGAGCAGCCAGGCAGAAAGGGACCTGCAGGGAGTGATGGACAGCAGACTGGACATGAGGCAGCAGTGTGCCCAGGTGGCCAAGAAGGCAAATGGCTCCTGGCCTGGATCAGGAATGGTGTGGCCAGAAGGAGTAGGGCTGCTGTACTCAGCATTAATCTGTGCCCAGCTCTGCACACAGACATTGCTGCTGCAGCTCCAGAGAAGGCAACAAAAGGGCATCTCTGCAGAAAACTCTGTTGGGAGATCCTTTAGTTCTATTAAAGCCACCAACAGTGCAGCTCCTCATTGACACAATCGGTGGCTCGAGGGAAGGTGGAGAAAAAAAAATGAGAAATGGAAAAACAATGCTTTTATTTTAGGGACAATATTGAGAAACTAAAACACAGGGGGAAAAAAGAACAAAGCCAAAAGAACTATCAAAGAATATTTATATTACAAATTATTTATATTATGAAATAATTATATTACTTGGCCTGTCCCTGCTGCAGCCCCGGCACTTCCACCCCCAGGACTGTGCCCAGCCCCGAGAGTACTCAGGCCCTACAGCAACACCAGGGCCAGGAGGGCAGCGGGGCAGGGCCACGGCAGCAGCACTGGCAACACCAAGTGCTGCTGCTGCTGGGCACAGCTGCTGGGCCAACACTGATCTGCCCCCAGCTCTGCACTCAGACATTGCTGCTGTAGCTCCAGAGAAGGCAACAAAAGGGCATCTCTGCAGAAAACTTTGCTAGGAGATCCTTTAGTTCATTTAAAGCCACCAACAGTGCAGCCCCTCATTGACACAGTCTGTGGCCACAGGGAAAGTGGAGAGAAACAAAATGAGAAATGGCACAAGGAATGGCTTTACTTTGTTGACAATATGAAAATAATAAAACAAAGGAAACAGATCTCCAAAATGAAACCAACAAGAAGTACCAAAAATGAGTTTTATTACAAGTGATTTGCAGAAATTGACCAACAGTTAAATGTTTCTGAAACCATCCAGTCATCAGTGTCCACACTGCAGCCTTGAGCTCCTGGTTCCTCAGGCTGTAGATGAGGGGGTTCAGGGCTGGAGGCATCACTGAGTACAGAAATGACAGGGCCAGATTAAGGGATGGGGAGGAGATGGAGGGGGGCTTCAGGTAAGCAAATGCTGAAGTGCTGACAAAGAGGGAAACAACAGCCAAGTGAGGGAGGCAGGTGGAAAAAGCTTTGTACCGTCCCTGCTTCGAGGGGATCCTCAGCACAGCCCTGAAGATCTGCACATAGGAGAAAACAATGAACACAAAACAACCAAATACCAAACAGACACTAAATGCAATGAGCCCAAGTTCCCTGAGGTAGGATTTGGAGCAGGAGAGCTTGATGATCTGTGGGATTTCACAGAAGAACTGGCCCAGGGCATTGCCCTGGCAGAGGGGCAGGGAAAATGTATTGGCCATGTGCATGAGGGCATTGAGTAAGCCACTGGCCCAGGCAGCTGCTGCCATGTGGTCACAAGCTCTGCTGCCCAGAACGGTCCCGTAGTGCAGGGGTATACAGATGGACACGTAGCGGTCATAGCACATGATGGTCAGAAGGGAAAGCTCTGCTGAGATGAAGAACACAAAGAAAAAGACCTGTGCAGCACATCCTGAGTAGGAGATGTTCCTGGTGTCCCAGAGGGAATTGTGCATGGCTTTGGGGACAGTGGTGCAGATGGAGCCCAGGTCAGTGAGGGCCAGGTTGAGCAGGAAGAAGAACATGGGCGTGTGCAGGTGGTGGCCGCAGGCTACAGTGCTGATGATGAGGCCGTTGCCCAGGAGGGCAGCCAGGGAGAGGCCCAGCAAGAGGCCGAAGTGCAGGAGCTGCAGCTGCCATGTGTCTGCCAATGCCAGCAGGAGGAAGTGACTGATGGAGCTGCTGTTGGACATTTTCTTTGTCTTGGCATGGGGATCTGTAAGAAAAGTAATCATGGAATACTTGGGTTTGGAGAGGACTTGAAATATCCCAGCACAGCCTCGGGGCACTTTCCCCCACTGCCTGCCCAGGGCTCTGCTGCCTGGAGCTGTCTCTGCCAGCAGCTGCTTCCCTGTGCCCAGGGCTGGGCCCTGCCAGTGCTGCCAGAGCCCAGCGCAGCCCTGGGGGCTCAGCTCTGCCCTGCAGACCCCTCCCAGCCCTGGCACTGCCCAGGGGCAGCTCTGGCTCTTCAGGCTCTGATGGCTCTGTCAGAGCAACCCTGAGGAGGCTGAAAAAGCAAAACTGATGCAGCTTCCAGGGGGCCCTGTGCAGGTTTCTGTCACTGCCTGGCTTAGTAAGATCTGAGAAAAAGCTATTTTCTTTTTCTGAATCTTAACTGAGAGATTAATATCAATGTGCAATTTTTCATCCTGGCAACAGAAAGCAGTAGATTAAAAAAGCAAGATTTTCCAATTTATGCAGCCCCAGCCTTGCTGTGCTCCCTGTATAACCTACTTGGAAATATTGTACAGCTAAATGTCATGCTGGGAGCAGTCCTGAACAATGCAGCATCCTCACCACACAAAGAAAACACTTCCAAGCCTGACCAGCTGTCTCCTCCCACCCAGACCTTGTCCCCCAGTGCTGGGAGCAGCTGCCAGGGCCGGCTGAGAGCTGTCCCTGGCAGGCAGCAGAGTCCCTGCCCCAGCACAGCGCCCTGGGCTGCAGACCCTGCTCTGCAGGAGAGCCCTGGGCACCCCTGGCTGCTCTGCACAAGAGACAATCAGAGAATGTACTCACAGGGTCTGTAGGCATTGCGATGTTCCAGCTGCAGGAGATGGCTCCAGGAGCTGCAGCTGCATTGTCCTGCAGCCAGAGGTTCCTGTGCCAAAGGATGGCAGTGATTCTGCCCCAGGCACTTCTCAGCACCTTCCCAGCCCTGACTGATTGAAGCTCTCTGTGCCTCTGCGCTGTGCCCAGGGTGGCTGCAGGCAGTGCCCCAGCCCTGCTGGGCTGGAGAAGAGCTGCTCATCAAGAGAAATGTGCTTTTGAAGCTCTTCTTGGTTACCAGGAGCTGCCTCTGTGCCACGAGCCCAGCCCAGCTCAGCAGCACAGACACAGCACAAGAACGTTAATGAGCCTCTGGGGCTTTGTGCTCAGGCCCTGAACATCAGTCCCTGAGAGGGAGCTGAAGAAACTTCTCCAGAACTCCAAGTCAGAATCCAACTCCAAAGTTCCTTGGACTTTTAATGGGTCCCACTGAGGGACACAACTGAGAAAGTGTCCCCAGGCCCCAGGCAGAGCAGAGAACTGGAGGCAGGGATGACAGGTGGGGACAAAGAGAAGCCAAGTCTTGGTGCCCTGGGGCACAGCAGGGTCTGTGCCACCAAGGGCTGGGAGGAGACACCTTGTCCCGAGGCCCTGGGGCCTCCTGGCACAGCCTCAGCCAGGCTGGGCACTGTCAGCGCCTTGTCCTGCCCTCAGCATCCCCCCCACCCCACATCCCAGTGGCCTCAAGGATCTGCTGGAAGGAGTCCCTGGGGAGCCTTGCTCAGCAATGGCCCTGGGGAATCCTTAATGCTCCTTGTAGGGACTGCAGGTTTTTGAAAGGACTTTGGGTTTGGCTTTTGCCTTGGAGTCTCTGAGAGATTTGTGCAATCATGGCCTCCAATTATATGCTTTAATTCATCCCTGGAGAGGCTTTGTCAGTAACAATACTCATTGGGGCTCATTAGTACTTCAGCTTACTTAAGTTATTTTAAGGTACTTGGTGTTTCCCTTTTGATACTCAATCTGTGAGAGGTTTATGCAATCATGGCCCCAATTATCTGCTTTAACAATTCCCTTGAGAGCTTTGTACTGACACTCAGTGGGGCTCATTAATGGCTTTAGATACTTGAGGTTTTTAATGTACTTTATGGATTTAAGAATACTTTTAGGTAATTTTAAGGAGTTCCGTGCCCACATTGAGTCTGAGAGGTTTTTGTGCCATCCTGACCTCCAGTTCTCTCCTCCAAGGAGTCCATGAGGAGCCTGTGTTGGGTATCTTCCCTCTTTTTGTTTTACAACCAAGATGGAACTGAAAGAATTTTTTAAGACTTTCTGAAAGCATCCAAACAAACATGAGACAATTAACAATACAACAACAGCTATGAAAATTAAATGTCCTGTTTTAGATAGACATCGTCCAACCCTTTAGTCCCTTGGATTGGAAAAGTTCATTGACCCAGTCTTTGTTTTCCACTTGAAGCTTCTTGAACTCTTCATTCAGTACCTGAATGCTCTTGTGGATTGACTCGCTGTGGCTGGAGAGGTTCATGCAACACATGCCCTCAGAGTCTACACAGCCATGCCCATGTGCTCAGCTTAAAAACTCTATCACTGTTCTGCAAGGTGGCATGTCTGAGGTCTCTATGTCTGAGAGCAGGCCACTCAATGTTAGGGAGTAGCATTGGTTTGCTTACTTAACAGGCACCCAAGATGGTCTGCTTGTCCTAAAGCTTTAGCTGCAGCCACCCAAGGTAGTCCAAACTGGGGGTACTACGATGCGATACCGGGATTAAAGCTTTCAAAGCCATCTCTTTGATATCATCCAATACTTCTCTGGGGACACCTGCTGCTTGATCATCTCGTCAGCTTTGCTGTCCTTCTCCAGCTAGATAGTTGATTGTCAATTCCGCCCTTGCCTCATTATTAGCATAGTCTGCTATTAATTGATTTAGTATACACTTCCATCCCCTTTCCCACAGGCTGTATTCTGTAGGCAACAACAACTTGGTCATAATATATTTTAAATCATAGGGAGTTATCATGTGCTGTAAACATGGCCCTCATTAGGCCATTAAAACAAGGTAAGTCCTTCCTATGGTCTTTAGCTGCCCTACACAGATCCTTGATTTCCCTGTAAACCAATGGCTGATACCTGGGATTCTGCCCCCTTCTTTCATAACATACGGGGGCAATGAGGGGTTTTCGAGACTCTTTGCCAGTGTCCTTCCTTAACTGCTTCCTTCTGAATCCTTTCCTAGGGACCTTCTGGGGTTGAGGGGAAAGGTGGCTCTGGGGAATCCAAACTGTCTTCTGGAGAGGAAGAATAACTTGGAGGAGAAACATTTGGATTAGAAATAGTGTGACAGTTGTGCTTAGTATCTGTGACCATGGGGTTATATTATTGCTGGAGGGTGAGGCAAAGGGCACTGCTATTTTGTCAGGTGTTGGGGAGGAAGGGTCTTGATTTACGATGGCAGACTTCCGGGGTAGAGTTCTGGAGGCACAGCCCAGGGTGAAGGTGGAATGATTGACAGTAGGGACATGACCCACAGTTGTGGGGATGGAGTCTGGAGGTTTGTTCAGGGCGGAAGAGAAGGTTGTGGTAGCAAGAAGTGGAGGAGCCAAGATGGAGGGAGGATGATCCGGCTCCCAAGCCACATTCAGGCTCCTTCCATCTTGAGTCTCCAGGGCATGATATTCCAAGACCACGTGGCCATTGCCATCTTGGACCATTGTGGAAGGTCTGAGAAAGGCATGTTTGAGGGGAGGTCCTGAGTTAGGAGCGACCAACGGATTGAGTTTTTGAGACATTGCTTGCTGGTGAAGGGTCTCAAGGATGGTATGGAAGATGGGGAGCATGTGGGCTGCAATGGGCTCCCTTTTGATCGAAAGGTTGTACAGTTTAAGTCCCACTGAGTCCTAAAATTCAGTGGTATGGATTTCATCAGCAGAGGCATCTGGAAAATTTTTAATGATCCACCTCATGATTGATTTTAATTTGTTCTTTGAAAATATTTTGTCTCAATCTGTTAGAATTAACTTAAAGCATCCATATATGCTCCTTTCTACTTTGGACATCTGGCTGCCCATTTTTCTCCTTCTCCGCCTTAGGGGCAACAGCCACCAGAACACACCAAATAAATAATGGGACTTGGGTGCATATTGTAAAAAACACAGTGGCGAAATGGGCAATAAATGTCTTGCATTTCCCCAAACCCACCTGCAATCCTATGCAGGTGAAACCGTTTTTGCCCCTGCCGATCCCGGGCCGAGGTCCCTCGAAGCAACAATGAATCCGCCAGGCCCGCACAATCCAAAATCCTGGGGAGCACTGGCCTATCCATCAGCTAACCCCAGCTGACGTGACTGACACTGGGAGCCCTGAATGTCATGGTGCCTGTTCGGGTGCCAAATGTCACAATGAGGGTGGCTGCGACAAACCTCTCTGAGTCCCTGACTTCAGCAGGGCGAGGGTGGCAAAAATGAAAAGGAGTGGGTTCGATGGAGTTTCCCAAAAAGAACTTTAATTACAGGGTGAAAAATAATAAATATGGAGAAGTCGAGCACGGTACAAGGGGCAGTATCCTAAAACCTGAGACAAAGACGAAGTCACAACATAGACACTTGGGGCTAGAAAACTAGAACAATAACCATATAGAAGAAACAAGTAACCAATAAACCAATACAGGAGTAGAACTTGGAGAACTTAGCATAACAATTCTAAAGGCATATGGGAAAAGTCTCAAGCTCACCCTAAGTAAATTGAATGATTCCTAGAACTTGAAACTCACACCCAGTTTTTCCGGGGTAAAATCTGTCTGACTCTGAGTTACAGCTGGGCTAACTCCCACACCGCTGCTTTGCACTGGCCCCTTGGGACCATGCGGCCAAACAGAGCCACAATGCTGTCCTTGGTTCCACAAGTCTCTGCAGTGTCACAATGGCCCCTTCATTTCACAAGGCTCTCAAATGTCACATTGGTCTCCATAGGAAGGAAACCACAGAGCCCCAATGTTTCAGGAGCTGATGAACGGCAGCCATCAGCGGCCAAGGCAAGCCTGACCTGTCTGTCCTGGCAGGTTTGCTTGGAGCAACCCTTGGATATTTGAAATTACGCATGCGGAGTCCTAATTTAGAACATTTGTGCCTGGAAAAGAGGGATTTTTTTTTTTTTCCATACAAAGAAAAGCACAGAGCCCTTTCCAGTGTTTGGAAAATAGATGAGTGCTGCCACTCAGGAGTCAATGACCAGCCAGACTTGTCTGTCCTGGCAACTTTAGTCTGGCAGCAATCCTTGAATACACAGATATTTGGAGGTGGAATCGGAATTTTGGCCATGGATTCCTGGAAAAAATGGACAGTTCTTTTCCATAAAAAGAAAAGCCCAGGGCCCCAATGTTTCAGGGGCAGATGGGAATGGCCTTCAGCATTCCAAGGTCAGGCAGACCTGTCAGGTGACCCCTGGGAAGCCAAGGCAGCCACACCTATTTCATGTTCCCTTCATTCCAGAGGGCCCTGCAGTGTCACAATGGCTCCTTGCTTCCATGGTGCCCTCAGTGTCATAACGGTCACTTGATTACACAAGTCCTTAAGGATCTTGATGGTCTCCATGGTTCCACATGGCCCCAAAGTGCCGTAATGGTCTATTGGTTCCATGAAGTCCCGCTGTGTCCAATGGCCTCTTGGTTCCATTGGGGCCCAGTAGTGCAACAATGATTCCCTTGATTCCACAACTTCCCATAGTGTCATAAGGGTCCCTTCCTTCCATGAGACCCTGCAGGGTCACAATGGTCTCCCTGATTCCATGGGGCCTTGCAATGCCACAATGCTCTCCATGGATCCACAGTGCCCTGCAGGATCACAATGGGCCTTTGGCTCCACAAGGCCCTGAAATGCAGCAATAGCCTCTTGGTTCCACAAAGCCCTGCTGCTTCACACTGGCCCCTTGGGACTGTGAGGCCCAACTGGGCCACATGTTCTTGGTTCAAAGAGAACAGAAAGATGTTCTTGGTTCCACGAGGCCGCAGAGTGTCACAGTGGCCCCTGGGATCCATGGTACCCTGCGGGTCACAATGTTCCTCTTGATTCCACAAGTCCCTAAGTGTCACCATGGCCCATTGGTTCCACAATGCACCGCAGTGTCACAATGGTCTCCATAGGAAGGACACAAGTGAGCCCCAGTGGTGCAGGGGCAGTCACCAGAGAAGCAGTCACCAGAGGTCAAGTTTAGCCCAACTTGTGTCATCCTGGTTTTTTAAGATTTTTTAAGCCTTCTGATGTTGACATTCTTGTAGTGAACTTTCTCACACAATTTCTGTAAATAATTCATTTTTTTCGCATTCCTTTTGTGGAGGAGGAGAGAGTTGAAGGGCTGTTGATTTGACCAGTATCATTGGAGAGGTGGCACTGTTACTCCAATCCGCTGTTACTTTTCGAAAATTATAAATGTTGGAGTCAGAATATAAACTTCACATTTTTTCTTCACCTTGAGAACAGCGATGTGTGCTTCTGTTCTTTTCTGTCCTCTAGTGACATCAGGGGAGTGCCAAAGTGTACTGCAGCCTAGGCTGAGACAGAGTCCGGATTGACGGTGAGGTTTTATTGTCTCCCCTCTTTGGTGCTTTGCCTGCTGTTCTTGGGGTAATGGCAACCGGTGTGTTTTTCAAAGAGGATTCCCTCATTTTGGATCTCTGGAGGAGGGGTCCTGGAGTGGAAACAGGTTTCTATTTCCTGGAATGATTTTGAGTGATTGCTTCTGTGGGCCCGAGACCGAGGGCTCTTTTCGGACTCTGCAAAGCCATTCTCCAAGGAGGAGTGGTCTCTTGTGGGGGTACACCTCATGGAGGCCCTCTTTGATGATTGCACCGTAGACGTGGGATCACTGCTGGTGCAGTGGAAAAAGTGCGAGGATCTTTGGCGGGGGTCTGGTTCTTGTACCCCTCGGAGTTCCCAGTGGAGCCCTTCTGTCTCGGACATGGACGAGGGGAAGTTTGAGTTTCTGTGCAATGTGGAGCTCTCTCCCCACCCTGGGATGGTGTGCTGTGGGACGGGTCCAACACGGGGGATGGCAATTGTTCCCCTGGGGTGGATTTGGCTGTGCCAGACTCCCTTGTGCCGCTCTGCAGTGATGTGGCTCCACGGGCTGCACCTCTCTTGGCACCCCTCCCCTCCTCCATGTTGGGGACAGGGCCTGGCGCCGGTCTCGTCCTGTCACAGGCATCTTTTCATAAAAATCCTTTCATTAGGATTTTTCCTCCTGAAGCTGAGACCTTTCAACAACAAAGTGTAAACAATGGTTATCTGCTGCTGTGCAATGCAACAGGTGGATCCGTGATTGGTCTCCTGTGGATGTTTGGATTTACTGACCACTCACGGCAGAGCTGCTCTTGCTCTCTGATGAGACAGATCTTTGTTATTCATTCCTTTCAATTCTATTCTTAGCTTAGCCTTCTGAGAAACCTTTCCTTTATATTACGTTTTAGTACAGTTAAAATGTAGTATATATATAATAAAATAATAAATCAAACCTTCTGATCATGGAGTTAACATTCTTCTCTCTCTCTCATCCTGAAAACCCTTGTGACCACCGTCACATCATCCCAGTCCACACTGGGTTTGCAGGCCGTGCTGGCACCTGTGCCCGCCAAGGCGCCCCCTGCCAGGGCTGTGGCACAACAGGGCACTGATGTATTTACCTTTAGTGTGAATGCCGACACGGCCGGCGGGAGACCGGTGGGTTCCCGGGGCCGTGGCACTTCCTTACTGAATTTGTGGACACTTTCCTCGTGCCAGGTGACCGTGCGTCCGAGGAACCCCGAATGTTTCTGGCAAGAAGCCAAAACCAAGTCCGATGAGATGTCTGAGCCTGCCTTCTCATGGCATCTGCAGGGTCATGGAGGGGGCTTCTCTGGCTGCAAGGGGTTCAGGGGTGAGTGGTGTTGACCTGGCTCCCAGTCAATCATCTCCTCTTGTCCCTGGGGGGCTCAAGGACTGGGACACAGCAGGTGATGTGGCTTTGTCGGAAGGTCCCCAGGCTTTCCCTATGCTCAGGGGTGTTACTCATAACACCCATGAACCGCTTTTGTATAAGCTGGAGAGGGAAGTCCATGATGTGGTTGCTCAGCATGGTTTGGAATCTGCTGAGGTTATGCAGACTCTCTGGAGGGTCGTTATGGATGTGCTGACACCTCATGACCTCTGTCGTGTAGCACATTCGCTTTTTGACTTTGTGCAGTTTGATGTTTTTGAGACCAAGTGGGCTCGTTTGGCGGCCCCAAGCGGTGGTGCAGAATACTGCGCTGGCGCCGCAGGACTCCAGGCATGTGGATGTCACTGACATGCTGCTGGGCACAGGGCTTTATGAAAATGCTCAGGGGCACGTTGGCTTCGATCCCCTTGTGCTTGACCAGTGCCACACATTGGGCATGGCAGTGATTGTTCAGACCCTGGAAATGGCTGCTCCGAGGCAGCCGTTTGCGACCATTGTCCAGCGGGATGATGAGCCTTTCATGGCATTTGCAGCAATGCTGACTGCATCTGTGGAGAGGCAGGTGCCTGATCCTGTGGCAAAGAGGATTGTGATTGCAAACCATGTGAGGTGTAATTGGAATGATGCTTGTAGGAGGGTCATAGGGGCTCTGCCTGATTTTCCTACTGTCTCTCAGATGGCGGAGGACTGTGTGGACATCATCCCCTCGGTTGGAAGTTGGCTGCCGTGGCTGCCGCTGTGCAGCCAGTCTGGGCAGCACTGCAGGGTGGGCGGCCACAGCAGGGGACTGCGCAGGCTGGCAAGAAGCAGAGGAAGAAAGCACAGAAGTTCAGATTTCCCATGTTCTTATGTGGTCAGTGTGGTAGGCTGAATCACATGTCCAATATCTGCAAGGCGACTGTTCATGTCAATGGCCAGGCTTTACCGGGCTCCGGAAACGTGAAGTGGAGTGCGCAGCAGGGACACACCCAGACACAAGCTTCTCTCCAGACCCTGGAGCTGATAGAGGTCTTCTTTGCCGGCTTGCAGCCAGCACCTGCGGATCAGCAGGTGTAGATGTCTGTACCACAGCAACATTTGTCTTAGAATCTTGTAAAATACACAAGGCTCCCCTGGATTCCTTTGATCCCTTGGGCAGGGGCATGAGTGCTCTCCTGATGGGGAGATCTAGTGCCACCCTTCAGGGCATCATTGTGCACCTGGGGCTCATTGATGCAGATTTCACAGGACAGATTTGTGCCATGGTCTCCACACCCACCCCCTCCCGTCACGATCCCGAAAGGGACGCGACTTGCTCAACTTGTGCCTTTTAAGTCCTCTGTTGGCAGGACAGCTCACCGATTGCGTGTAGCTGGTGGCTTTGGATCCACTTGGCTGCCTCAAGTTCGCTGGACTGCTGTCCTGACCAAGGACCGTCCCGAGATGCTGTGTACCCTGTCTGTTCCTGGTGCGACGCCATCGGAAATCCACCTCCGTGGGCTTCTCAACAGCGGTGCTGACGTCATGGTTCTCTCCCTTGCTGCCTGGCCCGGAGAATGGCCCCTGGATCCAATGGGGACGTCTGACGCAGGTCTGGGAGGGACAGTGCAATGCTACTTGAACTTGCGGCCCATGATGGTGGCGAACCCGGAGGGACAGACAGCCAGCCTGGGTTAGGCCTCATGTTACTTCAGCTCCTCCCAACCTCTAGGGGAGGGATCTTCTTCTGTCTGGGGGTGCACATTGGGATGGATTTTTGATGGGGGCCACTGCAGTGAAGGGCGCAGAGTGTCTTACGCCTCCTATTCGGTGTCTGGTGCACAAATCTGTCTGGGAGAAGCAGTGGCTTCTCCCTCAAGACAAATTGGTCACCCTTCAGAACCTGGTGCAGCAGCACTTTGATCAGGGTGAAGCTGGCAGGGGGGCTTTGTACAAACCACGAACCAGACAGGGCTGCTGTAGAATGTGCCTCGATTTGCTTTAATTTTCAGCATCAGTCTCATTACATGGTTATGACAATGGGAAGATGCCAGCAGCTCACATTCCAGGCAGCAGACCAGGAACCTAATGGTACAACTTTCTTTATAAGTTTCTTGACCGATCACACAAAGCAAAAGCACATTGACAGCAGTTCTAGCCAATCACCATAAGCACACGTACCTTTGGTTAAAACAATGCTTTCTTATTTTGAATACAATACCTGCTTGTAAGCCTTAAAACACAATGCAAAGAGCTCCATTATTAAGCTTTAATCTTCCTAATATCTTGCTAGATAAACTTTCTGTAGCTTACAGAGCTATTCTAGACAAGTGTTAATACACAGACCATTGTTCTATTTGCCCTTGCTTTTCTACAGTTTAAAAAAATTTTCTGCTGACCTATCTCATGGCTGCTGCATAGCTCTGCTCACAGTTCTGCTGTGTCTGAGGCCTGCATCTTGAAGCTTTCCCAAAATCCTCTGATTTTGTGGATTCCCACACAGGGTCATCTGGAGCCTTCTACCAGTGTCTGGAATACTCCTGTCTTCTGCATCAAAAAGAAATCTGGGAAGTGGATGTTGTTGCAAGACCTCCGAAAGGTTAATGACATGATGGAAAGCATGGGGACATTGCAGGTGGGCATACCATCGCCTACCATGCTTCCCCCAGACTGGCCGGTCCTCATTGTGGATCTGAAGGATTGTTTCTTTACGATTTTTTTGCATCCCGATGACAGACTGAAGTTTGCCTTCTCAGTGCCAGCGAATATCGAGGCTGAACCTGCACAGAGATATCAATGGAGAATGTTGCCCGAGGCATGCAGAATTCTCCTGCCTTGTCTGGAGTTCACAAGCAGTTTCCTGATGCATGTCTGTATCATTATATGGACAACATTCTGGTGGCTATGCCCACCCAGGATGAGCTGCTGAGAATTCAGCCTCGGTTACTCAATGCTTTGCATGCTCATGGGCTGCAGGTGGCTCCAGAAAAGGTTCAACAACAACCACCTTGGAAGTACTTGGGGGTCAAAATTCTGGAAGGGATGATCTGTCACCAGGAGGTGCAATTTGTGCATTCTGTGAAGACACTGAATGATGCTCAGAAATTGTTAGGTGTCATCACTTGGTTACGTCCGTACTTGGGGCTAACCGATGCACAGCCATCTCTTCTGTATGATCTGTTGAAACGAGACTCTGATCTAAAGTCACCTCGAACACTGACCCCTGAGGCATGTAAGGTGTTGGAGGTGGTTCAGCAAGCTGTTTCGGCTTGCCAAGTTTATCGCATTGATCCCTCCGTTGATGTCACTGTGTTCATCAGCACTCCAGATTTGTATCCCATGGGCATCATTGGCCAATGGAGCGACAAATGGTCTGATTCCTTGCATGTGTTTGAATGGGTTTTCCTGCCCCATCTGCCACAGAAGACGGCAACTGCATTGTTTGAGCTGGTTGCTCGCTTGATAATCAAATGCCGGCAACGGTGTTTGCAATTGATGGGTGTGGATCCCGCAAAGATCATACTCCCGGTGCAACGGGGGATTTTGACTGGAGCTTTGCAAACAGTGTGTCCCTGCAGAGTGCTCTGGAAAATTTTTCAGGGCAGATCATTTATTATCTGCCCAGTCTTAGGTTACTGCATATGGCAAAATACACACAAATCCCTTTGCAGCCCAAAACTACCCAGGAACCTGTGCAAGGACCCGCTGTCTTCACTGACGGTTCAGGGAAAACAGGAAAGGCCATTGTTACTTGTAGGGATGGATCTGAGTGGCAGATTCTGGAAGGCCATGAGGATGGGTCAGCCCAGTTGGTTGTAACTGAGGGCTGGCATTTGAGAAATTTTCCCAGGAACCTTTCAAATTGGTCACGGATTCCGCCTATGTGGCTGACATCGCACAGTGGTTGGCTCATTTGGTTTTGAAGGAGTTCAGTAATCCTGCCTTGTTTCATTTATTGAAGACCTTGTGGTGTGCCATTCAGGCCCGGGTTCATCCATTCTATGTTCTGCATGTGAGGAGTCACACCAATTTGCCAGGCTTTATAGTGGAAGGTAACACGAGGGCTGACAAGTTGGCTAACCCAGCGTGGGTAGCGCCTCAGCCTGATACACTCGCGCAGGCCAAGACATTGCATGGGTATTTCCACCAAAATGCACATACCTTGCAGAAACAGTTTCAGCTGACGCCAACTGAGGCTCGTGACATTGTTGAGTCGTGTGATGACTGCCAAGCACTTACTCCACCTTTGCTGGCAGGGGTGAACCCCAGAGGCCTTAGAGCCTTGGAGCTTTGGCAGACCGATGTCACCCAGATTGCCGAGTTTGGCCGGCTCAAGTATGTGCATGTCACGGTGGACATGTTCTCCTCTGTGATGTGGGCTTCTGCTCACACTGGGGAGAAGGCCTGTGATGTCCTTGCCCACTGGAGGCAGGCCTTTGCCGTTCTGGGCATACCTTCTACAGTAGGAGTCCTAGTAAAATATATGTATTGTATAAGTGGCCTTGCCCTGATCCTAGTTGTTCTAAATGTGCTGCAGATGTGATGTCCTTAATTGGGCGGCAGCTGTGGCTAATGAAGATTACTGGGATAAAAGGGGGTGGGTTGGCTGGTCAGGGAGAGTCTTGGAGGAGCCCTGATAAAGAAGCAGGAACAACACTGCTGTGAAGAGCTGCTTGTGTGTAAGACCACCCAGAAGTTAGGGGACTCTAGAACTATGATAACAACGATATGAATACAACAAGTGGTGACCCTGACACGATAGAAGATAGGACAGCCGAGAGCTGTGGCAGCCTGAGAGCTGGGACTCTAGAAATGTAATAACAACACCTTCTGCTGTGAAAACCGACAATGGTCCTGCTTACGCATAGCAAAAGTGCGGCAGTTCCTGCAGTTGTGGGGTGTCTCGCAAAAGTTTGGTATCCCTCATTCTCCGACTGGTCAAGCTATTGTAGAATGCGCTCAAGGTACTCTGAAGAGGGTTCTTCAAAAACAAAAATGGGGAATGCAGGGTGAAACCCCGCGCAGTCGGTTGGCAAAAGCTTTGAGTACAATCAATCATCTCACCATGCCACAGAACTCAAATAATCCTGTCGTTTTGATTACCATCACTTGTTGCAGGCTGCGGACGAGGCACAGCAGCCTCAAGCAAAGGTTCAGGTTTGGAATTTAGTCACCAAACAGTGGGAAGGTCCTTATGACCTTATCGCTTTGGGACGCGGGTATGCTTGTGTATCCACACACACTGGGGTACAGTGGTTACCTTCAAAATGTGTTTCCCCTGACCTGCGACCGCAGAGACAGAATCCAGCTGATGAGCAAGATGGAAACCGTGACCAACCTGAAAGGCATCAAGCAGGTGAATCATTGAGTGATGACTCGGATGCAGATGATGAGAGTGATCACTCTGATGATTCCTCCGCAAATGGACACCAAAGATTGTTCATGTTTTCTTTTTCATATTGTTCATTTTCTTTTCTCTTTTTCTTTATTAAATGGAAAAGGGTGAGATGTCACCCTGGATTTTAAGATTTTCTAAGCCGTCTGATGATGACATTCTTGTAGTGAACTTTCTCACACACTTTCTGTAAATAACTCATTGTTTTGCACTCTTTTATGGAGGAGGAGAAAGTTGATGGACTGTTGGTTTTACCAGTGTCATTGGAGAGGTGTCACTGTCACCCTCCAATCCGCTGTCACTTTTGGAAAACTATAAATGTTGGAGTCAGAAAATAAACTTCCCCTTTTTTCTTCACCATGAGAACAACGATGTGAGCTTGTGTTCTTTCATGTCCTATAATGACACTCCTGGGCCAGCGACTCCCTCTGAGTGGGGCCTCTCCCAGCCGGGAACTCTCCCGTTTGCTGCACTTGGGGATCCCCAACAACGACGGAGCCTGGGCCGATCCCCCCACTCCTCAAGGGTCAACCCTTCACCTGCTGGAGAGATGCCAAAGGATCAACAGTGAGCATTGCATGCCCTCAAGGGAATTTCTCACAGGTGCCTCTCACTGACTCTTTGTTTCTCTGTGCGCACAGGAGTGCCTGTGCTGGGGAAATGTGGCAGAAATGCTGCTCTCTGAGGGGCTTGAGTGCCTTGGATAGCTGAGTCAGTCAGGCCTGTATGTAAGGTTAAGTCACAAGGCCTAAGTTAAGTAAAATGCTGCTATAAGTTGTTCTTTTGCTAAGTTGTTAAGTTTAGGTTATTAGCTAAGTTAAATATTTTTAAGTGTCATTCCTCTGTTAAATTTCTAAGTCATAGGTTTTAAGTAAGGTCAAGTAATGTTAAGTGCTGTTCTTTTGCTAAATTGTGAAGTTGAAGGTATGATTTAAGGTTAAGTCCTATTAAGTTTGATCTCTGTAAGCTTTTGGCCCATATTTCTTGTATCGTTGCTCTCACTGTTCTTGTTTCTCACACACACACACACACACACACACACAGGGACAGTTCTCAGTTCATTTCTGGTTTGATTGCCTGGATTTGGTTTGGTTTTGTTGTTGCTTTGTTTCCTTGGTGTGCCTGAAGTGTCCAGTCAGGAGCAGAGTGACTCTTGCCAATAAAATTTGTGCTGCTGTCCCTTAATATTAAATCTGGTTTTTGCTGATCCCTTGCTGGGGACTTTTTCAGCACTCTCAAGCCCTTTTTTGTAGCACGGTGAAGGAGCCCTGGCCCAGGCTCTGGCCCTGGGGGACATGGGGACGCTGCCGGGGGGTCCCTGTCCCCCTGTCCCACCCCTAGGGCCCCGGTCCCCCTGGCCCCATGTCAGGCCCTGGGGTCGATCTCATGGAACATCCTCTGGGGGAGGCTGTGGTGCCGTGGGCGGGGGGACCCGGGGGGACCCGGGGGGACAAGGGACCCCGCTGTGCACGAGCAGGGTTGGACTGCTCTGAGGGGAACTGTGAGGGGGGCCGGGGCAGAGTGACCTCCCAGGGGACCTCACACTGCCCCTGTGATGTGACATTGCCCCTGTGATGTCACACTGCCAGCTCTGTGACCTCACACAGCCCCTGTAATATGACACAGCTCCTGTGATGTCACACAGCTGTCTCTTTGATATCATACTACCCTTGTGACATCACAACGCCCCCTTTGATGTCACATGGACTTCTCTGTAATGTCACACTGGCCCTGTGATGTCACAAAGCGTCCAGAGATGACACAAAGCCCATGTGATGTCACAGAGCCAACTCTATGGTGTCACCCTGTGATGTCATACAGTGCTGCAAAGTCACAGAAGACTGCGATGTCACAAAGTCACCATGTGATGTTGCTCTCTATTCTCTGATGTCACAGTCTTCTCTATGATGTTACACAACCACCTTGTGATGTCACAACCTACTCTCTGATGCCACAGAGCCACCCTCTATGATGGCAGATTCTGCTCTATGGCCTCACACCCTACTTTGTGCCATCACAGCCAGCTCTGTGATCTCACAAACCCCTCAAGAACTCAGGTACATGGAAACACTGAAGTTTCTTGTATTTTGAAGAGATCCTTGTCAGGACACAACAAACAAAATGTCCCCATGTTCCAGTCAGAGCAGAACACTGGAGGCAGTGATGACAGCTGGGGACAAACAAGGCAAAGGTGTCTCTGGTGCTGAGCAAAGCTGGATGTGTTTCAGGAATGCAAAGGGCCAAGGCCTGAGCCCCAGTGCCTGGCCAGGCAGATCCTGTCCCTCCCTCCTTGATCAGGGCTCTTCCCGGGATGGGCACTGGCATGTGGGGATGTGCAATGGCAAGGGCAGGAGCATGGGGCGGCCCCTGCCAGGCTGCTGAGCAGGGACAAGGAGGCAATGAGGCCCCAGGCCTGCAAGGGTCACTTGTCTCCTGCTCCTGCCTCAGGCCCAGTCCCAGCAGCCACGGCCAAAGTGCTGCCCAAGTTGGCTCTGGCAGGGCTGTCTTGCAGCTGCTGCCCATCCCTGTGCCCTGTGCAGCCCAGGCTGTCCCACGGTGTCCCTGCCCTGCGCCTCTGTCCCTGCAGGCTGTTGGCATCCCCCAGCTGCCCCACCTGGCTGGGCCCTTCCTTTGCTGACAGCTCTGCCTCCTGCCTGCCTCTGCCTGCCCACACAAAGCATTGGGCTTATTAGCAAAAGGCTTAATTCAATTTTTACTGTGCCTGTGAACTTTCAGCTGAGAAACAAGGCATTCAGGGCCTGCTTTCCCAACAGGAATGGTTGGAAGAGAAGATGAAGACATCTGGCTGAAAAATGCAGTGATAGAAAAATCAAGGACTGAATCTGGGAATTTGGGGTTGGTTTTATGGAAATGGGTAAAATTTAATATACACATAGTGATTGTATATGAGCAATACACTGGTAGAATCACATGTCCACATAAGTAGTTATCACCTGCTGGACCTTAGGCCTGAATAAATGATGCTCTCTTAAACACCAAATTAGTGTTAAGGTGTCTTATTCTGATATTGTGGACATTTGGTGACAGCAGAGGCTCACAGAACCAAGGGTCCAGCTGTGACGCTTGGAACCCCATGGAACAAAGGGTCCATTGTGATGCAGTGAAATTCCATGAAACCAAAAGTCCATTGTATCAGAGCAAGGCCTCATGGAAACAAGGAGACTATTGCTGACGTTGTGGAAGCTCCTGGACCCATGGGGTCATTGTGACAGTATGGGGCTGCATGGAACCAATGGTCCATTGTGCCACTGCAGAATCTTCTGGAATCCTGGAATCAAGGTGGTCATGTTATGCTATAGAACCTCATGGAACAAAGGATCCATGGTGACACTGTGGAACTCAGATCATTGTTGACAGTGCGAAAGCTCATGGAACCAAGGGTCCATTGTGGCTCTGTAGGGTTTCACAGAACCAAGGAGACCATTTGGACAGTGTGGGGCCATGTGGAGCCAAGGGGCCACTGAGGCACTGAGAAACCTCATGGAACCAATGTCTATTGTGATGCAGTGGAACCTCATGGAACCAAAGGTCCATTGTTACACTACGGCGCCCTGTGGATCCAATGGGACCATGGTGACACTGTGGTGCTCCATGGAACCAAGGGGCCATTCTGATTCTGCTTTGCCTCATGGAACCAGGGGGCCACTACAGCACTGCAGGGCCTTGTGGAACTAAGGCAGCCTTGTGACACTGCAGGTCCCTTGGAACCAAGGGTCTGTTGGGATATTGCAGGGCCTTGTGGAATCACGGAGACCACTATAAACCTTCAGAACCCATTGTAATGAAGGGGCCATTGTTGCATGGTATGGCCTCATCGAGCCAAGTAACCACAGCGACACTGTGGGGCTTCATGGGACAGAGGAGCCATTCTGACTCTGTGGAACCAAGGAGGCCATTGCTGTGCTACGAGACATCATGGAACCAAGGAGGCCACTGTAACACATGGGCCCTCGTGGAACCAAAGGACCATTCTGGCATTGCAGGGCCTCATGGAAACAAGGGCACAATAGTGACATTGTGGAGCTCCAAGGGACCAAGGGGGCATTCTTAAAGTGCAGAACCCAGGAGGCCGTTGTGACACTCTGGGGCATCATGGAATTGAGGGTCCATTGTGACGTAGCACAGCCTTGTGAAACCATGGAGGCCATTTTTACACTTGGAGGCCTTGTGAAACCAAAGGGCCATCGTGGCACTTTGCATCCCCATGGAACCAAGGAGTCCACTGGGACACTATAAGGCACTGTTGGGCCAAAGAGCAATTGTGGCACTGTGTGGCACCCTGGAACCAATGAGAAAATTGTGACACTACAGAGCCCCATGGAACTAAGGATTCATGGAACAGTGTGGAACTCGTGGAACCAAAGGTCCATTGGACATTGCAGGGCCTCATGAAATACTGGAGACCATTGTGACACTTCAAGGCCTCATTGAACCAAGGGGCTCTGTAGAACCAAGGAGACCATTTTGACTCTGCAATATACTCCACTGAAAACAATGCAGAGAGAATTATTTTGCCCTGCTTTCTTTTCCAGTTTATAGATTGATATCATCAATGTCCAATTGATATTGATCCCCAGAAACTTCTAATGAAGTCAGAAAAGATATGAAAGTCAAGACCCTTCATGGATGACAATCAATAAGACTTTGTCCCCACCTCCTCCGCACCATTTCCCTCATCCAACCACTGGCACTCCTATGGATCAGGAATGGTGTGGCCAGCAGGAGCAGGGCAGGGATTCTTCCCCTGTGCTCAGCACTGCTTGGGCAGCACCTCAAGTGCTGTGTCCACTTCTGGGCTCCCCAGTATAGGAAGGACATGGAGGGGCTGGGGCGTGTCCAGAGAAGGC
The DNA here is from genome assembly GCF_027579445.1 of Ammospiza nelsoni. Lineage (NCBI taxonomy): Eukaryota > Metazoa > Chordata > Aves > Passeriformes > Passerellidae > Ammospiza > Ammospiza nelsoni. The sequence goes on along the minus strand of NC_080668.1, from coordinate 20,963,610 downwards.
CAACAAGGCTGGGGAGAAGTCTGGAACAAAAGTCTTGTGAGGAGTGGCTGAGGGAGTTGGGGTTGTTTATCCTGGAGAAGAGGAGGCTCAGGGGAGACAGGGCAGTGTCAGGGCACAGGATGGACTTGATGATCTCCAAGGTCTTTTCCAACCTTGCTCATTCATTGATTCTCTGAAACAACCCATGCAGCAGTTGCAGGAGGAGCCCTGGGCCTCCTCTTCAGAAGCTCCAGCAGCCCAGGTCCCTCAGTTTCTCCTGCCAGCCCCAAAGCCCATCCTGTCAGTCCTGCAGAGCCTCTGCAGCTCCTCCTCACTGCCAAGAACAGGGAGCCTCAGAGCCAGACACAGCAGCCCAGATGTGCCCCCCTGGCCTGGGGTGCCTCTGGCAAGGGAGCAGCACCAGGCACTGCAGGAGCCTGCAGGCAATTCCTGCAGCACTTGTAGGATGATCCTGCTGCCCAAGGGACATTCCCATGGTGCCAAGTCAGGAACTGCAATGGGGAGTGGGGCCAGAGAGGAAAGGGCAAACAGGGATGCGCTGTTAGCAGGGCAGGGAACAGGGGTGGGCAAGAGGAAGAAATTTATACGAGGGAAAGAGTACAAAAAGCCAAGATGAAGCCAAGGAAATGCTCAGGGCAGTTTGGGGTGGCTGCCAGGCAGCCCTGGCTCTGAGCAACAGCGTCTGAAGTGGGACAGGAAACTCCCAGCTGATGGGAACAAACTTTCTGGCTGACTGCAGAAGCCAGGACAAAGCTGAGTGGTTTCCCTTGAGTCCCCCAGCCTTTGCTGGTCCCAAGGGCTGATGGCATTTGTGCTCCCTCAGGTTCATGTCCCCACACCAACAGCATGGGGGTGCTCCCCCTGCTCTGTGCAATGCAAACAGGGGCTGCTGAGGCAGTCCTGCCGTGTGTGTGCCTGCAAGGATGGGGCACCTGTGTGAGCTGGAGGAGAGGCCAGGGCTGCAGAGGGGAGGATGTTGTTGGCAGCTCCATCAGGACGCTCTGGGACGCTGCCCTGCGCTGTGCAGCGCACTGGAGATGGATCAGCCCCTGCTCTGCTGCTCCTTCCCATCTGCCCAAGGGCCCTTGCAGAGCCCCAGCCATGCTGTTTGCCCCCAGCCTGCCATGGCCAGCCTGGGGCTTCTCACAGGGGTTTTCTGTGCTGAGCATTGGCCTGGGTGTGTTCTTGAGAGAGCCTGGGCAAGGAGCCTGGAGCCCCCAGGCCCTGGGCTGAGGCGTCAGCGCTGCCCCAGCAGTGTCCATGGCCTGTCCCTGCTGCAGCCCCGGCACTGCCACCCCCAGGGCTGTGCCTGGACCTGAGAGCACTCAGGCCCTGCAGCAACACCAGGGCCACCAGGGCAGTGGGGCAGGGCCACGGCAGCAGCACTGGAAACACCAAGTGCGGATGCTGCTGGGCACAGCTGCTGGGCCAGCACTGATCTGCCCCCAGCTCTGCACACAGACGTTGCTGCTGCAGCTCCAGAGAAGGCAACAAAAGGGCATCTCTGCAGAAAACTCTGCTGGGAAGTCCTTTATTTCCTTTAAAGTCACCCAGAGTTCAGCCCCTCATTGACACAGTCTGTGGCCACAGGAAATTTGGAGAGAAAAAAAAATGGGAAATGGCACAAACAATGACATTTTTTCTGGACTATATTTAAACATAAAACAAAGGAAAAGAACCTCCACACTTAAGCCAAAAAGAAGTAGCAAAGATGACTTTGATTACAAGTTATTTGCAGATATTGCCCAGCATTTTAATGTTTCTGAAAGCATGCAGTCATCAACCTCCACACTGCAGCCTTGAGCTCCTGGTTCCTCAGGCTGTAGATGAGGGGGTTCAGGGCTGGAGGCACCACCGAGTACAGAACGTACAGGGCCACATCCAGGGAAGGGGAGGAAATATTGGGAGGCTTCAAATAGGCAAATGTGCCTGTGCTGATAAACACGGATAGCACACCCAGGTGAGGGAGGCAGGTGGAAAAGGCTTAGTGCCGTCCCTGCTCAGAGGGGATCCTCAGCACAGCCCTGAAGATCTGCACATAGGAGAAAACAATGAACACAAAACAGCCACATACCAAACAGGCACTGACAGCAAGAAGTCCCACTTCCCTGAGTTGGTATTTGGAGCAGGAGAGCTTGAAGATATGTGGGATTTCACAGAAGAACTGGCCCAGGACATTTCCATGGCACAGGGGCAGGGAAAATGTATTGGCTGTGTGCAGGAGAGCATAGAGAAAGGTACTGGCCCAGGCAGCTGCTGCCATGTGGGCACAAGCTCTGCTGCCGAAGAGGGTCCCGTAGTGCAGGGGTTTGCAGATGGATACGTAGCGGTTGTAGCACATGATGGTCAGCAGATAAAACTCTGCTCCAATGAAGAACATAAAGAAAAAGAGCTGAGCAGCACATCCTGTGAAGGAGATGTCCCTAGTGTCCCAGAGGGAATTGTGCATGGCTTTGGGGACAGTGGTGCAGATGGAGCCCAGGTTGCTGAGGGCTAGGTTGAGCAGGAAGAAGAACATGGGCGTGTGCAGGTGGTGGCCGCAGGCTACGGCACTGATGATGAGGCCGTTGCCCAGGAGGGCAGCCAGGGAGATGCCCAGCAAGAGGCAGAAGTGCAGGAGCTGCAGCTGCCGCGTGTCTGCCAATGCCAGCAGGAGGAAGTGCCTGATGGAGCTGCTGTTGGACATTTGCTGGGGCTGCACATGGGGACCTGTTCATGCAGAAAGGACAGTAAATACTTAGGGGAGGTACCTGTAAACAAAATCAAGGCCATTTCCCATACATCCTCCTCGGTAACACACAGACATTGTCTTTAATGTTTAAGAGTTCTGAGGTTTTCTTTATAAGCTCCCCCCATGTCTCTGCTGGTTGTTTTGGATATAAAAACAAAAGCATGTCTGAGGCCCTCAGGGAGAACAGAGTGAGTTCCCTGGGTCAAGATGATGAATGCAGACTGAGGAGAGATGGTCTGTACTTCTGACCTGTTCAGAGTTTCTTTGGGCTTTAAACTTTCTCAGGTGGAAGGTGACCACCTTCTTATGCTTCCCTTAAAATGCCACCACCTACTGCTGAGAGCAGATGGATCCACCACAGCCCAGCTCCACATTTGTAGCCAAGGACTCACTTTGCTCATTTTACCAACCCAGCAGCATTTTCTGTGTCACAACACCTCTGCCTTTCCCCATCAATCTTATAACTCAGAAATGCTCCAGGACAGGTTTGCACCCTGGATTGAAGCTCCCAGCTTGGACTGAAATCTCAGGGAGACTCCCAAGTGTCCTCATGATGGCATTGGATTGAGGGAGATGCAGCTCCTTCCCTGGCTGCACTGACAGCATTGCCCAGAGCCGGGCACTGGGGACAGCGTCACCCTGAGCCAGCTGTGCCCCCTGCCAGACCCCCCCATGCCCGGCAGCTGCTCCCAGCCCTGCGCTCTGCAGAGGGAACTGGGCCCGGGGCTGCAGAGCTGCCCCACGGCATTGCTGCAGCTCTGCCTGCACAGGAGGGGCTGCACGCCTTGGAGCCCCAGCCCTGAGGGCGGAGGCTGAGCTGGGGCACAGGAGGGAGAGGGCTTGTTCAGAGGGAGGGGCTGCACTGGAGGGGATCCTGTGGGCATCTCTAAACTCTCCCTGCCACAGCATTCCTGGGTTTTGTTTTCTCTCATTGCCCGATCTTCTCACTGCTTCCTGGAATTTTTCCTCCTGCAGGTGTTTCCCTGTGCCTGATCACTCCTTGCCAGCACTCACAGACCCCAAGTCTCTGTGCACCCTCCTTGGCCGTACAGAACCCTGCCTGTTTGCAGGGCACTGGCTGGAGGCAGGTTCTGTTTGCAGCTTGTAGAAAGGACAGCTCAGACTGAGCCTGATGGGTCCAGCAAAGGTGACACTGGTGCTGTCCATGGGCAGAGTGACTCAAAGCACATTAGGGATCTCCTGTGAATCTATTGATCGCTAAAACCAACAGTTTGGATATCTCAGGGACTTGAAGAATATAATGATTAGCAATTCATACTATCTTTAATATTTAACCCTACCTTCCTGACATTCTCCAATATTAGGAAACTGAATACTTGAACTCTTAGTAAATTTCCTCACTTTTATTAAAAAGCTTGTCTTGGAAATATTCTATGACTGATTAGAACATCTCAGCATGTCAGAGCTTCATGAGCATTTCTCCTCCTTTGCACCACAAACACCCAGAGTTGTACTCACAGGGTCTGTAGGCATTGGGATGTTCCAGCTTTAGGAGATGGCTTCAGGAGCTGCAGCTGCATTGTCCTGCAGTCAGAGGTTCCTGTGCAAAGGACTGGCTGTGATTGTGCCCCAGGCACTTCTCAGCACCTCCCCAGCCCTGACTGACTGAAGCTCTCTGTGCCTCTGTGCTGGGCCCGGGGTGGCTGCAGGCAGTGTCCCAGCCCTGCTGGGCTGGCAGAAGAGCTGCTCATCAAGAGAAATGTGCTTTTGAAGCTCTTCTTGGTTACCAGGAGCTGCCTCTGTGCCACGAGCCCAGCCCAGCTCAGCAGCACAGACACAGCACAAGAACGTTAATGAGCCTCTGGGGCTTTGTGCTCAGGCCCTGAACATCAGTCCCTGAGAGGGAGCTGAAGAAACCTCTCCAGAACTCCAAGTCAGAATCCAACTCCAAAGTTTCTTGGACTTTTAATGGGTTCCACTGAGGGACACAACTGAGAAAGTGTCCCCAGGCAGAGCAGAGAACTGGAGGCAGGGATGACAGGTGGGGACAAAGAGAAGCCGAGTCTTGGTGTTCTGGGGCACATCAGTGTCTGTGCCACCAACGGCTGGGAGGAGACACCTTGTTCTGAGGCCCTGGGGCCTCCTGGCACAGCCCCAGCCAGGCTGGGCACTGTCAGCCCATTGTCCTGCCCTCAGCATCCACCCCTAGCCCACATCCCAGTGGCCTCAAGGATCTGCTGGAAGGAGTCCCTGGGGAGCCTTGCTCAGTAATGGCCCTGGGGGCTCCTGAATGCTCACAGAGTTTTTCAAAGGACTTTGGGTTTGGCTTTTGTCTTGGAGTCTCTGAGAGGTTTGTGCAATCATGGCCTCCAATTATCTGCTGTAATTAGTCCCTGGAGAGCCTTTGTCAGTAACAACACTCAGTGGGGCTCATTAATGCTTCAAGCAACTTCAGTTATTTTAAGTTACTTGGTGTTTCCCTTTTGATACAGACTCTGTGAGAGTTTTGTGAAATCATGGCCCCCGTTATCTGCTTTAACGAGTCCCTGGAGAGCTTTGTACTTACATTTAGTGGGGCTCATTAATACTTTGAGTTACTCAAGTTTTTTAAGGTACTCCCGATTTTCCTTTTCACACTGAATCTCTGAGAAGTTTTTGTGCCATCCTGGCCTCCAGTTCTCTCCTCCAAGGAGTCCATGACGAGCCTGTGTAGCAGATGGACCTCAGTGGGATGCATCCATGGTTTGAGACACTTTGGAATTTTCTTCTGACTTGGACTCCTGGAAAGGTTTGTGCAGTCTTCTCTCAGACCCTGAGGTTCCAGGGCTCAGCTCCAAATGCACCACAGGGCTCATTAGGATCAAGCAAGTCCTGACAAACCATGGCTCTGCCTTGATTTCCCTCTGCTCTAGTGCAGTTCATCAGAAATGTTACTGTAGTGGTTTTGGTTCGCCAATTTGAGATTTCTTGGAGAATGCAGCAATTATTTTGGTGGCTTCAGTGTTGGCTAATTACCAGTGCACTCACTAGAATATAGTTACTCATTTCCTCCTGTGTGATAAGATTAGGAGAATGGCAAAGCAGGCTCAAATCTTTTAGAGGGTATAAAGAAAAGTTCATTAATAGCAACTAAAAGAAAGAGTAATAAGAACACAACTTTCAGAACAGTTCTCCTCTCCCTACAACCTTTTCTTTGTTACTGACAATATAAAGAGACAAACCTAAAATTTTCAGTCAGTTTACCCCAACTAGAATAGTCTTTCTTGAGTTCAATTAAGGAGAGGAGTCTCTCTTTCATGCTACGGAGACTTGTCCAGAAGAGACACTTCTCTTGTCACTCTCAATTTCCATGAATAGCAACTGCCCAGAAAAATCTGCAATTGTGACATCCCTCCCATTTTTTCAAAGCTCTTTTACAGTTGTGTTTATGGGCCATGTCAACTTATGGGGTATTAGTTAAAAGATGAGTTGTGTAAGAGCAAAGGTTCTCCTCATCTATTTCTGAAATCATCTTCATCTCTGAGGACATCTTTTTCTTCTCCCTGTGAAGGCACAGGATCTCATCACGCTTCCCTTTTTCCATGTTCAAACTTCTCATGGGATCACAGCTACTTTGAAATTTGCTACTTTAGCATGGAGGGCTTTGCTGAACAAGTAATTTCCTCGTACTTTTCAATGCGATACAGGGAAAAGGAGAGTCTGATGTATCAGTTATATCCTTCTCCATAGCTTTACCAAAGGATTGCAGCCCCAAGATGAGGACATCTCCTCATCCCTCCCATCTGGGACTCAACTTCCTCTTCGTTGCCCTCGGTGTCTTCATGTTATTCCTCTATGTGCCTGCACTTTATCCTTTTCTCTCACTCGAGGGAGGATGGAAGCACTGAAAGAGTTCATATCTCACCTGGGGCCTGCAGATGGTTCCGTGACCCCAGCTGGGCTCAGTACTTGCAGCCAGACCTGCTCCATGTTCCCTCGGTTCCATGGGGCCCCACAGTGTCCCAGTGGTCCCTTGCTTCCATGAGGACCTGAAGTGTCATAATGCCCCCTTGGTGACACGAGGCCCTGAAGGGTCACAATGGTCTTCCTGGTTCCATCAGGCCCCACAGAGTCATAATGGTCTCTGGGTCCATGGGGCCTTTCTGTGTCACCATGGCCCCTTGGTTCCATGGGCTCCAATGGTGCCACAATGATCCCCTTGGTTCCATGAGGTCCCCACAGTGTCCCAGGGATCTTCCTTCTTTCCCAAGGAAAGAACCCTGTCCCAGTGTTGCAGGGGCATCCACCAGAGGCCAGCCAGACTTGATGGTACTGACCGATTTACCTGGGAGCAACCCTTGGTGTAGGGAATTTTGGAGGTGGAATCCCAATTTCAGACATGGACACCTGGAGGAGAAGCACGGTTCTTTTACATAGGAAGGAAAGCAGGGAACACCGATATTTGAGGGGCAAACGAAAGGTGGCCATCAGAGGCCTAAGTCAGCCAGACCTCTCTGTTCTAGTTGCTTTTGTATGAAAGCAACCCTTGGATATAGGGAATTTGGGAGGTGGAATCCCAATTTTGGCCATTTCTTTGTAGATAAGAATGACAGTTCTTTTTCAGAGGAAGGAAAGCACAGAGCCCAAGTGTTTCAAAGGCAGAAGAGGAGACAGGTGGCTCCTGTCCTGGCTCCCAAGCCAGCCAGGCCTGATTGTCATGGCAGCTTTTGTCATGGAGGAGTCCTTGGATATATGGAATTTCAGAGGAGAAATCTCAATTTTGACTTCGGACTCCTTGAGAAGAGGGATGGTTCTTTTCCATAGGAAAGAAAGCATTGAGCCACAGTGTTTTGAGGCAGGTGAGGGACAGCTCCCAAGCAGCAAGGGCAGCTAGACCTGTCTGGCTTTCATTTGGGAGCAATCCTTGAATGTACGGAGTTTTGGAGGTAGAATTCCAGGTTTGGCTATGGGCACCGGGTAAGGATGGATGGTTTTTACCAAAAATAAAAAAAAAGCCAAGTATAAGTGTTTTTGAAGAAGATGAGAGGTGGCCACCCTTAGGCCAACACAGCCACACCTGTCTGTCCTGGCACCTTTCATCTAGGGACTCTCCTTGGACATAGGGCATTTTGGAGGTGCAATCTCATATTTGGCTGTGGGTGCCTGGACAGGAAGAGAAGTCCTTTTCATTAGGAAGGAAAGCACAGTGCTTCATAGGCATATGAGTGCCAGCCCTCAGGAAGCCAAGGCCAGCCAGACTTGTCAGTCCTGGCAGCTTTTGTCTGGGAGCTATCCTTGGATGTTGGGAATTCTGGAGGCAGATTCTCAATTTTGGCCATGGGCATCTGGTCGAGATGGATGGTTTTTTCCCATAAGAAAGAAAAGCACATGATCCCAGTGTTTCAAAGGCAGATGAGAGGTGGCCCCTGGGTGGCCAAGGCATCCAGATCTGTCTCTCCTGGCAGATTTCATCTGGGAACAATCTTTGCATATAAGAAAATTTGGGAGAGGAATCCCAGTTTTGGCCATGAGCTCCTGCAGGGCAAGGACAATTCTCTCCCATAGGAAGGAAAGCCCAGAGTCCCAGTGCTTCAGGGGCAGAGGAGAAGCAGCCTTGACATGCCAAGGTCAGCCAGACCTGTCCAGCAGCCCCCGGGAGGCCAAACCAGCCACACCTGTTCCCTGTGCCCTTGGTTGCATAGGGCCCCACAGTGTCACAATGGTCTCCTTGGTTCCATGAGGCCCTGGAGTGTCACATTGTTCTCCTTTCTTCTGTAGTGTCACAATAGCCCCATGCTTCCCTGAGCGCTTGCAATGTCACCATGGCTCCTCGGCTCCCTGCGGCCCCACTGTGTCCCAATGGCTCCTTGGTTCTACGGGCCCCACAGCTTCATCCTTGACCCTTGTTTCCACAGGGTCCTGAATTTCGTAATGGTCCCCCTTATTCTGTGAGGTACCAGAGTGTCACAATGGTCTCCCTGATTCCATGAGGTTCCATAGTGTCACCATGGTGTCCTTGGATGTGCATTGTTCCAATGGCCCCTTGGTTCCATGAGTTCTGTACTGTCAGCAATGGTTTTTCTGTTCCAACAGGGCCTTGATGTGTCACAATGGCTCCCTGGTTCTGTGATGTTCCATGGTGTCATGTATGGAAAATCACACTATGAAAAGCCAGTGTCCATAAAGGAGACAGAGGAGTCCTTCAACTTTAATGGAATAAAGGGAGAGAATCCACCAGGGCACATGCCCATGGAGTTTTCTCCTCGAAGTTTCAAGAGGGATCAGCCTCTTTTTATCAAAGCTCCTAGCCACATGTTGCCCCCTTCCTTTCCCCATTGGCTGAGGTACTCAGACGATACAGACTTTTTGAACCCCCTACCCCATATTCCCCTCTTGAACCAGTGATTTTAACCCAGAGTTCAGAAGTTCAGGCTTGTGCACACCCTTTTCTGTTTCAGGAGGCTTCCTATGAAATGTCTTTTCACATAATTGGTGAGAGAAACTTCTGAGCTTTTTTTCCTTTTTAAGAAAACAAAGAATAGTTTTGTCACTCCGTCAACAAGAAGCACGTTCCTATACCAAGCTGTCCAGCCTCTGTAGTTAAAATGTTTCTTGAAGTTAGTAGAGACATTAAGACCCATTTCAAAGATGCTAACATCCCTACATTCACCCATTGAATAGTCTGTGAAGACATCTTGCCTCTCAGCCACAATGGACTCCTCAGTACACGGAGGTCCACCATATCACCGTGGACCCTTGGTTCCATGAGGTTCCGTAATGTCACTGTGGTCACTGTCAGAGGCTGGATGAGATCAATGTCCCGAGACACCTTGGGATGCTCGGAATGCCCGTGTAGGGCCAGGGCCTGGTCAGGCCTTGGTTTGTGGGGGAACAGAGCCCTGCCCCCAGCCCTGGCCTGGCAGAGCTGTCAGTCACACAGCAGGGGCAGTGTTAACCGGGCTCTGATTGGCTGATCTGTCAATCAATCACACCCCAGCAGCTGGTGCCTACCCTGCCTCTGATTGGACAATTGGCAGTCTCACCCCAGGGGCGGGCCCTGGAAGGCCGAGGGGGTTAAAAGCCGGAGCACAAGGCCAGCTTATGGTCTGGATCCTGCCTTCTCCTGGGGTTCCTCTGTTAGCAGTGCTGGTACCCCAGCAGTTGGTGCTTATGTGTGTGTCTTTCTATGGATCTGCTGTCTTTCTGTTCTCTATTTCTTCTCCTTATAATCCTGCTTACCTGGAACATTTTTGGATAACTTCACATATTAAGAGTTAAAGGATTTTAGGTTAAATGTGTGGCAATCCAGGGCACAGGGAATATTTCTGTGTCTGCTCTGAGGGGTCCTGACCCCCAGAGAAACACTGTCTTTATCCTTCGCCATGGAGAGGACTTCCAAGACTTTGAGAAAGATTAGAATTTACCAAAGTGTGAAATAGATAACGGAGAGTAGTGTAGTATGTCACTTCGATGAGAAATTTAGGTTTTGGGATTTTTGGTATATTGCAGATAGAAAGCAAGATGGAGGAATTGGGGTGTAGTCCCTGTCTTCTTTTTCATCTACTTCATGTTTTGCAGTGTTGGTGGCACAGGGTGATTGGTCAAGGAAAGCACAGTGTAGAGTTTATGTGGACAGTCAGGGGATGAGTTATTGGCAGATAAGTAGAAATAATGTACATTTTAAGAGTTAATTGAATGAGACAACATTAAAAGACCTTGAAACCGTGCATTTTAGGGCAATTTTGAGGTGTCTTTCCAGCGTGCTGAGCCTGGTGTGGACAGCAATGCAAAACTTTAGATAAGATGACAATAAACAAGAAGCTGAAGACCAAAAAAGTCCTGTGCATCTCCTTTTATCTGGCACAGAATTGCTACAGGAGGGTTTACCCCATCCAGGGAGTCCCCAAACAGGCTCAACATAAAATAAACATCAATAACTGGTGCCCCAACAATGTTTGTAAAAAGTTGGTTCTTTTCATGAAAGTGCTTACTGAAGGGTGTTGTCTTAACTGGCCAATCATGTGAAATGTGTTGATTAAAGGACCAGTGAGGTCCACCTGTAGCAAACCAAGGTATAAAATAAGAGGATTGAATAAACGGGTGGTTTTTGGCCTTTAGCCTTATGATCTGAGTCTGTGTCATCTCTGACTCAACAGTGACATTTGGGGATCTATGGGGGCTATTGGGGATCCTTTCTGTGCCTTGTTACCCAACCGGAGCTTCTCTAATGAACTTCGCCTGAAGGTCCCACTCTGCCCGTAACAGGAACCCCTGTGAGTGTCTGGGACATCCTGGCCCTTTGGCAGCCTGGGAACTCCTGGGATGTCACCGTGGAGCCCCTGTGAGTGCCTTTGACAGATTGGTGCCTTTGCAGCCCAAGGTCCCCTGGGATGTCACCAAGGAATGGCTGTGACTGCCTCTGACCACAGGGCTCTTTACCATCTCCAGAAGCCCTGGCAGGTCTCCATGGAGCCCCTGTCTGTGCTTGTGACATTCCAGCTCTGGAACAGCCTGGAGACACTTGGAAATCCCCATGGAACCCCTGTGAGCGCATGTGACAAATCAGATCCTTAGCAGGCAACCATCAGGGGCCCCCTGTTGCTATGGTCAGTTTCCATGGCAACCATCACCAGCCCCTCTTGCTATGGTCAGTTTCCATGGCAGCTCCATGGATACCCCATGCCAGAGGTGGTTGCCATGGACACTAGCTCAGGCCTGCAGCCAGAGCCCGTTGCCATGGCAACCGTTGGCAGCCCCATCCCCAGGCTCATGGGATCCCAGAACCACAGAACTGGCTGAGCTGGGAGGGACCCATCAGGATCCTCCAGTCCAACTGCTGGCCCTGCACAGGACACCCCAACAATGCCAGCCTGGGCCTGGCAGCACTGTCCAAACGCTGCTGGAGCTCAGAGAGCCCTGGAGCTGGGACCCTTCCCTGGGGAGCCTGGGCATGGCCCCAGCAGCCTCTGGGCAAAAACCTTTTCCTGACTGTTGAAGTGAGGGGGAGAACGACCATTGTGCATCGAACTCCAAATTTATTGATCGATCAGTCACTTTAAATGACAGTGTTAATTAACTTCATGCATATTCCAAAATCCAGGTTTACGATAGGCTAACAGAGAAAACTCTAACCACTCCTTTTGTTTTACAATACTGTTGATTGTTTACACAAAATAAAACCAGTGTTCCCACTGTGATATGAACGGTTCCCAAAACTTCCACATCTGTTCCCAGGGTGCTATCTTTTCCCAGAGAGGATGTTACATTTGTTATGGGAAGACTGCCTGAGAACCTTATTGTTTATACAATGATGCCTGAGAGAGACTAATTGTTTATAGAAGTCAGGCTGGGAACTGCTTCACAGCTACCTGTTACTTTTCTCTCAATTGCATGGCTTCATGGCCTTTTTCTTTAAGCCATGCTTGAACTAAACTCCCGACATTTCCCCCGTCTTTTTCTTTAAAAGAAAGGAGGTTAGTTTGCCACATTTTCTCTATCATCCTACTAACCATCTTTTGGATACAGCTACAGAAACAAGGTAAGATAAGTAAAAGCAATAAGAGTACACCTAATATCCCTATAGCATATTTTACAAGGTTTCTTAGCCATGGTCCCAATCTTAAACTTTTAAGCCACTCATCAATACCCAATCCTTCTTCTTCCTTAAGGCTGTTAAGCCCTAGCCGTAGCTCTTTCAACTTAGCATGAATAGATACAGAATGATCAGACAGGTTCATGCAACACATCCCTTCAAACTCCTCACATCCATGGCCTTGAGCTAATAATAAGAAATCTATAGCAGCTCTATTTTGTAAAACAGCGTGATTAACACTGTACATCTGCAGTTAACATATCTAATATCTGTGAAGTTTTATTCAATTCACCCTTAGCCCAACACCCTATTTGTTTTGCTAGAGTCATTGCTTTGCTTGCAGCACCCCATGGTAGGAGAGCTGAAACCATCACTTGTTTAAATCTACTCCAGAACAACGGATCTCCTATTTGACTACAGTCTAAGTTATGTAAGCTGCGCCCTTGCCTGCTTGTCTTATGACTTAATTGCATTAACACAAATATATTAGGGTGGAATAGTGATAACTTGCCTAAATAACAAGTTCCACCCTGAGGTTGGGCTGGTATTCCATTCCAGGCTCTATCTCCACAAACCAGAAATATTCCTGTAGGTAATTTCTTAGGTGTCATGATGCTAGAGCCTTTACAATGGCTGTAGAGTTGTTTAGACACTATGTTTGGCTTTAGAGCTGAATCCAGAGTAGCCCATGTTTGTTTATATGGATTCATCTTTTGAGGATTAGAATAATCAAAGCTAAACCATCCACTGTTGGAAGTGCTGGTCATGCTAGCATTTGCACTTCCAAAAAGCTCCAACTCCTCAGGTGGAGAATGCAAAGGAGTATTAAGTGATTGAATTAACAGACATTGTCGGTAGCCATCACTCTGACTGGCAGTATACCCTTTCTGTGCAGGCAATTTAATATTTACCATATTGTGCATACATAAAGCACGATTATTAATAAGACTGCAGAATTCTTGAGGAGACGATACTGGCAATGCTGAGACAAAGCGACGACTGATTAATCTGTCTAGCAAGTGTTATTCATACATTATCTCTAGGTTGATTAAACTGTATTACCCTTAATTCTTCAGCTACCACTACACCTAGCAATATAACAAAAGTAAACCTCATTTTTCTGTTTTTACTTTGACCTTTTTTTTCTTATCAGTTTTTAACCTTTAACCCTTTTCAAAATACACTGTACCTCCCACCGATAATAAGCCAAGATTTTCTGCTCATGTGATTCATAAAGATCTAAAGCTGAGGCAGTGTTTAGTCCTGTTTCGTTCCGTAGAGCCCACTCCCAATTATGTTCCCAGTTATGTCTATGATTACAGGTATCACACCATAAACGAAAAAGTGACAACTGATCCACCCAAAAGGTCTCATCACAACCTCCACAACACAGTGCAACCCAAGCAGCACAATTTGGGCTGTGACATTCAAGGCAGTTCTCTTTTGCCGGTCCTTTTATATGGAAAGATGATAATGATTCAATAATGTCAATCAGTTCCCTGGTCGTCCGGCAATGGCGTTTTATCCCAAAGGGTTAAAACCACCCTCAGCTGAGCCACAATGTCCGGCCTTATCAGGCATTGCACGGTAGGTGGTAATTGGACTAAGAAAAGAAAGCTGTTAGCTGTTTTCATTTATGTGAACCTGGAGAGGAGGTGAATGGCGAGTCTGAAAACGATCCTTTCTGTCCTTGAGATTTTCACATCCACCTTTTCCTTGGGTTTCTCAGAAAAGTTCAAAATCAGTTTTACAGTCTGTAATTCTTTAGTCATTTGGCTGAAATGGCATCAGCTGGGCGATTCTCAGTCCTTTGTTGATTTGGAGTGGTGAGAAAGTAGTATGCACTTGAAGCACTTAAAATACTTAACTTAGCAGACTTATTTTCAAATTAATAGAACTTAACTGGCTTCAAAATTCTATGGGCTAACTGTGCTACACTCTTTGCAACATAAGAATAGGCAATTCTAATAACTAAATAGTATTTTCAGCTAGCAAGGTTTCTCTGATGTTCACAACAACACTTTGAACACAAGTCATAAAACAAACACCTATCGTAAAAGCATAAATCTATCTAACATCGCTTAAACTTAATAGCACTTATACTTAAAATACTTAAACTTAAAATATTTAAACTTAATAGAACTTAACATTACTTAAACTTATCTTTACTTAAACTTAATAGAATTTTAAATCAACAGAACTTACATGTAAAATCTCTTAATTCTAACAAAACTTAACTATAACAAAATTTAACTGATTTTAGACTTATTTGTAAATAATGTAAGATCAAACTTAACAGAATCTAACTTATCTTAAACCTAATATGATTTAACCTTAACAGACCTCGAACTTAACAGAAAATAAACTTAACAAACTTAACCTTAATAGTATTTAGCATTTAATTTAACTTAAACTACTTAATAACAGATAAAACTTACTATAGACATAAAATATAGCATTTACTATAACTTACTTACAGGCCTGATTCTAAAATATTAAGCTAAAATAACTTTGTTCACGTGTTTGCTATAGCATTTCTATATCAAAAAGCACACTCACAACATCTCACTCATACAATCAGTCTAACATATCTTAACATTTTTAAACTTTTCAAAATATAATTCTAGAGTCTGATGTTCCACTGACTGAGCCATCTGGGCTTCTGATGTTAAAGTCTCTGCCAATACAGGTGATTTCAAGACAGCATAACCAATGCCGAGCCAAACCGGCCGAAATTTGACCCATGCATACAGTACGCTGATTCCTGTTTCAGTCTCTGCCAGGAAGAACTAAAGTGCCTTTAACTTTCCTTGTTTACCATCACTTGTTTCTTAATTTCAACAGGGATCTTTTCCTTTTCTTGACAAAAGTTACATCCATTAGGCTGTTAGGTCTTAAACTGAAGCTTTTGCCGGCTGTGGGGGGAGGGAGAAATGCTCCTGCTGCAAAAAGCGCTCCAGTCCCGCGGTGCGTGTGTCGGAGCGGGCGAAAACCCCCCTGCGCTGGGCTCTTTGTTTACTCGCCAGCAGGCTGACTCCGCTGCAGGCACCGCTGCACCCGTGGCTCCCCCCGCGGCGGCTTCGCTCTCCCCCCGCGGTGGCTTCGCTCTCTCCCGGGGCGGCGCGCCTCGGCTCCCGCGGCGGCGGCTCCGCTCTCCCCGCCGCTGCAGCGCAGCATTTTAGGCGGTCGCTCGCCGCGGCTGCTCCCCATGGCGGAGCGCCCGTGCCGAGTTCGGAGTAGCACAGACTCGGAAGCGCCACGAGCTGCGGCCGCTGTCTTGCACTCAGAGAGATAGTAAAATAGTGCACCATATATCACTCGCCATGGCCTGCTTAGCTTCTTGGCAGTTTTACCACTCTCTAAAGCAGCCTCTGACAATAAATCACTGAATTCACGCAATTCCGTTAACTCATAAACTGTGTGGGGATTCACAAAGATTCCCCGTTCCAGACCATAAGCCAAAAGACCTTGCAATTCCTTCCGTAAGTCTATTCCCTTAATTTGCCTTTTTTGCAAAAACATAATAAAAAGTTCATATGCGGCTTGTCTTTCCATACCTCTTTTTAAGTGCGCACTTTCACCGAGCAGCGTTTTCCCAGACTATGCCGCACGTATCAGCTGGTCCCATCTAATATGGTCGCCAGGGCACGGCGCGTATCGGCGGTTTTCTTTTTTCCTCCGCTTTAATTTCGCGCTTATTGCCGCTCCCGCTGCTTCGGAGCCTGAACCAGTCCTCACTTATCCTTTGGTGTTCGCAATCCCCGTGGTGGCCGCGATCAGCGTGGTGTCCGCTATCACGTCCGGGTGTCACCAATTTGTTGAAGTGAGGGGGAGAACGACCATTGTGCATCGAACTCCAAATTTATTGATCGATCAGTCACTTTAAATGACAGTGTTAATTAACTTCATGCATATTCCAAAATCCAGGTTTACGATAGGCTAACAGAGAAAACTCTAACCACTCCTTTTGTTTTACAATACTGTTGATTGTTTACACAAAATAAAACCAGTGTTCCCACTGTGATATGAACGGTTCCCAAAACTTCCACATCTGTTCCCAGGGTGCCATCTTTTCCCAGAGAGGATGTTACATTTGTTATGGGAAGACTGCCTGAGAACCTTATTGTTTATACAATGATGCCTGAGAGAGACTAATTGTTTATAGAAGTCAGGCTGGGAACTGCTTCACAGCTACCTGTTACTTTTCTCTCAATTGCATGGCTTCATGGCCTTTTTCTTTAAGCCATGCTTGAGCTAAACTCCCGACACCTGACATCCAACCTGAGCCTGCCCCGACTCAGCTGCAGCCGTTCCCTCCACTCCTGACCCTGGGCACAAGAGGGAAGAGGTTCCCACAGCCCCAGCAAGGGACCCGCTCCCAGTGCTGTTGCCATGGCCACCAGGGCTGGGACCAGCTGGGATGCTCGGTTTCCACGGGCCGGGGTTCAGGAATGGGATTCCCCAATTTCCTGCTCCTGCTAAAACTGCGCTTCCCTCACTGCCCTCCTGCCTCCAATGGAAAGCACAAAAGGCAAAGATCCTGGGCTGGGATAAAAGCAATTTATTTGGAACAGCAACAAGATAAGGAAAAAATGGAACAGAAACAATATTGATAACAGAAGACATAAGAAAAGCTATTTACACGGAAAACTACAACATCAACAGCAGCCTCTTCCTGGCCACGTATTTCCCCCTTGCCTGGAAAGGGCACTCCTCTCCTCAGGGAAAGAGACATACAGAGTCCCTTTCCAGCCCCTGGCAATAACCTGAGGTTGGAGTGAATGTAATGACAGGGCCATGGCCAGACCCTCATGTTCTTCAATCCCACATCATGTCAAGGGCAGGGGCAGGACGACAGGCAGGTGTCTTCCCAGCATGGATCACAGAGAAAATGGATCACAAGGGCTCTTCTCAATGTGGGTTCTCCCATGGGTGATGAAGACAGAGCAGTGCATGAAGCTGTTCCTGCAGCTGGGGCATTTGCAGGGCCTCCCTTACTGGTGGCTCTATTGGTGTCTTGTCAAGTGAGAGCTCTGGGTGAAGCTCTTCCCGCACTGGGGACACTCAAATGGCCTCTCCCCAGTGTGGATGCGCCAGTGCCTGATGAGGGTGAAGTTGTGCTTGAAGCCCTTCCCACAGTCAGGACAGCAAAATGGCCTCTCATCTGTGTGAATCCGCTCATGCAGGAGGAGATGGGAACTGGTGTGAAACCTCTTCTCACATGTGGCGCACTGGTAGGGCCTCTCCCCTGTGTGGATGCGCTGGTGCCTGATGAGGTGGGAGCTGTGGTTGAAGCCCTTTCCACAGTCAGGGCAGCAGTAGGGCCTCTCCTCCGAGTGAATCTGTGGGTGCTGGAGGAGCCTGGAGCTGGTGTGAAACCTCTTCTGACCCTGGGGACACCCACAGGGCCTCTCCCCAGTGTGGATGCCTTGGTGGGTCACAAGGGTGGATCTGTAGCTGAAGCCCTTCCCACATTCCCCACACTCGTAGGCCCATTCCCCGGTGTGGATCATGTGGTGGCTGACCAGGTGCTTGCTCTGTTTGAAGCTCTTCCCACATTGCAAGTACTTGTGGGGCTTCTCCCCATCACAAAGCTGCTCATGAACCACCATCTCTGAGCTCTGCCTAAAGCTCTGTCCCCCTTCCTGGCTCTGGGTGGTTCTTTCTTCCTCAGAGAATCCTGGGCTGGCTTTGGAGCCCCTCATCCTGTGGGATCTCTTTGGCATTTCCTCCATGTTGGATTCCTCTGCACTAGAGTCGCTCAAAATGGCGTCTTTCACAAGGTTCTGATGTGGAGATTTTTCCTCCCTGGTCTCCATCCTCAGCTCCTTACCTGGGGAAGGAAGGAGAAAGAGAGGATGGGATTTGCCTCCATGCCAGAGGGAAGGGGATCCCCCCAGTGCATCACTGGCAGGATGGCACTGGCACCAGGGTTGTCCTGCAGCCAGGGGCAGTGCTGGGCTGGAAGCTGGAGCAGGAGAGAGGGAGAAAGGAGCACCGACTTCCTCCTCACCTGCCTGGGTTTCCCAGGGCATCTTCCTCTTCCTCGCAGCTTTCTCCTCCATCAGGTGAAGGTTTGGGAATGGGAAATCTTATTTTGGGAGGAAAACAAGGGATGAGCACATTGAGTTTTGTACTGGTTTGACGGCAAACATGAGGGAAAGTCTAAGTCAGAATTACAATTTAATAAGAAAATTAGGACCAAGGCAATGATACAGAAACACTACCTTAAACTGACAGAGTCAGGATATAACCTGACACCCTGTTGGTCAGGGTGTTGGCAGCAGTCCCATTAAATGGTGGGTGCAGTCCTGTTGGAGTGATGAACGTGATTTTGTCAAAGCAGTGATCCTGCAGAAGGGTCTGGTCTTCCTCTGAAGGTCCAGTGGTGGTAATGGAGCTCTTGTCCTCTGGGAATCCAGTAGGCAAGGTGCTCCTGGTGTTGAAAGACTCAGCTTATATCCAGATAGGAATGCTTGGATCCTCCCCCTGGGCGGAGCATCCCACAATGGGATGATGGAATTTTATCAGTCCTGCATTGACACTCAATGGCACATTCACAGAAAATATCTCCCCTGGAGGGCATTATCAGGGCTGAATCATGGAAGAGATAAAGAACACTGCCCCACCTGTTTATGACAGTTGATGAAGATGGGGATTGAAAACATGCATTTGGTTACATCTTACATTGCAACCTGAAACAGTGGGGTAATCCCTGCTCAGGGAGTGAACACCACTCCTCTTACCCAAACTGGCTCAGCTGTAAAACCCCCACTGTGGGATGGCAACACACACACAGGGGACAATGTCACACTTGCCCCGCTCCAGGGGAGGTCTCTATCCCTGTCACTTGCTTGCTCTCCCCTCCTTTTCCCTTTTTTCGATCTCTCTCTCTCTACCTCACTATTGGAAAAAGGCTCCCAATATTACCAGTTGGATTGTGCCTGGGCCAGTCTGACCCTCGCTGCTGGGCCAAAGGCAGCAACTGCGGTGTATCACCCCAGAGATACCTTGGCTTGCTGGTGGTTGCAGCTGGGCACTGAACAAGTCCAGGCTTGTTGGAACCCCGTTTACCTCAGGAGGAATAGCTTCAGGCGATGGTGAAGAGAAAAAGGAGAGGATTCTGCCGGAGGGTTTAATGTCCAGAGGTTTATTCCATGGTTACAGAGGTCTGAACGTGAGCAACTGCTCCAACAGAATCTGACCGCATGGTCTCATTCACCTTTTAAGCTCAGGGACAGGGGGAGGGGAGGTACAGGTGAGCCACCCAACCAGGTGAGAGGGGCAGGGTCTCAGGGGGGGATGACACCTACACAGGCCAATGACCCCTGGGCCTGAGGGGCATCCTTTGAACTTGACCAACCACACCACGCCTTGCTGGAACATTAAACCTGATTGACAGCCCAGCAGGGGGCGAGGGGGGACGGGGAAGAGAGGTATTGGCACACCTGGGGAAGGAAGTTTACAACACACTGCAACACCTCACATTTACTGTTTAATAAAATCTACTTTGGATTTGGTCTCGTTAGCACCTTAATTGGTGCAGAGGCATCTCTCTAACAATTTTCTTAACCAGATTGCGACATTATTTTGGCACAGTGAGTTCAGGCACTGTTGTCTGTCCCCAAGTGCCTTTGACAACATCATGGTTCCTTCCTCTGAGGAGATTGTGGTTCTTTCTGGAAGAACTCTTGGAAACTTGGACACAGTCCCTCCTTCATCCTGGGGGACTTATGGGAGAACTTATGAGGAAAATGGCTTTTGTGGATGGCCAGGGAAAAAGAAAATATTTTCTTGTCCTTCCTTGAAAAGTTTGTTAAAATCACTGGAGGAAAGGGAGCAAATGATACCAGCAAGACTGACGAGGTTCATTCACTCCAAGGTGAGGAACACAAGGCTGCTGAAAGTCCCAGAAGAAGAACAGCTCAAGTAGCTAAATTCCCAAATAACTCCAGCCAGGGGTCTCCAGGAGGATTTTTTTGGTGAGTGTTTGGAGCCAGCAGAACCTGGACTCGAGCCCCGGATATCTCCGGGCTCCCTAAGAGGAGCTTTTTCGGGGTGAGAGGAGCCGCGATCACCCCTCAGGGGGGTCCCGGGGGGTCCACGTGGGGATGGCCCAGTACTGATGGGGAAGGACATTGGTTTTGGGGATTCCCTTGAGAGCCGGGGCTGTGGAACAGGGGAGCCCCGGGGCGGGGAGAGGGGAAGGGGCGATATCGTGTAGATTTCATGTTTTTCTTTGCTGATTTATGACCGGAGATAGCTCAGGGACGCCACTTGTAAGTTTTCTGTGCTGTCTAGGTGGCCTGGAAAGGCCCAGGGATGGCCTTGAAGAGCCCGGCGCTTCAAAGGACGAGGAGAGACTTCTGATCTTGTCTCGGTCTCGGTGTTTATTAATAGTTTATCTAAAAGATTTTCTTTCAGCCCGACAGAGGTCTGCACAGCAAGTCAGCCATGGGCACACTCCGCAAGCCCCTGGGCGGTCACTTATCTTTATACCCGAAGTTACGTGTACAATATTTATCATTTTTCCCCAATACCTTCTACCCTTATTAACCGGTGCGCTTCTAGTAATAACCAATCCCAAAGTGCCACCATCACCACAGAAGATGGAGGCCAAGAAGAAGAAGAAGAAGGACAGGACACACCCCAATTCCTCCATCTTACTTCTTTAGACCCCCCTGTACCAAAATCCTAAACTCTGTGTTTTACACTCTAATTAACTTATCCCTTCACCATTCACCCAGTGAATTCCTCCCTGTCCTCATACAGGTGTCGTCTCCTGTGTAGGATCAAAGCCCTGCCACCAGACACTTCTGGCAACATTCCAGGACTCCCGAGCCCCCCAAGGGTGTTCTCGGCCACTCTGCACCTCCATCCTGAGGTGCTGAGATCCCACAATATCGGAGCTGGGGGACCCCCGGCAGCTCGGAGATGAGGCGGGGACGGAACCCCCTGACCCTGACAGGGGTGTGTCCTGGGGTGACTTCATGATGCCCGTACCCCCATCAGTCTCTTTAGCCCAGAAATGAGTTCTGCACCTTGAAGGCTGGCTCTGAGAGTGAAGGGCAGGAGGAAGAAGCTGCAGTTTGTTTTCAGATACTGCACTCACTCCTCTACATTCTGGCTCCTGGAGTGTTGTGATGCCTTAAGGAGATGGAATAGAGGCCAGACGGAGTTAAGTGGAGTAAATTAGATATTTATTGAAGTACCTTCAAAGGTCACACCCTGGGAGTACTGGAGCCACAGATGTGGCGCTGCCTGGATGGCTCTGAGATGGGAGCAAAAGAGGGCTTGCTCACGAGATCTCACATTTTTGTAAATTTTAGTACATTTATATATAGGAGTTAACTGCCCAATTAATAGCTTCAATAGCTTCAAATGATGAAGTTTTGTCTTCCTTGCTTGCTTGCCTGCCCTCCTCTTTTCATGTTGTTTATGCTTTGGGCCTGAAGTTTGAAGAGATTGTCCTTGAGTCTCCAGCTAGAACAGGATTGTTTTGTCTTCACCACTCTGTGAAAAGATATCAGTAACACTTAATATAAAGCTAAAAGCTGCACACCAAAACACAATAGAAAAACTTAAAACCTAAGGTATCAGTTGTCTGCTGACAGACAGACAGCAGGAAAGAGCTCTCCTTTTCTTTTAGTTAGTTTTTAGATCACTTGAGGCAGAGAAGTTCCCTGGACTGTGGTTTTTCTTTTTCTTTGGAGTTGTTTAAACCTGCTCTGCACTGAACACCCCGACCGCACCAGCAGCTTGCACCTGCGGCCCGCTAGGCTGAGCCTGGGCTGTGGCATTTCCAGTGCTAGAGGGACTGATAAGAGACTGAGCTGAGCTACTGCCCACAGAGGGAGTTTCTGAGTTTGTCATCTCTTTTGTAGCGGCAAGAGGTTTTATTGTTTAATCTTGTTCATTTTTTGTGCTGATGAATACTTTGCCTGTTAAATAAACAGGTTTTTTTCCCGTTTTCTCTGAGGAAATATTTTCCTCATCTGGTTGGGGGAGTGGCTGCTTGAATTTGCTTTTTAGAAAAAACCCTTTTGGAGGTTTTCTCCCAAATTTGCCCAAATCCAGGACAGGTTGGTGGGAAGACAGAGGACCCCCAAGTGGCTGGAGTGGGGGGAGGTTGGAGAGGGGGACCCTGAAATCCCCCAGCATCCCTAAGCAGGACCCTGGAGAGAGGGATCCCCAGGACCCATGGGATTCCCAGCATCCCTGAGGAGGGGAACCACCAGAACCCCAGAGGGATGAGACTGGAAATGGGATGCTCCTGGTGGCTTTTTTTTTCTTGATTTTTGGAAGTTTTTATGGACACCAGATGACTTCTGGAGATGGATTTGGTTGGGAGGAATTCCCAATCCAAGGGATTCACACCTTGTTTTTCCCAAACCAGGATTTCCCATTCCCAAACCTTGGCTTAATGGAGGAGGAGAAGGCTACAAGGAAGAGGAAGATGCCCTGGGACACCCAGGCAGGTGAGGAGGAAGTCAGTGCCTCTTTCCCCCTCTCTCCTGCTCCATCTCCCAGCCCAAATAGCCCCTGTTGCCTTCTGGATCAAGGCAGGTGACCTGGTTCTGAGGATCAGCACGATGGCCTACTCTCCGGGGCCGTTTGGGCCAATGACACACGCAAACATCAATATGATGGACGGTCAAAAGGCGTTTATTACTTCTTCTCATGGGGTCTTATAGTCTAAGGGGTCTCTGCGTCAAAAGGGGGTTTGTCCTTCTTATCTATGGTTAGTAGGGAATGGAAAAGTACTGGATAAGGAATGGAAAGTTACTACCACTCCTGTTAGTGGGGCCACATTCCTAGGGTAATCTCTTATCTTAGAGGAACAAAGGGTCCTGGCTTTCCGTGACATCGCGTGATCTTCCGCAGCGCCTTTTACCTATCTACCACATCTCCCCCCCTTTTTCACAAATGAATGAGGTAGTCATATACATAGGTACTAAAATGAGGTATAAGGTTGTAACTTGACAAGGGAAAGGGGTTTTGGGAAACCTGAGTAAGCTTTTGCCAGACAAGTTCGGAAAATCTTGTGACTGGCAGTGTTCCTTGGTTGAATTCACAGCAATTGTCGTCGGCCTAAGAACTGGATGTTGGTCCGTTCCTGGCGGCTCTGAACGAACGAGACCAGCTTGTTCAGCAGGCATGGTCCGAAGGTAACTGTTAGAAACAGCATCGCCAATGGACCTATCAGGGCATAAATCAGAGTGGTTAGCCAAGGTGATTGATTGAACCAGGACTCGTACCAGCCCTGTTGGGCTTCCCTGTCTTTCTGTCTCTGAGCAAGTCGGTTCCGGAGTTCTGCCATGGAGTCTCTCACTACTCCCGTGTGGTCTGCATAGAAACAACATTCCTCTTTCAAGGCGGCACACAGGCCCCCTTGCTGCATGAACAGGAGGTCCAGGCCTCGCCTGTTCTGCAAGACCACTTCTGAGAGTGAGGAGACCGATTTCTCTAGATAGGAGATGGATTTCTCGATCCTTTGCAGGTCCTCGTCAATGGTCTGTTGCAGCTGGGACAGTCCTTGGTGCTGGGTCGCAAGGGCTGAGACACCCGTGGGCGTTCCGGCTGCTCCCAGGCCGAGCAGCATTGCGATAGTTATACCTGTCATTATTTCTCTTTTGTGGATCCAGCTGGGTCCCTCAAGAAGATGGTACACTTCTTCGTCTGAGTGGTACAGGACCCTAGGAACAATCAGAACTTGGACACAGAAGTCGATAGAGTCATTGAATTTGGGAAGGAACACACAAGGACTCATCCAGATTGCTGGCAAACCCACATCCTAGATGCGGATGGGACTGCCCACTTGTTGTTTTTCCTGTTAGGCTTGACAATTTTGGTGCAGATGTTTCCTTTCGGCCTAGCTAGGGTTGCATTGCCAAAGCATCTGCCTCGGCCTGTGACTTTACTCAGGGTGATTCCTTTGCGAGGGGTACCCCATCTGCACTGGTGAGGGGCGTCGGCTGAGGAATAACTGAAGGGAGTGTTTAGAGCGACTCCTTCGTAAAAGGGGGGTTTGACATCGTAACAAAGCCAGCAGGAGTCGGTTAGGTTAGGGTTGGATTCGTTCAGGGATACAAAGGTAGCTTCTAACATACGAAGGATTGGGTCTGAGTCTGACTTGGTTAAGCGGCTCATCTGAAAGGTTTCCGCTTGACCGGTCGGGACATTGCTGACCCCTGTGGGTAAGGTTTTGGGGTAGGTTACGTTTCTCCCTTTCGGCACGCTTTTAATCGCTTTGTTGGGTCCGACCGCTCGGGGTGCCGACGGCTGGAGCCTGATAATTTGCACGTTCACCCTCTCTTTTGACCCTTGAAGGACTACTGTCCACGTTCTGCCTGTGGCCCAGCTAGGGTGATCTGGCTGCAAGACCGTCATGTTGTAATCAGTGCATGCCCGAAATCTAGGGATTTTATATTGGTTTCAATGGAAGTTTTCGTGAAAGAAGAAGGGTGTTTTGCAGCCGATGGGTGCCCAGGTGAACTGTAAGAATTTGTCTGGCTCTTGTGGATCCCACCCAGGCCCCGACGGTCTGGCGTCTGTAACTATGGTTCCGCAGCCCCAGTGCCCACAATATCCCCACCCTGGGTGATTGCAGTAGCTTTTCCCAGGGTTTGAAGCTGGGCACCAGTAGGATAGGTACAAGTGTGTGACGTCGGGAATAAGGGTTTATCCTTGGCTGTCCTGGAAACAGGTCGGTGATGCGGAGCACGAAGGATGGGGTGTTTGGTGTGGTGATTTCTCTGAGTGCTTTGCCACTACTAAGGTGTCGCATGACCCACCTGAAGGGCCGATGGGGGTAGTGATCTGGGCTGGCTTGCCCTCTGGCGACAAGCCCCAACAGCAAAACCACATAGAAACACCGTTGATGCTTGGGTCTCACCCGTGCAGGTCTTTCCGGTGCTGCCTGACGGCTTGGTGGTCTGTCACTTTCGTCTGGAACCGGGATGTACGCATCACGAGGATGTCCCACGAGCATGTCCTGTAAACAAAGACTCACAATTCTCGTCAGTCTCATTCTGCTCGCTATGGAGGTCCAGTTTAATCGACTTAAGTGGACACCACCTGATTTTGCCGTCCTTTTTGACAGCTGCGTACCCTCGCCCCGTGAGCATCAGCCTCCAACCCCGTTCCCACTCGCCTAGCTCGTTTCTAATTACCACCTGTGGGCCCTCTTCTAGCGTTCGAGTGGCCCAGTGTTTTTGGATGGGACTGTTTGTTTCATCTCCCCTAGGGAATTGATTCAGTGCCAGCAAAGCGGTTGCCAGCATACGTGCCTGATCTCCTGGGGGAATGGCGTTGGCAAAGCCCTCTGCTTTTGCCAACACTTCTAGCTTGGTTTTCAGGGTCTGGTTTGCTCTCTCTACTATGGCCTGCCCGGTACTGTTATATGGGATGCCTTGCACTATCGTGATGCCCTATTTCGAGGCGAATTCCTGTACTGGTTTGGAGGTGAAATTGGAGCCATTGTCCGTTTTAATCTGCTTGGGGATACCAAGCCAAGCCATGGCTGTCAGCCAGTTCTGAATTGTGGCTTTGGAGTTAGTTTTGGGGTGCTGTGTGGCTATGATCGTCCCGCTATAAGTGTCCACTGTCACTGCAAGCCATGCTCGGGGCTTCAGCAGTTGACATAAGGTGAAGTCCGACTGCCAGATTTCTGAGGGCTTGAGACCTCTCAGGTTGACCCCGCAGGTCTAAAGGGGTGACTTCTGGCAATGAGGGCAGGTGGCTACCACATGTTTCGTGTCTGCTGTCGAGATTTCGCATCTCTTCGCCAGTGCTTTGGCTCCGATGTGGAGCGACTCGTGCAGTCGACGAGCTCTTTGCAAGGTCCAAACGCCTTTTGCTGCGGCGTCCGCTTTGACGTTGCTGATCTGGAAGTAACCTTTGACTGGGTCGTGGCTGTTGATGTGAATGACTGACACGGTGCCCTGTCGCGAGGAGAGTGCTTCTTCCAGCATTAGGGCTGCTGCAGATGTTTACACTCCTGGTCCTGCCATGGCTAGGCAGAGCCTTGCCACGAATATAGAGTCCGTTATGATGTTGAGGTGTTTGTCTTGGAAGAGTCCGCACGCCAAAACCACTGCTGCTGCCTCCAGTTGTTGCACTGACAGTGTGGGGTCACACGCTTTGACGCAGTGCCATTGCTCTCCTGCCTGCCACACTGCTGCTGCGGTTGAAGTTGTGGAGGAAGCGTCTGTGAAGACCATTGGTCCCGGCTGCGGTTTGTCCTTAACCTTCGGTGGCATGTCCATGTCGACTACGGTCAGCAGCTGAGTCCAGGGTGGCTTGGAGGAGTAGGAGATTTCTCCTCCGGAGCCGGAGAGAGCAAGGGCCAGGTACTCCAATATTGTGGCTGACTACGTGGTCGGCTGCTTGCGAAACGGAAGGTGGATGCTTGTCGGCTCGGTCCCTAGGTGTTTCAAGGCGAGTCTCCTGCCTTTCATGATGAGGCTGGCGATGCATTCGATTCCTGGGGAAAATGCACGAGCGGGTCTTCCGAGGACCACCTATTGGATCGGCCGGGCCTTTTCAGCAAGTCCTTGGGCCAGTGCTCCCACTCCCCCCTTCGGTGTAAAGTGGATGTACAGGTCCAGTGGCATGGCTGGGTTCCACCTGGCAAGTGTGCCAGTGGACATCTGGTTTTCGATGAAGTCGAGGGAGCTCATTGCTTGCGGTGTCAGCTCCTTGGGTTCCCAGGGGTGCTTTCCTTTCAGAGGGTCCATGACCTCGGGAGGAATCAGGACAATGTTGCGAAGCCATTGCAGCGATCCCACCAGGCGTCGCACGTCGTGGAGCGTCTTGATGTCTCAGTTGACCTTCATCTCGGGGGTGTCACGTAGGAGCTTGTAATTCCTACTCCCAGGAAGGTCACGCAGGGTCCTCTCTTGATCTTTGCGCTCGCGATCTCAAAGCCGTTGGCCTGAGGGGTCTCCGTGATTGTGGACACCAGGTGATCTACTTGGCTTGTCGATGGTGCTGCGACTAGGATGTCATCCATGTACTGAATGATGGTTGCGGTGGGATAGGAGTGTCGGACTGGCATTAGTGCTTTGTCCACGGTGATTTGGCATATGGTCGGGCTGTCGACCAGGCCTTGGGGAAGCACTCTCCATTGGAAGCGAAGGTTGGGCCACTCGCCGTTTCAAAACGCCACGGAAAAGGCGAATCGTTCCCTGTCCTCAGGGTGCAGGGGTATTGAAAAGAAACAGTCCTTGATATCCAGTACTGCGCACGTCTGCCCTGCGGGGATGGCTGAGTTTGCGGGTAGCAGTGTCTGGACCGGACCCATGGGTTGGATTGTCTTGTTCACTTCTCTCAGGTCGTGGACGAGGCGATAGCCTTCTCCGGACCTTTTGGGGATCACAAATACGGGGGTGTTCCATAGGCTGGTGGAGGGTTCTACGTGACTCTTTTGCAGTTCGCGGTCGACCAGTTCCAGCAAGGCTGCCATTCGAGGCTCTGTCAGGGGCCACTGCTCAACCCATACAGGGTCTGATGATTTCCAAGTCAATTTGATTGGCAGCGGAGGGTGTACGGCAGTGGCCCTCATGATAAATTTGCAATCCCCCGGGGCCGGGATGCTTGGAGTGAGGGTGCTGCCAGGGAAAGCTGTGCCGGCTGGGGACAGCTCGCTGAGTTGCTGCCCTTCCCCAGAAGACTGGGCTAACGCGGTCGTCCTGCCATTCCTGTTTAAATACAATCCGCCCCGCCCCATCAAAAAGCATGCGGCTTATTTGCGTAATATCAAAAGTGAGCAGATCGTTATTGCTAGAAAGGTCATCCTCAAGAGTGGGTACTACAGCTGAGTTGATCCCTATTTCTGAAACCGCTTTGGCTTCTTTTGGGTTAACTGGGGTATATGCCCTTTGTTGGTTTCCCTGCGCTCCGGCAACCCCCACCGGGAAAGCATGCATGGAGGATGCCGGTGCCCGGTCCCCACAGGCTGCTTTTATTTTTCCCCAATCGGTGAGTTTGTGTTGCGATTGTTTCCCGATATTGTTTAAAGCTTTATTCAGTTTCGCTCGAAACCGCATTAATTCTGCTCTCTCGGTTTCCGAGTCCCAGCTGGACTCGGTCGGCTCTTCTGAGCTGTCTGAGCAGCTGTTACTTGACTCTGAGCCGGAAGCTGACTGCCGGTACACTTCTGGCACTCCGTGCCGTCTTGTTCGGCTTCGACCTCGCTCCTCCCTTTGGGGGTGGTGCCGCTCCCTCCCCCTGGGGTCCCCCCGCCTCCTGCTGGGGGAGGTCCTTACCCTATAAGGACCTAATTTGAATAGAGCGCTCTGGTTGGTTTTATGCTCCTCTGCGGGGGCCGCCCATTCTCCCCGCTCGCCTGCGCATGCGTTGTTAAGCAGGCTGACTGCGTTTCCGCCTCCCGCCTCCTCCCTTCCGCCCTCGCCATGTGGTTCGGGGCCATTTTTAAACGCACATGGCGGGGGCGAGTTTTTACCGATCATGGCGGGGTCCGACAATCCGGCCTCGCTCCGCGCCTTCTCCGCGAGTCCCTGCCAGAAGCATCGCGCGCGCTGCTCTGCCTCCTGCACCGGATCGGCGGCCGGCGGGGAAGAGACAGATAGAGAAACCGCGTTTTTTTCGGACGGTTCCGCGGGAGGGCTAGGACCCGGCGGGCTCCACAGGAAGGTCGGGGGGTCCCCTGGGGGTTCCGGGGGGTCTCCTGGGGGCTCCGGGGGGTCTGGGCTCAAGCTTGGGAAAGGGTGGAACGCGCCCGGCCCCCGCATATTCCCGCCTTCAATCCGATCACTCTCAGAGGCGGTCTGCGTCGCGGCCCCCACCCCCGGCTTTGGTGTAGCTAATAAACGCGTCTCCTGTTCTTCTAACATCTTGCGTAGGGCCTCTTCTACTTTCCCCCACGCTTTGAGGTTTTTACCACTGCCTGCGGACTTAGAGTCCTCTGCTGAGGCGGCAGTGCACTTCTCCCGCGCTTCCCAATATAATATATTTACCGGACATTCGATCGTCCCCAGCTCTAGGAGCCTTGCAATAGCAAGATTAGAGTTCCTGAGCTCACCTTTAATTCCCCATTGCTCATGAGCCTGACTTACGACCTTCGCTGTGGATTCCATGGTCCACGCTGGTCCGGACGCGTCCCTCCCGCTGTGGTCAGACCTGCTGCCACAGCCGCTGTCCTCTGTCCAGGAGAATCCCCGTTCCCCAGGCGCAGATCGCTTTCCCAGGTTTCGGGCACCAAATGTTGCCTTCTGGATCAAGGCAGGCGACCTGGTTCTGAGGATCAGCATGGCAGCCCATTCTCCAGGGCCGCTCGGGCCAATGACACACCCAGACATCAATATGATGGACGGTCAAAAGGCCTTTATTACTTCTTCTCGTGGGGTCTTATAGTCTAAGGGGTCCTCTACGTAAAAAGGGGGTTTGTCCTTCTTATCTATGGTTAGTAAGGAATGGAAAAGTACTGGATAAGGAATGGAAAGTTACTGGCACTACTGTTAGTGGGGCCACATTCCTACTGTTAGTGGGGCCACATTCCTAGGGTAATCTCTTATCTTAGAGGAACAAAGGGTCCTGGCTTTCCGTGACATCGCGTGATCTTCCGCAGAGCCTTTCCCTATCTACCACAGCAGACACTGATACCTTAGGTTCTAAGTTTTTCTATTGTGTTTTGGTGTGCAGCTTTTAGCTGTATTTTAAGTGTTACTAATATCTTTTCACAGAGTGGTGAAGACAAAACAATCCTGTTCTAGCTGGAGACTCAAGGACAATCTCTTCAAACTTCAGGCCCAAAGCATAAACAACATGAAAAGAGGAGGGCAGGCAAGCAAGCAAGGAAGACAAAACTTCATCATTTGAAGCTATTGAAGCTATTAATTGGGCAGTTAACTCCTATATATAAATGTACTAAAATTTACAAAAATGTGAGATCTCGTGAGCAAGCCCTCTTTTGCTCCCATCTCAGAGCCATCCAGGCAGAGCCACATCTGTGGCTCCAGTACTCCCAGGGTGTGACCTTTGAAGGCACTACAATAAATATCTAATTTACTCCACTTAACTCCGTCTGGCCTCTATTCCATCTCCTTAAGGCATCACAACACTCCAGGAGCCAGAATGTGGAGGAGTGAGTGCAGTGTATGAAAACAAACTGCAGCTTCTTCCTCCTGCCCTTCACTCTCAGAACCAGCCTTCAAGGTGCAGAACTCATTTCTGGGCTAAACAGACCGATGGTGTACGAGCTTCATGAAGTCACCCCAGGACACGCCCCTGTCAGGGTCAGGGGGTTCCGTCCCCGCCTCATCTCCGGGCTGCCGGGGGTCTCCCAGCTCCGGTATCGCCCCTTCCCTTCTCCCCGCCCCCGGGGGTCCCCCGTTCCACGGCCCTGGCTCTCACAGGGATCCCCAAAACCAATGTCCTGCCCCGTTTGTACCGGGCCATCCCCACGTGGACCCGCCGGGACCCCCCTGAGGGGTGATCGCGGCTCCTCTGCCCCCGAAAAAGCTCCTCTTAGGGAGCCCGAAGATATCCGGGGCTCGAGTCCGGGTTCTGCTGGCTCTGAACACTCACCAAAAAAATCCTCCTGGAGACCCCTGGCTGGAGTTATTTAGGAATTTAGCTACTTGAGCTGGGCTTCTTCTGGGACTTTCAGCAGCCTTGTGTTCCTCACCTTGGAGTGAATGAACCTTGTCAGTCTTGCTGGTATCATTTGCTCCCTTTCCTCCAGTGATTTTAACAAACTTTTCAAGGAAGGACAAGAAAATATTTTCTTTTTCCCTGGCCATCCACAAAAGCCATTTTCCTCATAAGTTCTCCCATAAGTTCCCCAGGATGAAGGAGGGACTGTGTCCAAGTTTCCAAGAGTTCTTCCAGAAAGAACCACAATCTCCTCAGAGGAAGGAACCATGCTGTTGTCAAAGGCACTTGGGGTCAAAGAACAGTGCCTGAACTCACTGTGCCAAAATATTGTTGCAATATGGTTAAGAATACTGGTAGAGAGATGCCTCTGCCCCAATTAAGGTGCTAACAAGACCAAATCCAAAGTAGATTTTATTAAACAGTAAATGTGAGGTAGAGAGAGAGATCGAAAAAAGGGAAAAGGAGGGGAGAGCAAGTGAGTGACAGGGACAGAGTGGAGCAGGGCAAGTGTGACATTGTCCCCTGTGTGTGTGTTGCCATCCCACGGTGGGGGTTTTACACCTGAGCCAGTTTGGGTAAGGGGGGTGGTGTTCACCCCCCAGAGCAGGGATTACCCCACTGTTTCAGGGTGCAATGTAAGATGTAACCAAATGCATGTTTTCAATCCCCAACTTCAGCAACTGTTATAAACAGGTGGGGCAGTGTTCTTTATCTCTTCCATGACTCAGCCCTGATAACGCCCTCCAAGGGAGATATCTTCTGTGAATGTGCCATTGAGTGTCAATGCAGGACTGATAAAATTCCATCATCCCATTGTGGGATGCTCCGCCCAGGGGGAGGATCCGAGCATTCCTACCTGGATATAGGCTGAGGCTTGAAGCACCAGGAGCACCTTGCCTACTGGATTCCCAGAGGACAAGAGCTCCATAACAACCACTGGACCTTCAGAGGAAGACCAGACCCTTCTACAGGATCACTACTTTGACAGAATCACGTTCATCACTCCAACAGGACTGCACCCACCATTTAATGGGACTGCTACCACCACCTTGACCAACAGGGTGTCAGGTTATATCCTGACTCTGTCAGTTTAAGGTAGTGTTTCTGTATCATTGCCTTGGTCCTAATTTTCTCATTAAATTGTAATTCTGACTTAGACTTTCCTTCATGTTTGCCGTCAAACCAGTACAAAACTCAATGTGCTCATCCCTTGTTTTCCTCCCAAAACAAAATTTCCCATTCCCAAACCTTCACCTGATGGAGGAGAAAGCTGCGAGGAAGAGGAAGATGCCCTGGGAAACCCAGGCAGGTGAGGAGGAAGTCAGTGCTCCTTTCCCCCTCTCTCCTGCTCCAGCTTCCAGCCCAGCACTGCCCCCGGCTGCAGGACAACCCTGGTGCCAATGACATCCTGCAAGTGATGCACTGGGGAGATTTCCTTCCCCTTCCCTCTGGCACGGAGGCAAATCCCATCCTCTCTTTCTCCTTCCTTCCCCAGGTAAGGAGCTGAGGATGGAGACCAGGGAGGAAAAATCTCCACATCAGAACCTTGTGAAAGACGCCATTTTGAGCGACTCTAGTGCAGAGGAATCCAACATGGAGGAAATGCCAAAGAGATCCCACAGGATGAGGGGCTCCAAAGCCAGCCCAGGATTCTCTGAGGAAGAAAGAACCACCCAGAGCCAGGAAGGGGGACAGAGCTTTAGGCAGAGCTCAGAGATGGTGGTTCATGAGCAGCTTTGTGATGGGGAGAAGCCCCACAAGTACTTGCAATGTGGGAAGAGCTTCAAACAGAGCAAGCACCTGGTCAGCCACCACATGATCCACACCGGGGAATGGGCCTACGAGTGTGGGGAATGTGGGAAGGGCTTCAGCTACAGATCCACCCTTGTGACCCACCAAGGCATCCACACTGGGGAGAGGCCCTGTGGGTGTCCCCAGGGTCAGAAGAGGTTTCACACCAGCTCCAGGCTCCTCCAGCACCCACAGATTCACTCGGAGGAGAGGCCCTACTGCTGTCCTGACTGTGGAAAGGGCTTCAACCACAGCTCCCACCTCATCAGGCACCAGCGCATCCACACAGGGGAGAGGCCCTACCAGTGCGCCACATGTGGGAAGAGGTTTCACACCAGCTCCCATCTCCTCCTGCATGAGCGGATTCACGATTCACACAGATGAGAGGCCATTTTGCTGTCCCGACTGTGGGAAGGGTGTTGAAGTGAGGGGAGAACGACCATTGTGCATCGAACTCGATTTATTGATCGATCAGTCAGCTTAAATAATAGTGTTAACGAACTTCATGCATATTCCAAAATACAGCTTTATGATAGGCTAACAGAGAAAACTCTAACCACTCCTTTTGTTTTACAATTGTTTACATCAAACAAAATCAGTGTTCTCACTGTGATACGAACGGTTCTCAAAACTTCCATAACTGTTCCCAGGGTGCCATCTTTTCCCAGAGAGGATGTTACCTTTGTTATGGGAAGACTGCCTGAGAACTTTATTGTTTATACAAGGATGCCTGAGAGAGACTAATTGTTTATAGAAGTCAGGCTGGAAACTGCTTTGAAGCTGCTTCACAGCTACCTGTTACTTTTCTCACAGCTGCATGGCTTCATGGCCTTTTTCCTCAAGCCATGCCTGAACTAAACTCTCCACAGAAGGGCTTCAAGCACAACTTCACCCTCATCAGGCACCGGCACATCCACACTGGGGAGAGGCCCTTCGAGTGTCCCCAGTGTGGGAAGAGCTTCATCCAGAGCTCTCACTTGACAAGACACCAACAGAGCCACCAGTAAGGGAGGCCCTGCAAATGCCCCAGCTGCAGGAACAGCTTCATGCACTGCTCTATCTTCATCACCCATGGGAGAACCCACATTGAGAAGAGCCCTTGTGATCCATTTTCTCTGTGATCCATGCTGGGAAGACACCTGCCTGTCGTCCTGCCCCTGCCCTTGACATGATGTGGGATTGAAGAACATGAGGGTCTGGCCATGGCCCTGTCATTACATTCACTCCAACCTCAGGTTATTGCCAGGGGCAGGAAGGGGACTCTGTATGTCTCTTTCCCTGAGGAGAGGAGTGCCCTTTCCAGGCAAGGGGGAAATACGTGGCCAGGGAGACCCAGTAAGTTGTGTTTTAGATTTCCGTGTAAACAGTTTTATTTATCCCTTCTCTTATCAATATTGTTTCTGTTCTGTATGTTTCTTATCTTGTTGGTGGTCCCAATAATTTTTCTTATCCCAGCCCGGGATATTTGCCTTTTGTGCTTTCCATTGGAGGTAGGAGGGCAGTGAGGGCAGCGCAGTTTTAGCAGGAGCAGGAAATTGGGGAATCCCATTCCTGAACCCCGGCCCGTGGAAACCGAGCATCCCAGCTGGTCCCAGCCCTGGTGGCCATGGCAACAGCACTGGGAGCGGGTCCCTTGCTGGGGCTGTGGGAACCTCTTCCCTCTTGTGCCCAGGGTCAGGAGTGGAGGGAACGGCTGCAGCTGAGTCGGGGCAGGCTCAGGTTGGATGTCAGGAAAAGGTTTTTGCCCAGAGGCTGCTGGGGCCATGCCCAGGCTCCCCAGGGAAGGGTCCCAGCTCCAGGGCTCTCTGAGCTTCAGCAGCGTTTGGACAGCGCTGCCAGGCCCAGGCTGGCATTGGGGTGTCCTGTGCAGGGCCAGCAGTTGGACTGGAGGATCCTGATGGGTCCCTCCCAGCTCGGCCAGTTCTGTGGTTCTGGGATCCCATGAGCCTGGGGATGGGACTGCCAATGGTTGCCATGGCAATGGGCTCTGGCTGCAGGCCTGAGCTGGTGTCCATGGCAACCACCCCTGGCATGGGGTCTCCATGGAGCTGCTGAGGGACTGACTGTAGCAACAGTGGCCTGTTGATAGTTGCCATGGAAACTGACCATAGCAACAGGGGGCCCCTGATGGTTGCCTGCTAAGGATTAGACTGTTACAGGCTCTCAGAGGGGTTCCATGGGGACTTTCCAAGTGTCTCCAGGCTGTTCCAGAGCTGGAATGTCACAGGCAGAGAGAGGGGCTCCATGGAGATCTCCCAGGGCTTTCTGGGATGGTGAGAAGCCCTGTGGTCAGAGGCAGTCACAGCCATTCCATGGTGACATCCCAGGGGACCTTGGGCTGCAAAGGCACCGATCTGTCAAAGGCACTCACAGGGGCTCCACGGTGACATCCCAGGAGTCCCCAGGCTGCCAAAGAGCCAGGATGTCCCAGACACTCACAGGGGTTTCTGTTACGGGCAGAGTGGGGCCTTCAGGCAAAGTTCATTAGAGAAGCTCCTGTTGGGTAACAAGGCACAGAAAGGATCCCCAATAGCCCCCATAGATGCCCAAATGTCACTGTTGAGTCAGAGATGACACAGACTCAGATCAGAAGGCTAAAGGCCAAAAACCACCCGTTTATTCAATCCTCTTATTTTATACCTTGGTTTGCTACAGGTGGACCTCACTGGTCCTTTAATCAACACATTTCACATGATTGGCCAGTTAAGACAACACCCTTCAGTAAACACTTTCATGAAAAGAACCAACTTTTTACAAACATTGTTGGGGCACCAGTTATTGATGTTTATTTTATGTTGAGCCTTTTTGGGGACTCCCTGGATGGGGTAAACCCTCCTGTAGCAATTCTGTGCCAGATAAAAGGAGATGCACAGGACTTTTTTGGTCTTCAGCTTCTTGTTTATTGTCATCTTATCTAAAGTTTTGCATTGCTGTCCACACCAGGCTCAGCATGCTGGA
This sequence comes from Ammospiza nelsoni, assembly GCF_027579445.1. Taxonomy (NCBI): domain Eukaryota; kingdom Metazoa; phylum Chordata; class Aves; order Passeriformes; family Passerellidae; genus Ammospiza; species Ammospiza nelsoni. Next base: position 20,927,980 of record NC_080668.1, on the reverse strand, counting down.
AAGACACCTCAAAATGGCCCTAAAATGCACGGTTTCAAGGTCTTTTAATGTTGTCTCATTCAATTAACTCTTAAAATGTGCATTATTTCTACTTATCTGCCAATAACTCATCCCTTGACTATCCACATAAACTCTGCACTGTGCTTTCCTTGACCAATCACCCTGTGCCACCAACACTGCAGAACATGGAGTAGACGAAAAAGAAGACAGGGACTACACCCCAATTCCTCCATCTTGCTTCCTATCTACAATATACCAAAAATCCCAAAACCTAAATTTCTCTCCCAAGTGACATACTACACTACTCTCCGTTATCTATTTCACACTTTGGTAAATTCTAATCTTTCTCAAAGTCTTGGAAGTCCTCTCCATGGCGAAGGATAAAGACAGTGTTTCTCTGGGGGTCAGGACCCCTCAGAGCAGACACAGAAATATTCCCTGTGCCCTGGATTGCCACACATTTAACCTAAAATCCTTTAACCCTTAATATGTGAAGTTATCCAAAAATGTTCCAGGTAAGCAGGATTAGAACAGAAGAAATAGAGAACAACAGAAAGACAGCAGATCCATAGAAAGACACACACATAAGCACCAACTGCTGGGGTACCAGCATTACAAACAGAGGAACTCCAGGAGAAGGCAGGATCCAGACCATAAGCTGGCCTTGTGCTCCAGCTTTTAACCCCCTCGGCCTTCATGGGTCTGCCCCTGGGGTGGGACTGCCAGTTGTTTGTCCAATCAGAGCCAGGGTAGGCACCAGCTGCTAGTGTGATTGATTGACAGATCAGCCAATGAGAGCTCGGTTAACACTGCCCCTGCTATGTGACTGACAGCTCTGCCAGGCCAGGGCTGGGGGCAGGGCTCTGTTCCCCCACAAACCAAGGCCTGACCAGGCCCTGGCCCTACACGGGCATTCCGAGCATCCCAAGGTGTCTCGGGACATTGATCTCATCCAGCCTCTGACAGTAACCACAGTGACATTACGGAACCTCATGGAACCAAGGGTCCACAGTGATATGGTGGACCTCCGTGTACTGAGGAGTCCATTGTGGCCGAGAGGCAAGATGTCTTCACAGACTATTCAATGGGTGAATGTAGGGATGTTAGCATCTTTGAAATGGGTCTTAATGTCTCTACTAACTTCAAGAAACATTTTAATTACAGAGGCTGGACAGCTTGGTATAGGAACGTGCTTCTTGTTGACGGAGTGACAAAACTATTCTTTGTTTTCTTAAAAAGGAAAAAAAGCTCAGAAGTTTCTCTCACCAATTATGTGAAAAGACATTTCATAGGAAGCCTCCTGAAACAGAAAAGGGTGTGCACAAGCCTGAACTTCTGAACTCTGGGTTAAAATCACTGGTTCAAGAGGGGAATATGGGGTAGGGGGTTCAAAAAGTCTGTATCGTCTGAGTACCTCAGCCAATGGGGAAAGGAAGGGGGCAACATGTGGCTAGGAGCTTTGATAAAAGGAGGCTGATCCCTCTTGAAACTTCGAGGAGAAAACTCCATGGGCATGTGCCCTGGTGGATTCTCTCCCTTTATTCTATTAAAGTTGAAGGACTCCTCTGTCTCCTTTATGGACACTGGCTTTTCACAGTCTGATTTTCCATACATGACACCATGGAACATCACAGAACCAGGGAGCCATTGTGACGCATTAAGGCCCTGTTTGAACAGAAAAAACATTGCTGACAGTACAGAACTCATGGAACCAAGGGGCCATTGGAACAATGCACATCCAAGGACACCATGGTGACACTATGGAACCTCATGGAATAAGGGGGACCATTACGAAATTCAGGACCCTGTGGAAACAAGGGTCAAGGATGAAGCTGTGGGGCCCGTAGAACCAAGGAGCCATTGGGACACAGTGGGGCCGCAGGGAGCCGAGGAGCCATGGTGACATTGCAAGCGCTCAGGGAAGCATGGGGCTATTGTGACACTACAGAAGAAAGGAGAACAATGTGACACTCCAGGGCCTCATGGAACCAAGGAGACCATTGTGACACTGTGGGGCCCTATGCAACCAAGGGCACAGGGAACAGGTGTGGCTGGTTTGGCCTCCCGGGGGCTGCTGGACAGGTCTGGCTGACCTTGGCATGTCAAGGCTGCTTCTCCTCTGCCCCTGAAGCACTGGGACTCTGGGCTTTCCTTCCTATGGGAGAGAATTGTCCTTGCCCTGCAGGAGCTCATGGCCAAAACTGGGATTCCTCTCCCAAATTTTCTTATATGCAAAGATTGTTCCCAGATGAAATCTGCCAGGAGAGACAGATCTGGATGCCTTGGCCACCCAGGGGCCACCTCTCATCTGCCTTTGAAACACTGGGATCATGTGCTTTTCTTTCTTATGGGAAAAAACCATCCATCTCGACCAGGTGCCCATGGCCAAAATTGAGAATCTGCCTCCAGAATTCCCAACATCCAAGGATAGCTCCCAGACAAAAGCTGCCAGGACTGACAAGTCTGGCTGGCCTTGGCTTTCTGAGGGCTGGCACTCATCTGCCTCTGAAACACTGGGGCTTTGTGCTTTCCTTCCTAATGGAAAGGACTTGTCTTCCTGTCCAGGCACCCACAGCCAAATATGAGATTGCACCTCTAAAATGCCCAATGTCCAAGGATAGCCCCTAAACAAAAGGTGCCAAGACAGACAGGTGTGGCTGTGTTGGCCTAAGGGTGGCCACCTCTCATCTTCTTCAAAAACACTTAGACTTGGCATTTTTCTTTCCTATTGGTAAAAACCATCCATCCTGACCCGGTGCCCATAGCCAAACCTGGAATTCTACCTCCAAAACTCTGTACATCCAAGGATTGCTCCCAAATGAAAGCCAGACAGGTCTAGCTGCCCTTGCTGCTTGGGAGCTGTCCCTCACCTGCCTCAAACCACTGTGCTTGATGCTTTCCTTCCTCTGGAAAAGAACCATCCTTCTTCTCAAGGAGTCCAAGGTCAAAACTGAGATTTCTCCTCTGAAATTCCATATATCCAAGGACTCCTCTATGACAAAAGCTGCCATGACAATCAGGTCTGGCTGGCTTGGGAGCCAGGACAGGAGCCACCTGTCTCCTCTTCTGCCTTTGAAACACTTGGGCTCCATGCTTTCCTTCCTCTGAAAAAGAACTGTCATTCTTATCTACAAAGAAATGGCCAAAATTGGGATTCCACCTCCCAAATTCCCTATATCCAAGGGTTGCTTTCATACAAACGCAACTAGAAAAGAGAGGTCTGGCTGACTTAGGCCTCTGATGGCCACCTTTCATTTGCCCCTCAAATATCGGTGTTCCCTGCTTTCCTTCCTATGTAAAAGAACCGTGCTTCTCCTCCAGGTGTCCATGTCTGAAATTGGGATTCCATCTCCAAAATTCTGTATATCCAAGGGTTGCTCCCAGGTAAATCTGCCAGTACCATCAAGTCTGGCTGTCCTTGGCCTCTGGTGGATGCCCTTGCAACACTGGGGCTGGGTTCTTTCCTTCCCATGAAGATCCCTGGGACACTGTGGGGACCTCATGGAACCAAGGGGATCATTGTGGCACCACTGGAGCCCATGGAACCAAGGGGATCATTGTGGCACCACTGGGGCCCATGGATCCAAGGGGATCATTGTGGCACCACTGGAGCCCATGGAACCAAGGGGATCATTGTGGCACCACTGGAGCCCATAGATCCAAGGCGATCATTGTGGCACCACTGGAGCCCATGGAACCAAGGGGCCATGGTGACCCAGTGGGGCTTCATGGAACCCAGAGACCATTATGACTCTGTGGGGCCTGATGGAACCAGGAAGACCATTGTGACCCTTCAGGGCCTCGTGTCACCAAGGGGGCATTATGACACCTCAGGTCCTCATGGAAGCAAGAGACCACTGGGACACTGTGGGGCCCCATGGAACCAAGGGAACAGGGAGCAGGTCTGGCTGCAAGCACTGAGCCTGGCCAGGGTCACGGAACCATCTGCAGGCCCCGGGTGAGATATGAACTCTTTCAGTGCTTCCATCCTCCCTCGAGTCAGAGAAAAGGACAAAGTGCAGGCACATAGAGGAGCAACATGAAGACACCGAGGGCAGAGAAGAGGAAGTTGAGTCCCAGATGGGAGGGATGAGGAGATGTCCTCATCTTGGGGCTGAAATCCTCTTGTAACGCTATGAAGAAGGATGTAACTGATACATCAGACTCTCCTTTTCCCTGTATCGCATTGAAAAGTACGAGGAAATGACTTGTTCAGCAAAGCCCTCCATGCTAAAGTAGCAAATTTCAAAGTAGCTGTGATCCCATGAGAAGTTTGAACATGGAAAAAGGGAAGCGTGATGAGATCCTGTGCCTTCACAGGGAGAAGAAAAAGATGTCCTCAGAGATGAAGATGATTTCAGAAATAGATGAGGAGAACCTTTGCTCTTACACAACTCATCTTTTAACTAATACCCCATAAGTTGACATGGCCCATAAACACAACTGTAAAAGAGCTTTGAAAAAATGGGAGGGATGTCACAATTGCAGATTTTTCTGGGCAGTTGCTATTCATGGAAATTGAGAGTGACAAGAGAAGTGTCTCTTCTGGACAAGTCTCCGTAGCATGAAAGAGAGACTCCTCTCCTTAATTGAACTCAAGAAAGACTATTCTAGTTGGGGTAAACTGACTGAAAATTTTAGGTTTGTCTCTTTATATTGTCAGTAACAAAGAAAAGGTTGTAGGGAGAGAAGTTTTCTGAAAGTTTTGTTCTTATTACTCATTCTTTTAGTTGCTATTAATGAACTTTTCCTTATACCCTCTTAAAGTTTTGAGCCTGCTTTGCCGTTCTCCTAATCTTATCACACAGGAGGAAATGAGTAACTATATTCTAGTGAGTGCACTGGTAATTAGCCAACACTGAAGCCACCAAAATAATTGCTGCATTCTCCAAGAAATCTCAAATTGGCGAACCAAAACCACTACAGTAACATTTCTGATGAACTGCACTAGAGCAGAGGGAAATCAAGGCAGAGCCATGGTTTGTCAGGACTTGCTTGATCCTAATGAGCCCTGTGGTGCATTTGGAGCTGAGCCCTGGAACCTCAGGGTCTGAGAGGAGATTGCACAAACCTTTCCAGGAGTCAAAGTCAGAAGAAAACCCCAAAGTGTCTCAAATCATGGATGCATCCGACTGAGGTCCATCTGCTACACAGGCTCGTCATGGACTCCTTGGAGGAGAGAACTGGAGGCCAGGATGGCACAAAAACTTCTCAGAGATTCAGTGTGGAAAGGAAAATCGGGAGTACCTTAAAAATCTTGAGTAACTCAAAGTATTAATAAGCCCCACTACATGTCAATACAAAGCTCTCAAGGGACTCGTTAAAGCAGATAATTACGGCCATGATTGCAGAAACTTCTCACAGATTGAGTATCAAAAGGGAAACACCAAGTACCTTAAAATAACTGAAGTACCTTGAATCATTAATGAGCCCACTGAATGTTGTTACTGACAAAGCCTCTCCAGGGACTCATTACAGCAAATAATTGGAGGCCATGATTGCACAAATCTCTCAGAGACTCAAAGGCAAAAGCCAAACCCAAAGTCCTTTGAAAAACTCTGTGAGCATGAAGGAGCCCCCAGGGCCATTACTGAGCAAGGCTCCCCAGGGACTCCTTCCAGCAGATCCTTGAGGCCATTGGGATGTGGGCTAGGGGTGTATGCTGAGGGCAGGACAATGGGCTGACAGTGCCCAGCCTGGCTGGGGCTGTGCCAGGAGGCCCCAGGACCTCAGGACAAGGTGTCTCCTCCCAGCCCTTAATGGCACAGAGCCTGCTGTGCCCCAGGGCACCAAGACTTGGCTTCTCTTTGTCCCCACCTGTCATCACTGCCTCCAGTTCTCTGCTCTGCCTGGGGCCTGGGGACACTTTCTCAGTTGTGTTCCTCAGTGGGACCCATTAAAAGACCAAGAAACTTTGGAGTTGGATTCTGACTTGGAGTTCTGGAGAGGTTTCTTCAGCTCCCTCTCAGGGACTCATGTTCAGGGCCTGAGCACAAAGCCTGTGCTGCTGAGCTGGGCTGGGCTCGTGGCACAGAGGCAGCTCCTGGTAACCAAGAAGAGCTTCAAAAGCACATTTCTCTTGATGAGCAGCTCTTCTGCCAGCCCAGCAGGGCTGGGGCACTGCCTGCAGCCACCCTGGGCACAGCACAGAAGCACAGAGAGCTTCAATCAGTCAGGGCTGGGAAGGTGCTGAGAAGTGTCTGGGGCTGCAGGACAATGCAGCTGCAGCTCCTGGAGCCATCTCCTGCAGCTGGAACATCCCAATGCCTACAGACCCTGTGAGTACAATTCTGAGTATTTTTGGTTCAGGGGAGGTGAAATGCTCATCAAACTCTGATATGCTGAGGGGTTCTAATCAGTCATAGAATATTTCCAAGTCAAGGATTTTAACAAAAATGAGAAAATTTCCTAAGACTTTGAAATCAGTTTCCTGCTTTTGGAGAATGGCAAGAAGGGGGGATAAATATTAAAGGTAGGTTATGAATTATTAATTATGAATTTTGACAAGTGTCTGAGGCATCTGAAACTCTTACTTTTGGTGATTGTAGGGTCACAGGAGATCCCTAATGTGCTTTCAGTCTTTCTGTCCATGGACAGCACCAGCATCACCTTTGCTGGAGCCATCAGGCTCAGTCTGAGCTCTCCTTTCTCCAAGCTGCAAATAGAACCTGCCTCCAGCCAGTGCCCTGCAAACAACCAGGGTTCTGTCAGGCCAAGGAGAGAGCACAGAGATTTGGGGTCTGTGAGTGTTGGCAGGGAGAGATCAGGCACAGGAAAACACCTGCAGAAGGGAAATCTCCGGGAAGCAGAGAAAAGATTGGGCAATGAGAGGAAACAAAACCCAGCAATACTGTGGCAGGGAGAGTTTAGAGATGTCCACAGGACCCCCTCCAGTGCAGCCCCTCCCTCTGAAAAAGCCCCCTCCCTCCTGTGCCCCCAGCCAAGCCTCTGTCCTCAGGACTGGGGTTCCAAGGCGTGCAGCCCCTCCTGTGCAGGCAGAGCTGCACCAGAGCTATGGGGCAGCTCTGCAGCCCCAGGCCCAGTTCCCTCTGCAGAGCACAGGGCTGGGAGCAGCTGCCTGGCACTGGGGACTCTGGCAGGGGGCACAGCTGGCTCAGGGTGACGCTGTCCCCAGTGCCCGGCTCTGGGCAATGCTGTCAGTGCAGCCAGGGAAGGAGCTGCATCTCCCTCAATCCAGTGCCATCATAAGGACACTTGGGACTCTCTCTGAGATTTCAGTCCAAGCGGGGAGCTCCAATCCAGGGTACAAACCTGTCCTAGAGCCTCTCTGTGTTATCTGAAAGCCCCAGGGTGAGGCACAGAAATTCTAGGTTGAGAAAATGCCATTGGGTTGGTCAAATGAGCCCTGTGTGCCCTTGGGTGCAAATGTGGGGCTGAGACTATAAGAAAGCGATGGACATTTGGTGGACTGTGGGGGATCCATATGCTCTCAGCATTATCAGGATGGTTTTTAAAGGAAACATCAGAGCATTATCATCCTCTGTCTGAGAATGCTGAAAGCCCACAAAACCTGGGAGACAGACCACCTCCCCTCACTCTCCACTCATCACTTTGCCTCAGACAACTCACTCTGTTCTCCATGATGGCAGCAGAAATGCTGAGAGTTTCTGACATCCAAAAATAGTCAGCAGAAGAAAGGGAAGAGGAGTATAAAATCTCTAGAATATTTAAACAGACTTTCCCATTCCTGGGGGTGCAGATGTTAACAGGGCCTTCTGTGTTAACAGGGTTTCAAAGTGGAACATGAGGACAGGTCCCTGTCCTCCTCCCACATCTGCATAGCAATGTTGAATTATAAAAACACTGTATGTAGTTGCCCTGAACCTTAAGTCTCACTCAGGCACCAACAGCCAAGGCTCCCCCACTTGGAGCTGAAGGAAAATCTGCTAGAAAATCAAAAGGGTGTTAGAGGGTTACAGGAGAAGGATCTGTAGAAAAAGGCTTTGACTTTGCTGGAAGAAGTTCCTCCTAACATGTCACTGACCTTTCTCCATGAACAGCTACCCAAGTACAGACCCAGCAAATGTCCAACAGCAGCTCCATCAGCCACTTCCTCCTGCTGGCATTGGCAGACACACGGCAGCTGCAGCTCCTGCACTTCTGCCTCTTGCTGGGCATCTCCCTGGCTGCCATCCTGGGCAACGGCCTCATCATCTGCGCTGTAGCCTGCAGCCACCACCTGCACACGCCCATGTTCTTCTTCCTGCTCAACCTGGCCCTCAGCGACCTGGGCTCCATCTGCACCACTGTCCCCAAAGCCATGCACAATTCCCTCTGGGACACCAGGATCATCTCTCATGCAGGATGTGCAGCACAGCTATTTTTCTTTGTGTTCTTCATTGGATCAGAGCTTTGCCTCCTGACTATCATGTGCTACGACCGCTACGTGTCCTTCTGCAAACCCCTGCACTACAGGACCCTCCTGGGCAGCAGAGCTTCTGCCCACATGGCAGCAGCTGCCTGGGCCAGTGGCTTTCTCACTGCTCTCATGCACACAGCCAATACATTTTCCCTGCCCCTGTGCCATGGCAATGCCCTGGGCCAGTTCTTCTGTGAAATCCCACAGATCATCAAGCTCTCCTGCTCCAAATCCCACCTCAGGGAACTTAGGCTTCTTGCAGTTAGTGTCTGTTTAGCACTTGGTTGTTTTGGGTTCATGGTTTTCTCCTATGTGCAGATCTTCAGGGCCGTGCTGAGGATCCCCTCTGAGCAGGGACGGCACAAAGCCTTTTCGACCTGCCTCCCTCACCTGGCCGTGGTATCCCTGTTCCTCAGCACTGGCACATTTTCTGACCTGAACCCCTCTCTCCATGTCCTCCCCATCCCTGGATGTGGCCCTGTCAGTTCTGTACTCGGTGGTGCCTCCAGCCCTGAATCCCCTCATCTACAGCCTGAGGAACCAGGAGCTCAAGGCTGCAGTGTGGAGACTGATGACTGGATGATTTCAGGAACATTAAAATATTGCTCGATCCTGACAATTACGTGGAAGAAAAGTAATCTTTGATCTATTTTGTTTCATTGTAGTGTCTTTTTCTGTGTTTTACTTACTATCTCTTGTCAATAGAAAATGTTCATTGTTTATGCCCTTTCTCATTTTGTTTCTCTCCACCTTCCTGTGGCCAGAGACTGTGTCAATGAGGGGCTGCGCACTTGGTGTCTTTAAAGGAATTAAAGGATCTCCCAGCAAAGTTTTCTGCAGAGATGCCCTTGTGTTGCCTTCTGTGGAGCTGCGGCAGCAGTGTCTGTGTTCAGAGCTGGGGGCAGATCAGTGCTGGCCCAGAAGCTGTGCCCAGCAGCAGCAGCACTTGGTGTTGCCAGTGCTGCTGCCGTGGCCCTGCCCCGCTGCCCTGGTGGCCCTGGTGTTGCTGTAGGGCCTGATTGCTCTCAGGGCCGGGCACAGCCCTGGAGGTGGCAGTGCCGGGGCTGCAGCAGGGACAGGCCATGGGCACTGCTGGGGCAGCGCTGACGCCTCAGGCCAGGGCCTGGGGGCTCCAGGCTCCTTGCCCAGGCTCTCTCAAGAACACACCCAGGCCAATGCTCAGCACAGAAAAGCCCCGTGAGCAGCCCCAGGCTGGCCGTGGGCAGGCTGGGGGCAAACAGCATGGCTGGGGCTCTGCAAGGGCCCTGGGGCAGATGGGAAAGAGCAGCAGAGCAGGGGCTGATCCATCCCCAGTGTGCTGGACAGCCCAGGGCAGCGTCCCAGAGCGTCCTCATGGAGCTGCCAACAACATTCCCCCTCTGCAGCCCTGGCCTCTCCCCCAGCTCACACAAGTTCCCCATCCTTGCAGGCACAGACACAGCAGCACTGGCTCAGCAGCCCCTGTTTGCATTGCACAGATGTCCTTGTTTAGGGCAAATTTGTTAAAGAATCTGCAAAGGAGGGCCCCTCCAGGAAGCAAAACCCACATGGCCCCTCCCCCCAACCAGTTCGGGAAAAATTCCTCGGAGAGAATTGGAAAGAACCTGTTTATTTCAGGCACAACACCCCCCATCACTCAAAATGAACAATACCCGATGACACTGCTCTGAGAAAGATGACAAAATCAGAAAGTCTCTCTCGGGGGTGGTTGCTCTATTCTCAGTCCCTCCGGCGCTGGGGCTGCTCCTGCAGCCGAACAGTGTTCCCGGGTCCCAGTCCGGAGCAGGTTCGAGATGGTCACAGAAACAGGAGAGGAGAAACAGTCCAGGAAGGGATGTGGACTGTTTAGCTAGAACTAGCTAATAAGCAGAGGCCAAAGCAGAGCAGAAGTGAGAGCAGAAAAGAGAGCAACCAAAGCAGCAAGCTGAAAGCAAGAAGTGAAAAACAGCCCCTTGTACTGCTCATCTCTGTGTCCCTGATAAGAGAAACCCAAACAAAACTTTGACCTTTCAGAGTCGGTCTTAAAGGCACAGAACAGATGAATGGGGATACAAGCATCATAACGTCACCCCAGGACATTCCACCCCTTATCCCCATATCATCAACATACTACAACACATCATACATTATTCATACAAAATTTCCATCTGTTTCCCCAAAATTACAAGCAATACCAACCATGCCTTCATCACATCCCCACACTGGACCACTGAATCCAGGCCCTATATTACAGAGCTGCAGAGCCCCTTTTCACTTTAGTCACCTAAAGCTCCATCTATCACTTGCTCAGACCTTCGACACTTACACATTTCCTTCTCCCTCTTCCACTTGCCCAGACCTTCAACTCTTACACATTTCCTTCTATCTCATGTCTGTATGGTTTAATGTACAGACAATGGCAGTAACATCCAATGAACAGCAATAGTGCATACCATTCTTACCCCACAATCAGATCTCCCTGAACAACAACATCGTGTTGTTCCATCTCTTTGCATTATCCACCACATGCAACCTGGTGCCTGAGCAAAGACAACCCCACGAATGGGTTTGTCTGTACTCCAGGCATAATTGATCCACACAGTCTTCCCTAACAAACCTCTGATATGTACCACTGGGACTTTGTCTCCTTCTAGTACATTCAGGGACTCAGACTGGGCAGGACCTGCTTGGTTGGTGGAACCTCGGGTGTTGACTAACCAGATGCTAAATGCTACTCCCAATTTTTGAAAGATGCCCCACCCAAAGCTTTCAACTGGGGTTTTTAGTAGTCCATTGTACCTCTCCACTTTTCCTGCAGCTGGTGCATGGTAGGGGATATGGTACACCCACTCAATGCCATGTTCCCTAGCCCAGGTGTTGATAAGGTGGTTCTTGAAATGAGTCCCATTGTCTGACTCGATCCTCTCAGGGCTGCCATGTCTCCACAGAACTTGCTTTTCCAGGCCCAGGATGGTGTTCCGGGCTGTAGCATGAGACACAGGGTAGGTTTCCAACCATCCAGTGGTGGCCTCCACCATGGTCAACACGTAGTGCTTGCCCTGGCGTGTCTGGGGCATTGTGATGTAGTCAATCTGCCAGGCCTCCCCATGCTTGTGCAGACCACCGCACACTGTACCAGAGGGGCTTCACTCGCTTGGCCTGCTTGATGGCAGCACACGTCTCACAGTCATGGATAACCTGAGAAATACTGTCCATGGTTAGATCCACCCCTCGGTCTCGTGCCCACTTATAGGTGGCATCCCTGCCCTGATGGCCTGAGGCATCATGGGCCCATTGAGCTAGGAATAACTCTCCCTTATGTTCCCAATCTAGGTCTATTTTGGACACCCCTATCTTTGCAGCCTGACCTACTTGCTCATTGTTTTGGTGCTCCTCATCAGCTCTACTCTTGGGTACATGGGCAGACCTTCATAGGCAGTTTCCCTACCCTGGTAGCGATGTCTTTCCACTCTTCAGCAGCCCAAATTGGTTTTCCTCTACGCTGCCAGTTAGCCTCTTTCCACCTTTCCAGCCATCCCCACAGAGCATTGGCTACCATCCATGAATCAGTATAAAGGTAGAGCTTTGGTCACTTCTCTCTCTCAGCAATGTCCAGGGCCAGTTGAACAGCTTTGAGTTCAGCAAGTTGGCTTGATCCACCTTCTCCTTTAGTGGCCTTGCCACCTGTCGTGTGGGGCTCCATACGGCTGCTTTCCACTTTCGGTTCATTCCCACAATGCGGCACGAACCATCAGTAAAGAGAGCGTATCGGGTATCTTCTGCTGGCACTTGGTTGTATGGTGGAGCTTCTTCAGACCGTGTCACTTCTTGTTCCCCTTCATCAGAGAGACCAAAGTTCTCACCTTCCAGTCAGTTTGTAATTATTTCCAGAATCCCAGGGTGATTCAGTTTTCCAATACGAGCGTGCTGTGTGATAACAGCAATCCATTTGCTCCATGTAGCACTGGTGGCATGGTGCATAGATGGAACCTTGCCTTTGAACATCCACCCCAATACTGGTAGTCGGGGTGCCAGGAGGAGTTGTACTTCAGTGCCTATTACCTCTGAGGCAGCCTGGACTCCTTCATAGGCAGCCAAGATTTCTTTCTCTGTTGGAGTATAGTTGGCTTCAGAGCCTCTGTAGCTACAACTCCAAAATCCTAGTGGTCAGCCTCGAGTCTTCCCAGGCACCTTCTGCCAAAGGCTCCAGGACAAGCCATAGTTCCCAGCTGCAGAGTAGAGCACATTCTTCACCTCTGGTCCTGTCCTGATTGGGCCAAGGGATACTGCATGAGCAATCTCCTGCTTGATCTGTGCAAAGGCTTGTTGCTACTCAGGGCCCCAGTGGAAAGTGTTCTTCTTAAGGGTGACCAGGTAGAGAGGGCTCACGATCTGACTGTATTCGGGAATATGCATCCTCCAAAAACCTATGGTGCCTAGGAAAGCTTGTGTCTCCTTCTTATTGGTGGGTGGAGACATTGCTGTGATCTTGTTGATGACATCGGTGGGAATCTGACGCTGTCTGTCTTGCCACTTCACTCCCAGAAACTGCATCTCTTGAGCAGGTCCCTTGACTTTGTTCTTCTTGATGGCAGAGCCAGCTTTTAGGAGAATCTGGATGATTTTCTCCCCTTTCTCGAACACCTCTGCTGCTGTCTTCCCCCACACAATGATGTCATCAATATATTGCAGGTGTTCTGGAGCTTCACAATTTTCCAGTGCAGCCTGGATCAGTCCATGGCAGATGGCGTGGCTATGCTTCCACCCCTGGGGCAGTCGGTTCCAGGTGTACTGCATACCTCTCCAGGTGAAAGCAAACTGAGGCCTGCATTCTGCTGCCAGAGGAATGGAGAAAAATGCATTGGCAATGTCTATAGTGGTGTACTACTTTGCTGCCTTGGACTCCAGCTCGTACTGGAGTTCTAGCATGTCCGGCACAGCAGCGCTCAGGGGTGGGGTCACTTCATTCAATGCACGGTAGTCCACTGTCAATCTCCATTCTCCTTCAGATTTTTGCACAGGCCAAATAGGACTGGTGAAGGGTGAGTGGGTCTTGCTGACCACCCCCTGGCTCTCCAGCTCTCGGATCATTTTTTGGATGGGGATCACAGCATCTCGATTCGTTCGGTACTGAGACAGAGTAAAGAACCATTCTGAATTAAGTGAAGTGTCTGAGAAAAGTGAAAAGTCTGTAAGGCCAAAGCTGAAAGAAAAACTCGCATGCCGAGACAGCAAAGAGACAGAGAAAGAAAAACAGAAAAGACCACAAAGTCGATTTGCCCTCGACTTAGAAATTCCTTTGATGAAGAAGAACTAGTGCTAAATGTCACGCGGAATGAATATGTATGAACTTATTGTGAAACTGTATGCATATGCATTTAGAAGAGAGATAAAAGAAGACCCGAGGTCTTCAGAGGTACGCATGCCTTTTTGGAGGACTTGCGTCCAGCGTGTGTTGTAATAAAAGCATACCAAGCTTTACAACTTTTATAAAGTTGTGAGGTTTCTTCTTTTCTCCGCAAAACATTATGGCGAGCCAAGCCAGGAGTTCTCTGTCCCCGCAGGGGCAGGGGGGATAGACGGACCTCCAAGGCGCGCCCTAGGATTTTTTCCTGGTGGGGCTCCGCTCGTCTCAACTTGCCACCTGCGAGGACAGACAAGGACCTGCTGGCCTGCGGAGGAAGATACGGTATGTACTGAGGGGCCCCCAAAAGAGGGAAAGGAGAGCAAGAGAGTAAACCACCCAAAGACGTCTAAGTTCAGCTGATAGAGCAGCTGTATTAGAGATGGGGTTCATCATTCTGATAGAGCAGACCGCAAGCAGTTCTGAGAGTGAGCCGGGTGAACCTGTGTATGTGTGTGTTGAAGGTTCATAGTTCTGATAGAGCAGAACCGCTGAGCCCATGTGTGTTTTGTTTGTGTGTGTGTGTGTGTGTGTGTGATGTCCGAACACTGTGTTGCTGCATAGTTAATGTGTGCATTGTGTAGTCAGTGCACTGTGTTTCTAATCGTGCAAGTGTATAAGTGTATGGTGTATAAAAGAGAGTAGAGCTACAGTGCTATACAGTGCGAGGGGGGTGAGTACTACCCATGTTTGAAGCAGCCGAGTGAGGCCTGAGGCACCAGCTGCAGCAGGCTGTGAGGGCAGAGAGAGAAGTGCCCTGCAGAGAAGCGAGTAGAAGAATGTCAGTAATAGTATTTATCGTGTTTAAATGTAGTGATTTGTGTAGATTTGGTACATTTTAACCGTGAGTATGAGCTCAGAGAGTTCCTTTGCCTTAGATGTTTAGACTTGATCTCTAGACTGTGTGCTGTTATTTTGATTCTGTCCAAGAAAAATTGATGTGAGTAAATGCTGAATTATAGTATGCTGTGTTGTGTTGAGAAAAGCGAGCACTTTGAGAGATATGCCCTTTCCCAGTGATTTTGTGTGGTGATTTTCTTCCGTTGCATTGTAGAAATTTGATTCTCAGATTGTATACTAGTGTTTGTAGAGATTTTAAGATTTTGTTGCAACAAGAGTGGCATTTACGTAAGAGAACTATAGTACGGTGATTTATGCTTAACTACGATAAAGCAGAGTTAAAAGAATTCCAAGAATTCTCCCCCTCACAGCAATTCAAGCCTTGGCTCTAGTGAATTTGAAATAAAGAGTGGGGGGGAGTGCGTGTGTCTGTGTCTGTGAGCATATCAGAGTTTTGGCTGTGACTAGCACAGCCTTTTTGCAAAGCAGTAAAACAAGTGTAAGTAAACACAGTGCTTAATCATATTGTGCAAGAAGAGAACTAGAAAGACTGATATTTTGTTTGATCAGAACATAGTGTCTATGTCACGTTTTTGATTAGCATGCTGTGTGAAGTGACAGTAGCTGTCCCCTAGGCACAGGGACAGCTCTGGCTGCCCCGTCTCCCCAAAGCACACGAGAATGGCCTGTAAGCAAAAGCTAGATGTGCAAGTATTATTACAGTGTGGCGCTTATGAGAAACACTAGTATTGCTGTTTTGCTGTTCTAATAAGTGTCAGGCACATGCCCCGAGTGTAAATTAGAGGTTTCTGGTCAAGCAGATTCAGAACCTAAGGTCTTAGAGCTTGTGTGTAAGAATCACATCTGATACCTGCCACCTGGAGCTGTGTGTATGAGAAAGAAACTGAGAAACTACTGTGAAAGTGTCTGTAAAAAGGTTTGAGTAGAAGCGAGATAGGGCAAGAAGAAATAAATAATGAGAACTGACCAGAGCAAATGCAAACAAGTTCCTAAATTAGCCCCTTTTGGGAGGGGCTTACTGAAAAGAAGTTGCCAGTAAGAGCAGCTCAAAAAATAAAAAGATCTATAATACTTCATTGCTGTTAGTACTGTTTTAAAATAGAAAGATAAGTGAGATAGAGTTTTTGTATGCTGAAATGTCTTTTTGCTTTAAAAAATCACCCAGAATGGCAAAGAGACTGTAAGATCAGACCGCCCTCTAGTCTTGGCCCTTGAAAAAAGAAAACAAGGCAAAGAGAAAGCA
Source organism: Ammospiza nelsoni (assembly GCF_027579445.1). Classification (NCBI taxonomy): domain Eukaryota; kingdom Metazoa; phylum Chordata; class Aves; order Passeriformes; family Passerellidae; genus Ammospiza; species Ammospiza nelsoni. The sequence continues at coordinate 20,912,113 of NC_080668.1, read as the reverse complement.
AATCAAACATGTTGTTCAGCATGCAGCATAAGATAGCAACATATGAAATCAGGCAAAGATTATCATGCTGAAATGCAAAGCAATCACAGTTCACAAAATAAGTACATATGATTTGCTAAAGGCTCCTCCCAAGGTAAGGGAGGAAGAGTAAAGATGACCTCCCCAAAAGGGAAGAATTTTTGCCGACACAAGAGTCATATATTCAGTTTTAATAAAGCTTTAGTACCTGTAGAGAATGTTTATGTTGTAGTGTAGGAAATGAACAACTGGCCAGTCTGAGAAGGCATACTTGTGCAAACCTTTAAAGTAACATGTGTACTATGTGTACCTAAAAGCTTTTGTACTTCACTCAATTTGCTAAACATTCTCAAATGAGAAAGGTTACTCTAGAAGCAAATGATATAAAGATGTTAAGCTTAACATTAACAGAGCTTCATTAAGCTTAACAAGCTTAGCTAAACATTCAAGCAATAGCTAGTAAAAAGTGCTAAACTGCAAGTAGTAAATTAACCCAAGCAAAGAAGGTGATTTTCTTTATTTATAGCTATCCCTTTTCCTACTGAGATCTAGATCAGTGATTGTCCCAGTCTGAAGCAGTTAGATTCTGCTTAAAAGATTCCCTAAAGTCTCTACATTTCAAAACAAACATCTGCTTCAAGTATGACCTAAACCTCTGTCAGATACACTTGTGAAGTGTGTCTGAATTTGCAGTGTGAGCCCAGCACATCCCCCTAGCAAAGAGAGATAGTCATAGACAGAAAGCAGTTCCTGTTCCCCATAACAAACATCTAACTAGCATATTAGAAACAAAATTAAGAGTTTTAAATAGAATTGATTCAGAAATACTAGTGAATAAACTAGCCACTGCAGCAAGTAGCCTAACAAAATTGAAGCAGCCTTTATAGTAATCTCTGTTAGCATTAAGAACTAGCCAGTGACAGATTTCAAAAGTACTGCCAAAGTAAACAAGTATGAAAAAGCCAGAGACCAACACCACAAGTTGATAGTAGAAGCACTTAGTATAGTTCAAATGAATGTGTCTTTAACTTTCAGTTGTATACAAACACAATTATAGATACAAGCAACAGCAGCTCCAATCATATGAAAAAGAAGTGAAAGTAATTTTCCAGCTAAAATTCAAAAAATTGTGTGAGATAATGCAATTAATATTGAAAAGAAGTTTCAATCCTAGCAGACTATAGTGAATTTCACCTATGATCCTGTTTCTAATGTAGCAACTGCCTTTGTGCTTACCATACATAATGCCACTGTTTATGTTATCCATCCCATCGTTGCTCTAAGATTAAACCATGAAAAAACAATACTCTATCCTTCAGAACATAGAGTGTGGGCACGAAAGATGAATGGAAAGTAGCAGACAGTAAACTTAAAGTCCTGCATTACTAGAGAACAAATAAGATTCATTTGTGAAAGTAATACTATTAATGCTCAAAATGTGTGCTTAGACACTGAACAAAGTATTTGTCACTTTGAAATTCATCCAGTCACTGACCAAGAAACTGTGCTCGTATATACTAAAAAAAAATGTATGCTTGAGAACTGCTTGTGCTGCTGTACAAATTGATAGCAATGATGTTATTCTGTCTAGTTGAAACCATTCTAATCTCTGTATTTGTAATTTTGTTAAAATTTTTAAGTGTGATTTTTCGTTTTTAGTACCAGTAACATCCCACCAGCTGATTTAAGCCAATTACACAATGTATCACAAACTGCCACCTACCCCTAGTAAGATAAACCTTACATTAGTAAAACAATTAATTAAGCACCAAGACCTATTAGAAAGCTTAAAAAGACTCCAAAGAAGCAGAAAGAAAACCTTAATTACTGTCCAACATAATACAAAAGAGATAACCAGAGTTCTACAAAGAATAAAACAAAATATAGATCATCACTAGTGAGATGTGATCTTTGAGTAGTCACCAACTGCAAATAGAATCTTTAATAAGTTGTGCCACCCCATTGTAGTTTTACTAATATTAGTTGAAATAAGCTTAGGATAATCTATTATATTGTTAATTTAGAACTAAAAGATGCTACAACAAATAGATGTACTAACCTCTTTGTCAAACGTACATAGTGAAGCACTAAAAGACACTTACTGTCATAAAAGTTTTCATTAAGTAAAAGAATTTACTTATTTCCTAAGAAAAGAGAGAATAAAACAAAGTAAAGATCCATTCTAAATTAAGTGAAGTGTCTAAGAAAAGTGAAAAGTCTGTAAAGCCAAAGCTAAAAGAAAAACTCGCATGCCGAAACAGCAAAGAGACAGAAAAAGAAAAACAGAAAAGACCACAAAGTCGATTTGCCCCTGACTTAGAAATTCCTTTAATAAAGAAGAACTAGTGCAAAATGTCACGCAAAATAAATATGTATGAACCTGTTGTGAAACTATATGCATATGCATTTAGAAGAGAAATAAAAGAAGACCCGAAGTCTTCAGAAGTACACATGCCTTTTTAGAAGACTTGCGTCCTGCGCGCATCGTAATAAAAGCATACCAAGCTTTACAACTTTTACAAAGTTGCGAAGTTTCTTCTTTTCTCCGCAAAACAATACTGTCGGCGGTGCACTGTTGAGGTGGCAATTGGCACTCATTGCTCTTCCACCTTCAGGAGACCTACTGCAGATGGGCTTTCTGACAGTCCAGGCAAGCTGTTCAACTGCTTGACACCCTCTGTCTCTACAGCACCTATTCCAAATGCCCATCTGAGTCCCTTTGGGTCTTTGAAATAGCCACTTCGAAGGTAGTCTATGCCCAAAATACATGGGGCCTCTGGGCCAGTCACAATAGAGTGTTTCTTCCACTCATTTCCAGTCAGGCTTACCTCAGCTTCCACCAAAGTAAAATCCTGTGATCCCCCTGTCACACCAGCAATAGAAACAGATTCTGTCCCCACATGTCTCGATGGGGTTAATGTGCATTGAGCACCAGTGTCAACCAAAGCTTTGCGTTCTTGTGGTTCAGATTTTCCAGGCCAATGAATCCACACAGTCCAAAAACCACAGTTTTCCCCAGCCTCTACGTGGCCAGAGGCAGGGCCCCTCTAAGCCTGGTTATCCTTCTTTCCCTGGGCATATGCCTTGGAGGTTCCTTCAAGGGGATCAAAAATATTGTCATTATCATCATATGTGACAGTTCGGTTACTGGCCACTGGAGCTGCTTCCCTTTAGGAACTTCCTCTCTGAGTCTTCAGTTCTCGCACCCGTTGTACCAGAGCAGCGGTAGGTTTCTATGCCATCTCCCCATGTCTTCTCCACAATCACGCAGGTAGAACCACAGCTCAGCTCGTGGGATGTACCTTCTCTCGCCATCTGGGGAACGTCTGCGTTGGGTACCAGAACCTCTGATCTGTACTGCTGAGATTTGGAGAAAGCTCTCTTTAATCTCCTCCCTCAGTTTCTTGTGACCGTCCTCTATCTTGTCCTCTAATTTTTGAAGATGTGTTTTCACCGCTGCAATTCTGGCATGTGTTGGGCCATTCACAGTGTCTGCATATGCTCGGAGCTTCTTTGCCATATCCAGCACAGTCTCCTCACCATCATCCCGCTTCATCATTGCTAAAGCAGAAGTGTATTCTCGTGGCCCAAGTCGTACAAGTTTTCTCCACATCACAGATGTGCATGGTACCAAGTCTGGATTTACAGTGTTTCCATCATCTGAGAAGACAATCTCAGCTACTGCACTTTCCCTCAAGCGTTGAATACCTTGTTCTATGGTTTTCCACTGGGTTTGCTGCATATAGAGATCATCTGCACACAGGTCTTTCTGCTACACTTCTTAGGACCCGTTCCCAGAGGCTGTGAGGGTTAGCCCCGCTCATCATTCCTTGGTCTATGGCAGGATCCTGTGACGGGGATCCCAAATGCCTGGCTTCAGTGCCATCCAGAATTGTAGCCTCGCCTGCAGCATCCCAGAGATGGACCAGCCAACTAATTATGGATTCATCAGGTCGTCGGGTGTAATCCTTCCGTAGGCCACGAAGGTCCTTCAGGGAATAATACTCAATATTTGCGTCTGATCTTGCACCTGCCGCTTTGACTCCTGATTTTATGTCAGGAGGCATTGAGGTTCCTTCTCCTGTATCACCATCATCATCATCATCCACTGGTCGGTTAGTTTTTTCCGTGTGTTTCCCACTTCTAGTACTGGTAGCAACAGCCATGGGTTTAGATGCTGGCTTAGGCTCACTATCTGGTCTGGCTGCTGGCTTCGAGCCTGGGCTGTTGGCTACAGCTTGAGTGACTGGGATACATGATTTATCTCCCTGCCCCCCTGCCTCTGTCTGCTGCCCGACACTATCTAACAAAGTGCGATAAGCATAGGCCAGGGCCCAGCTTATTGCAATGAGCCTTTTCTCCTTAGAATCGTCATGGCACTTCTCTTTTAGGTATTTCCCCACCTCTGCTGCGTTCTGAATTTGTTCCCGTGGAAAATCCCAGTCTACAGGGCCAGAAAATTCTTTCAGGGTTTGGCCTATATTTTCCCATTCTCCACACCACTCAGGATTTTTCACGCGTGCATCTGCTTCTGGGTCAGGGGTCTCACCAGCTCCTCTGGATATCTCAGCCCTCATTCTAGAGAAGCTGCAGACCATATAGAGGAAGCTTACAGATTAAATACCAGAAAGATGGTCTCTTTAACATTCAGGGGAAACTGAACATTTTCAAAAAGTGACATAACAGATCCAAAGGAGAAGAAGGGAAGTAAAGGCTGGAAAGCCTTATTCTCAGCTCTTCTTCTAACAGACTGAGTGTAATTACTAATAAATTTCTAAAACGTACTACTGGAATTGGGATGCAGGGTAGGATGAAGAAACCATAAACCATACATATCATAAACAGACTCCAGTATCTTTGTAAAAGCCCTATAAATCATTATCACCAAGGCCAGCACAACAGCTATTCTAATCCGTACACCTCTACTGTAAAAATTACATGCTTTGGACAATAATCTTAGTGACCAGAAAGGTATTGAAACCTCAAAAAGGTCTAGAGCCCAGAGCCACAAAAAGTCTTTCACAACCAAAGACATCAGGGGTCCAAGCAGCATGGCTACTAACTGCTTTAACAACAACAAACACACAATTAATAGGGCTTTTTTCCACCTTTTCCAGCCGCGCATTGAGCGCCAATTCATGTATTTGTCCAGGTTCAGAGCAACTTTGGGGAAGAATCCCCCAAAGGAGCTCTGGTGGGAAAAGCAGATCCAATCTGCCCCTCCCCCCAACTGGTCCGGGAGAGAAAAAAATACCTCCTTGGAGAAAGGTGGAAAAAACCTGTTTATTAAACTATAAATCCAAAACAATATCAAAACAATGAGACTCCTTTCCACTCTAAAAGAGATGACAAACTGAGAAAACCCCGGGTTGTAGCTCAGCTCACTCAGTCTCTGATCAGTCCCTCCGGTGCTGGAATTTTCGCAGGCCAGGCCTGGCCTGGTGGGCCACAGCTGCAGCTGCCGGTGCTCTCCTGGGTGTTCAGTCCATAGCAGTTTCAAGAGGTCCAAAGAAAAAGGAAAAAAAAACAGTCCAGGGAACTTCTTTGCCTCAGCTAGCTAAAAACTAACTAAAATTCAAAAGAACACCTTTCTGCCCCGCTGTCTATCTGCAGACAACACAGTCAGGAGCAGAAATGTGGAGGAGTGAGTGCAGTGTCTGAAAACAAACTGCGCGCTTCTTCTGTCTCCTGCTTCACTCTCTGGAACACTCTTAAAGGTACAAAACTTATTATTATTCAACATAAACAGAATGAGGCGATTGGGGATAAAAGCATCACATAGTCAACCCAAGACAGACACAAAGATACAATTGTATGGACTTTGAGATCATTTCTCCATTCCAAATGGCTTTCCCTTCAGTCACAAGAGGCTTCCATCCCTTCCAAAAATTGCCTGCTGAAACTCTTCTGCTCCCTTCCAAATCAGTTCACTACTCCAGCAGAACCCTTGAAGCATGGACAGATGACTCTTCAACTAATTATAGTTGAAAAGAAGGGTATTTATTGCACTGCTGGACACATGTGAACCAGTTTCCAAAGACACGTGCAAGGAGTTGCAGGCTCCTGCTCTATATTTCTACAGAAAAGGTTTTACATAAGGTTTCTAAGGACCCATAATACATAATTATTACCTTCTGCTTCACATTTTTATCAGCTGAATATCCTATACAGCTGCGCAATTGTATTCCCTTAACTGGGTTGATGGGATTTTGAAATGAGGGAGTGGTTGTATGGGAGGAAGAAAGCAGCCTTCCTCATGGTGAACTCATGGCCAGTTGGCATGACCTTTTGACCTGCTCATTGTCCAAGGCTCTCCTAACTGTTCAATTATTCTTAAGGCAAGGTATTTCTATGGTCTCTGCTTCTTCACAATTGCTTCCTCTATCCCTGTCACTCCTAGCTTTATGTTCCTAATATATTTGGTACTCTTTACCTAAGGTATGTGCTTTCTGCTAGCTGTATTACTAACTTAGCTTCTTAACTCATTTGAAAATCTTAACTAAAATATGCAGTTTTCTTCTATCCCAATTCTATTCCCAGCTGGCCCCTCGACTCATCCTCACTTTTAAATTATCCTAATTACATTTTCAGCTATCCCCTTGACTCACCTCAGGCACATACCCTACTGCCTCTCTCCCAGCAGCTCAGAGCTGCATTGCACAGCGCTTGCTGTGTGCCAGAGGGCACAAAGCAGGCTGGCCTGGTGGGCCTGAATATTTCTACCAAACACGCTGCATCTCACACTTTGCTCTGGCTCAGTGCAGAACTGCAGGATTGCAGGCGCTTCCTCCCAGAGCTGCGTGAGGCACTGGCTCCTGCAGATGTGCCCTGCCAAGCTGTCCCTGCCTCACGCTGACCTCGCTTCCCCTGGCACAAGTGCCGGGCCTGAAGGAGCTGCCCTGTGCTCCAGCCTGCCGAGCAGCCTGGCTCCCTGCCCCGGTGCCCAGAGTGCTGCACACACTGCTGGCCTTTGCCAGGAGTTGCAGGGCAGCCAGCAGAAGAGGAGGAATCCTCATCCAGCCCAGCGGCCCGCGGCTGCCCTTGGCCTTTCTCTGCTCCTGGGCACACTCCAGACGGCCATGGCCTCCAGGCTGGGCTGTGCCCAGCACGGCTGCGTTTCCCCTCGGCAGCAGCCAGCTGCCACCTGGGCTCTGAGAGCGGAGGATTCACCCTCTCCCAGGAAGAGGCACCCAGGGCACGGCTGCTGCCTCTTGCAGCTCCAAGGGCCTCCTTCCAGCCTGCCTCTGCCAGGGCTCAGGCTGCTCCGGCCTCTGCCGGGGCTCTGCTGGGGCTCCAGCCCGGGCAAGGCCGGGCCTGCTCTCACCTCACAGGCGCTGACAGCTCTGCGCCACAGGAGACCTTCCCGAGCACCCTCTCTGATCTTTCTGCTTTCTCACTTGAGCAAGGCTTTCCTCCAGCCAAAGAGATTATTGCATTTAGGGATCCAAATCCAAGTGGCAGGAGCCCAAATGCTCTCCAGTCACAGCTGAAGGCCTGCATCTGCACAGGGTGTTTGGGCTGCCTCATTCTTCTTTTGGTTTTGCTTTCAAATGCCATTGCCCTTTCTGCCTCAAATAGGAGTACCAAAGCTGGCCAAAAACAGACCAGTGGGCCATATTCCAAAGGCAGTGTGGTCTGGAGAGGATGAATGAAGAACATCCTTCCCCACTTTCACACCATGCCAAAGACACTGTGTCACTTTCCACCTTTAAGAAACAACAGACAATTCAGAAGGAATTTTTGAGCTTATTCGCAGAGTGAGAAGGAAGGGAATCTTCAAGGTGAGGTGTGGTTTCAGAAACTTTATTCATTTCCAATCCTACTCTGCAGTCCTATTAGACAATCCTACTATAACCCTAACCCTAAACCTATCCCGAATCCTAATCCTAATCCTAATCCTAATCCTAGTCCAAACCTACAATCCTACTCTAAACTGGTTGAGGAATAAATGGTCCTGATGTGATTGTCATGTTCTTGTCTCCCTCTTCTTCTTCACTGAAACAATCAGCGGCACCAGGCTGGACGCAGGCTCAGCAAATGTTACAAATGGATGCTGCTCAAAGGGAAAAAAACAAATCAACAAAAAACAATGGACCATGACTTTCCAAGCTCAGTGCTTCACAGGATTCCTCTGGCTCCTAGAAGGATACAGGAAGAGGACCAGTGGGACCATCTACACCTCCAACTTTATGTGCAGGAATTTGCCATCACAGGCAAACCTGGCCCAGAATCCCACTCATCCATTTATCCAGGTGTCTTCATCTTGCTGAGATTTTTGCCCTGCCAGTGCTCTAGAAATGGTGCTTTCTTTGTCCTTGGAGTTTCTACTTTTCAGGAAACTCCAAAGCCTCACACTGGTCCCTCTCTTTGAAAGACAGGCACTGTGCTGATTTCCACAGGGAGACAGAGCAGTGTCTACCATTCCATGCCCTGCCCCTCGTGTGCTGGATGGCACCTGCCTTCCCAGCAGGGCCAGCCCAGTGGCACTGGGTCCTGCAGTTCCCTCTCTGCCACACAACCTGGCAGTAACCCTGGCACAGTTCCCGTCTGCTTGAGCATGCCAGGCAGCAGATGGGGCTGGGACAAGTCCCTCCCAGCTGTCCCTGTTTGCATGGCAGAAACCTCTGAGGGTGGGCTGGGGGGCACAAACCAGGGCCCCTCAGAGGCTCACAGTGAGCCCCCCACAGCCCCTCCTGCCCACAGCCAAATCTCTGACCCCTAGGCTGGGACTGGCTTCCTTGGGTTCCTCCACCACCATTTCATGTCTCTGAACCCTGCATTGCTCTACTTCAATTCTTTTGCCATTAGATAAAACTGAACACCACACCAAATTACAAAAGAAGGTAACAGAAACAGCCAGAGGACCTCTCCTCACAGGAAATGCAGAGGGAGCTGGAGTTATTCAGTTTTGTGAAGAACAGGCCCCAGGGAGACTTTATTGCCACTTTCCAAGACTTCAGAGTGGCTTTGAAGAAAGTGGGCGACATCTTTTTTAACAGGGCCAGATACAATAGGATGGGGGTGAATATTTTTAAACACAAATAGGATCTAATCAGAACTTGTTTACTCCGAGCATGGTGTGACCCTGGCACAGCTTGCCCCAAGAGCTTGTAGGAGCCCCATCCCTGCAACCATTCCAGCTCCGGTGGCAAAGGGCTCTGAGCAACCTGATCTCTTTAAAGATGTCCCTTCTCATTGCAGGACACTTGCACCAGAGGACCTTTACAGGAGCCTGCCAGCCCAGTCCAGTCTAGGATTCCTCACCATTTTCATTTGAAGAGCAGCAAGAGTGGAGGTGAGGAGGAAGGGGGCTCATCTGATGCCTTGGGCTTGAGTGGAGGAGGAGCCCATCCCTCAGACCCTGTTTCACCTGCAGCCCCTTCACATTTTACCTGCAGGAGCTCCTTGGCAGACCAGCGCCGCGCCTCATCTCTCTGCAGGCAGCAGCTGAGGAAGTCACGCAGGCAAGATGAAAATAGGTTGGGCTGCTTCAGCTTTTGTCTTCCTCCTGTGGCTATCAGGAGTTGGGGCTGGGGAAAAAGGAGACACCAGGCTCCACCTGCTTCTTTCCCATCTGTCACTGCTCTCCCAGATCCCTTTGTTTAACCTCTGTTCTGCAGTGGCAGTTTCTGCCCTGGCAGAGACCCAGAGATGACTTTTCTTTACCAACCAAAACCCCAAACCCCGATGCACCACAGCCTCTCCAACATCCCACAGATCTTGCCTTGGCAGCTGATTTCGTTGACTGACCTAGTTAGTGGGAACTACATTACCACAATCACATTTCCTTCCCTGAGGATTCATACCAACTTGAGAGGCTTTTTGGAAGAAGGACTTTGCTATACTAACTCTACTCTATCCAAGGGTTAGTACATGAAAAGTATCTCTGCAGTGCTTCTTGGTCCCGTAAGCACAGCTGCCATAAAACAAAATGAATCAAGCTTTTTGCTTTGTTCTTGAAAACAATGGGAATTGGAAGGAAAGAAAGGAAATGCACCAGGTATTCCTCAGGTAAGGAAACAAACATTGGGAATCTCATCTTCAACACAGACACATTAAGATGCATGCACAAATGTACTGGCATGAAAACACCTGCTTGGACATACAGGAGCCACCTGCAGCTCTGTCTCTCAGCAGTCTGAACATTTCTGCTTTCCTTACATGGAAAAGAAAAACCTTTCATGGTCAAATCAGAAGGAGAGGTTCCATCCCTATGATCACCCTCTACTCCTTTGGCTACTCAAGTCAATGCATGAATGGTAGGCCCATCCCAGGGCCAGGAAACAAATGGGGGGTTCTGGCAGGCTCTCCACATCACCAGGCTCTGGCTTGGTGACGGGCAGAATGTGGCTTGGGCTAGGAGAGAAACATGGTCACTGAGTGTTTCAGCAGCACTGCACAGGAAGCAGAAGAGACTCTGTGGCCTTTACACCCTCATGCCCAGGTTTCAGGCACATTTCCCAGTGAGAAGAAACTGCACAGGGGGTTAAGTTCCTCCCTAAAAACCAGTGCCTTAGCAACTTTCTTGTGTTTGGGCTTCTTTTCTTCATTTCTGGAAATGTAACACCAGTTCTGAGAGGCTTGCCTTGTGTTTGAGGGGCATCTTCACAGACAGACAAGTGGGAACAACTTGAAACCCAAAGCAAATGTTGCCTGAGAAGAGCTGGGGAGTGTTTGCCTGTGGTGAGGCTTGAGCTGTCTGGCAGTCCCCTTCCATGATGTGCAGAAACATCCAGCTGCTCCCCAGAACTCAGTCCCTCTGGGCACGCAGGCCTCTGGAAACACCTGACGATTCCAGCCTTTCTCCTGCTCAAGAGCATCTAACCTAAACTGAGCTCCAGTTTCTTCAGCAAGGCCAAGGATGCTCACTTCCATGCAGCTGACAGTGTCCATGGAGCTCAGCAGGTCTTTCTGATACTCCTCAGGCCAAGGAATTACAGTGTAGATTGGCAAGACATCGACTGATCATTATCCAGTGTGGTTCATGTGGAACCAAGCTCTAACACTCTGACAAGCCAGAGGGAGAGAGCTCATTCTGCTTTTGCAAGATGGTATTTAGAAACATAAGACACCGACTTGGAACTATTCAGACCTCAACTTGCAGAATCCATCTCAAATAGACAAAAATAACAATGGCAAGAGGCCTTGGAGTCTCCATAAAAATGCCCACCACTGTCATGATAACTCTGTGCTCGTGGCGCTGAAATAGATGGTGACCAAAGAGACTTTGCTATTATCCTCTTTAACCCAAAGGAGAATTTCAAAGCCAGAAATGGCAATGCACTTCCCTTGTGTACAAATAATTGATGCGGCTTTCTGTCCTTTTCCCACATCACCAGAGGTGACAAAGAGGGTTTTATCCTGACTCTCAGCTGAGCTCAGCCACTGGCCATGGTGGGGAGCTGGAGCCCTCCCTGTCATTAGAACTGTGCAGGCCAGGGATGGCCCTGCTCCTGTGGTAAAGAAACACAGCACCGGTGTCAACTGCCCTCGGTGGATCCCTGCCCAGGCACCTGCCTGCAAGCTCATCAACTTGTTAAAGTACCCAGAAACAGCCAAGGGTTTGGCAAACAATTCTAACTGCAGTCGGAGAAAAACACATCCTACACTTATCCAGGCCACCCACACACATGACTGAACAATGTTCAGGTGACTTGGAAGCCTGAAAGTTTCAACAACCACAGGATTTGGAAAAGATGCTACAGAATGGAAGAGAAGAGCTGTGTTTAAAAAATGAAAAAGCAAGCAGAACTGCTAGGGCATTGCTTTGGTAGTAGGTTTATTTCTCTTTTCCTTTTTTGTTTAGTTTTCTTTTTCCTTTTTTCCTATGTTTTCTATGAAATTTAAACTGGAAAGGTCTAACCTCTATTTCTCGGGATATTTATCGCATGTCTACCTTGTCCACTGAAAAATTCTTGTCCTTCAGAAACAGGGTTCCAACACTGTTCAAAAAACAAGTGGGAAATGTCAGGCATGGCTGGAGGCCAAAATGGCAGGCTTCTGAACTGGTTAGGTTTCTGAACTGCCACTTCCCTTTCTGATACAACCAAAGCTACAGCAGATGCTGCTGTGCTGCAGGGGCATTTTTAGAAGGGGACCTTGGTGGAAGTGGTGCCAGCAGATGGCAATGGGATTTTGTCCAATGGCACACAGAACATGGGACAGGTGAGAAAGACAGTGGGATCAGTGAGTATTTGCACCTTACCAAGACAGGAGTTGCATTCCAGGAAGGAACTTCTCGTTCCACCATTTCGATGCCCACGATTCCCAAAGACCATATGTCCACTTTGGGGCCACATGGTTGACCTGTCACCACTTCAGGCGCCAGCCACCCAGCAGCGCCGGCCACAGAGCTCCGTCTGCCCTGCTCAGGGCTGAGCTGAGCAAAGAGGCCAAAGTCAGCTGTGGAGAAAAAAACAAACCATGAAAGCCAGCTCCAATTAGGAAACCAAGCAACTGAATTCCCCACTCTCAGGCTAACAATGTGCTGTTGGATCTCCTGGAGAACTGTCCATGCTCGATTTCCTTGGGGCTTTCCAAAAAATCCCAGGTTTCTTAACGCTGCTCACAGCAGTGGACTTCATTCCCCTGAAGCTTTAGATTGTAGCTCCCTCTGTCTGGAAGGGACACACACAGAGCAAGGCCACTCTTGACTGCTTGTGGTTCCTTATACCTCTGTGCACATTGCAACTGTGCCCTCAGCTCGCAGCAGGGGTCCCTGCACTGCCACCAGCACCATTTCTGGGGAGCTGGCAGTCACTCCAAGCAGCCCCACACCCACATCCCTGGAACGCTGCACCTGACCAAGAATATACTGACCCAGCTTGACAGAACCATCAGTTCTGAGAAGGATGTTTCTGCTCTTCACATCTTGGTGGATGACGTGGTTTGAATGAAGAAAATCCAGTCCTTGCAGGCACTGAGAGAGAAAACAGAAAGAGGAGGGCAAAAATGAGTGATGTGATTTCATCACAAAAGAAAGGAAACAAAGAATCTAAAAGATTCCCTCTCCAGGGGAATGGGGAGTAATGGCAGAACAGTAATGGCCACTGAGAGGAAGAGCTTGCTGCTCCAACACTTGCAGAGCAGGACCTTTCTGAGAAAAGGCACGTCAGCTTTTGAAAGAGCAACAGCACCTGCTGTTGTAGGCTGTCCCCTGCAAATCAGCCAGGGTGACTCCTGCTGCAGTGGACATGCTTTTTCCATGCAGAGGACAAAGGAGGGGTTTTGAAAGGAAAAATCCCTCCCTTTGGTGTTTAGTGGATCACTTTTGGGTGGGAGGCTGCATGGAAAAGATTTTCTTGCTGGCCTCAGCACAGGCGTGTAAGTATCACACCAGTCACTTCCCGGAAGCAAAGAGCATTTTGGCTGCACTACTATTCTTTTCAGCTGAGGACTGTGAGAAATGAGTATTTTTTCTTTTCTGGTTATTTCATATCCTGCCACCAGCAACTTTGCTTTTACAGGCAAGGAATGCAGTGAAGACAGAATCCAGGCAAACATTTAGAGAGGCAAGTGGAGAACAGCAAATACAAATACAAGAGACAGAGCGAGAATACAACAGCAGGAGAGATAAGAGTACTGGCACAGAGTACAGGGAGTGCAGGGGCACTGGCAGGCCTTTCACTTGAGATGCTTTTACTTGCCCATAGAATAGCAGCAACACAGAAACAAAGCTTGGCACAGGAAATCACTCCAGCTCTGAGCCCCCGTTTCCCAGACAATCCTGCCCAAGCCCCTGGAAACACAGATGGGATTGCTGACCTCCCGACTGATGGCTGCTATCTCATCTTCCGACAGGTAGGTCTGGCTGATGACATTGCTCAGAGTGCCTCCATCCATGTACTCCATAACCAGGGACAGTTCCTCACCCACAAGGTAGCTGAAAGAAGGAAACAAGGGCATGTAGATGAATGTACATGGCTAGGTTGCTGTTTGGAAAGAAGGGTTGATTCTTCTTTTCAGGTCCCTTTGAGACAAAGACAAAATAAAGGAATAGACATTCCCTCTTGGCTGTGCATTGTTTGCCATCTGTGCAGTCTCAAGGAGAAAGGCACAGCTGCAAAAAATGAGATGTCTTAGATGGGCAGTAAGCAAAATGTGCAGTTTAGAAACAGCCCAGATAAAAAACCTGTCACGCATGGTTTTTCTGGAAAAAAGCACCTAATCTTCCTGGCATGCATAGCAATGAAAACCAGTGGCAACAATCCAAGGGAAATCCTTGTTAGTTTACCTGGACATAAGAAGACACTTGAAAAAAATCAAGCTCTAAAACGAAGTGGTGGCTGTGAATATAGAGATCATTGATTTAGTAAGACACAAATCATCCGGGTTTTTGAACAATTTTCAGATACCATGTGCTAGCAAAGACTTATGCAGACAAAATGCAATCTCTTCCATCCACTGGAGATGAAAAGAGCAATAATAATTAGCCAATAATTACAGCTCTATTTTCTGCCAGTGACCAAAGGGGGATTTTACCTTGCATGTTTGCAATATGTAAACAAACATTCATGGGACAAAAGCACAACTCACCTGTCTAAACAGTTAACCAGGCTGGGATTTCTATTCACCTTCATGACCATGAGTCGTTGATTTTAATTCCTTTTTCCTCAGTCCTTGAAACTGTATTTTCTTGATGGCCACCTAAAATGACATTGAAAATCAGTAATTGAGAGGTTGGTGGCACGAGACCACAAGGCACGTGGAGCGAGTGATTTTGCAATGACACAGCTGAGCTGTGCCAAACTGCCTTGTGATTAGGCATTGCAGTAATCAGGAACTGACATTCCAACAGCCCATTTCTCTGCTCACTTGGGAGCCAGTTACAGGACATGTGGGGAGCACTGACATTTGGCCTTGACCACTTGGTAACAGCGGTGTCTCAGTTATCACCCACAAACCTCTGACCACACTCTCTGCTGCTTGGTTTGGGATTCAGAAGAGGTAATCCTGCCTTAATACTCTGTGGATACATCTTGTGATATGGGCAGGGCTTAGGGCTTTCAGGGATGCCTTGCAGATCTCTCCCTATGTGCAGTTCCCAAGTGCAGCACTGCAGGTGGCTAAGATCTGCCAGTAACTTCAGATGGATTTGCTGGCAGCCAGAAATGAGAATTCAGGACTCTGAAGCTGTAGCCTCAAAGAGCAGTGAGGTGCTCGAAGGCACCACCTTTGTTTTAGCAATGGAGAGCGAGTGAGTGCGTCCTTCTCTGAAAGGAACCACTGCCCTCCGTGCCTTCCTTCTGGCAGCTGAGGAGGACAAAGTCCCAAATGTGTTCTGTGGGCTGGCACCAGTCTGTGCTTCTTGTGCCTTTTCAGCACAGCTCTGCCCAAAGCTCCAGCCACAGCTCACACCAGAGGGGAAAGCCCTCGAGTGCAGCAGAGTCTGCAGGGGTTGTTGACATTTACCTCTCCTCCTGTGGCAGTGTTGAGTGCTCTATAAACGTCTCCAAAACTCCTAGAAAAAAAACAGAAGCAGAGAAAGGAGAAGCCATTTAGATCTTGCAGTGAAAACCAGCCCACACAGGAGATCTCTGCTGTAAATGCCTGCAGGACACTGGAAGCATGAAGATGTCTTTGACAATGCCTTCTGAGCACACCTAGAAATTCTGATCAGCACTGACAATCTAAGCCCAGTGCCTGAACACATTTGCAGTTTGTCTGACTTCACAATTGATACCTATTCCACCAGCAAAACACCTGATGCATAGTTTTGTACCATTAACATTGCTTGGACTCACCCACTGCAATATTTTCCAGTTCAATGTATTTTAGAATAGGACCTTCCATATTCACCATTCTCCCTGAGGAAACAAAATGCAAGATGTTCACTTTAAAGCAGAGATCCCACCTTCTAGGAGATACAAAAGGCAGCCCCACTGTCTGGAGCTCTGAGCCTCCCTTGGTGCACAGCTGGCTAACAACAACAGGAACAGCAACTGGAACACCAAGAAAAGAACAGCAGGCCCACAGCACAAGTGGCTGGCACAGAGACTGATTTCCAGCATCCTTTGAAGTGAGAGACCTCTTGACAGCAGACACACAGGAAGCACAGGAGATACATTCAGAGGACACTGAGACCAGAAGAGAGTACCTACCTAGGCAAGTAAGTTTGTCATCTCTGGAACTAACAGTGCCTTTGTTTTCTTGGGAATAAACACTGTGAGATTTAGAAAAGGTTTCCTACTTGCTAAGATTAAATGCACCTGGACATCTAGAATCAATTCCTCTGAAAAGATGTCAAGTCCAGAACAGGAGGAATATTGCCAAGTGTTCCCATCTTTTCCACCTTGCAGCAGTTTGCCAGAAGAATGCCTCTGTGTTTGTAAACCAGAGCAGCTCATGCTAGAACCGATCCCCACGGGGCTTTCAGCATCAGGACCCTCACCCTTTATGAGCAGGCTGAGCTCAAATACGCCCTTGCCCGTGCCCCATGTGAAGAACCATGCCGCTTCTCTTCACCCTGACAGCGCGGATCAGTCGCTCCCATTGCACTCGCCCTCTCTGCACCGCACACGTCCCCATCTTCCCAACTCGGCACGGCGGGCACGGGCACAGAGGACAGCAGTGCTCCTCTGGCATCCCTGTGACACAGAGAGCTGCCCAGAGGAGATACTGATCCTCTTGTGAGTCCAGGCCGTGCGAGGCAGAAGCTGGCCCAGAGAAGGGGCTGCTACCTCAGGCAGCTCCACACTGCAGCAGCCGGGGAGCAGCGGGACCCTCCCAGCTAAGGAAAGCTCCAGCCTCTGCATTCCCACCAGCCCTCAGGGGCAGGGCAGCGACCACAACAAGGCTGGCAAAGCCCCAGCATGAGCACTGACAGGCACTGATGGGAAGAAGCCAGAGTGAGCCTGAGCCCCGGACAAGCTGTTGCCCCCATTCAGGACACAACAGGATGGGCTTTGAGATCAGCCATGCCGAGACACAGATCAGTGCCCTTTTTGTCCCAACTGGTGATGAGAGACACAGAATCCACTGGGCTCTCATCTCAACCCTACCAGATCTTATCTGAGAGCACAGCACTGGCAGCCGTTAAGGGCAAGAAGCAGATTCATTGGGTTGTGCTGCAGAATCACAAAGGGCTTGATGTGTTTTCCTAGAGACTGATCTCAGCAGGGCTTCTGCCAATGGCTAGGACTCAAGCAGTCACAGCCTTCTGCTGATCCAGGAACAATCCCTGCTTCTGCCTTTGGCAGAGAGAAGGGAAGCCCAGGCAAACTCCAGCCAGTCTAAGCTGCCCTCCAAGGCAGCAGGAACACCCAGAGCTCTCTCTTGCTGACTTGGAGCAATGCCAGCACTTCTGTGACACTAAACTGAGCAGAATCCTTTGGTACAGCTGTGCTGACACGTGCACACAACTCACTGTCCCTCAGATAAGAAAGATACCAGACGTACTCTGCTGCTCCAGGGAGTCACCCGTCATCTCCTGTTGCTGAGAAGCAGCTGGGTCAGCACGGGAGGTGAACCAAGGGCTCAGGCTCCACTTCTTCAGCTGGGGAGCAAAGGCTCCTTGGGATGGCACTGCTGCTTCTGCAGCAGCTTCAGTGTCAGAGTCGGGGTAGATCTGAGACAAGAAATGAGTTGATGTCACGAAGGTGTGGCAGAGATTGCCCTGAAATGCAAGAGAGATTGCCATTTGAAATGCAAGCCCTTAGGAAGCTGCTGTCAGCCACATGCAGGGCTCTTCAACTGGATTGCTTTGGATGTCCACTTGTGAAACCAAATGGTCAAAACCAAAGGCTGGTTTTACTCGAGTTCATAGCCAGTTTCTTGTTCTAAAGGATGACTGCAGCAACGACTGCTCCACTTCTCCCAAAGACTCCTTTCCCCCTCCTAGGTCTGCAGATACATTTGCAGCTCCTCATTCTAATGTTCTACCTCCTGCCATGAAATTCTCTTTTTCTGCACCTTCCTCGGGACGTGCTTATCATGCAGCATCTCTGGATGGGTCAGTTCCTGGGCCTCATGCCAGCCTCGGGGCTCTTGGTTGCCCGTCATTTGCTGGAACTCTCTGCAGGCTGCCAGGGAGGATGGCAACACTTCCACCTCAAGTCAAACAGAACAAAGCAGTCAGAGACTACAGCTTGTCCCTGTCAGCCAGGAGCCATTGACTGGGAAGAAGGAAAGGAAAGGAAAGGAAAGGAAAGGAAAGGAAAGGAAAGGAAAGGAAAGGAAAGGAAAGGAAAGGAAAGGAAAGGAAAGGAAAGGAAAGGAAAGGAAAGGAAAGGAAAGGAAAGGAAAGGAAAGGAAAGGAAAGGAAAGGAAAGGAAAGGAAAGGAAAGGAAAGGAAAGGAAAGGAAAGGAAAGGAAAGGAAAGGAAAGGAAAGGAAAGGAAAGGAAAGGAAAGGAAAGGAAAGGAGCAGATTCGCAAGGGATACAGACAGCTTGTAGCTCATATTCCAAATCTATGTGAGTGACCATGTTCACCTGCAAAAACACCTCAAGAAACAAGGTCACCTGGAAGAAGCCAGCAGGAGTTCATTCGGATGACTGCTGGCTAAATGGCCAAAGGAGTAATGCCACTGCCTAGAGCATCAGCTGAGATCCAGCAGAGCAGAAAGTGTCCCTGAGAGCAGCTCTGACAGAGGCCTCATCAGGATGGCACTCAGAGGCATCACCCACCCCCTGCTGCTGCTCTGCACTGGAAAGGCAGGGCAGGCAGAAACCACCCCTTGGGTGACTGCAGTGCCTAGTGCTATTTCACTTGCTTTTCTAGAGCCTTTTGCTCCTGAAGGAGGTGATTCATTTTCTCTTTGATGATTTTAATTTTTTCATCTAGCCTCTTCTTCCTTGCCTTGATCCTAGCCTCAGTTTCCTTCAGCTGTGCCTGCATCTGTTCGTCAATTTTCTGTAAACAACAACAGAAAGCACTCTCATGAGTGGAGTGGCTGCCATTCCTTCATTCACCTGTTTTTGTTGATTGCCCCTCTGCATAGGCAGATTCTTCTCCTCCTCGATGTCTTCATTCCTCCTCTTCACTGCCATGTCAGTCTGAGCTTCAGGCAGCTCTGCTTGTGGCTCTGCCTTGATGTTCTGTGCACACAAAAGCAGAGCAAGTGACTGAGAGCTGCCATCAAGCTCAGCTTTTCCCTCTTTTAGCCTCAAAATCACATTTATTCAGCCCCTTCTTTCTGCTTCCCTACACAGCTCTGCTTCCACTGTAACCATCCTGTCCTGGTGCTGATCTCTGCAGATTCCAAGGCTCTGTGCTTCCAGTGCCTGTGGGACTCCTGGCCTCCTCAGTCCCAGGAGCTCTGGTTTGCGCCCCTCTTCCTGCCCTTCCCTCTGTGCCCTGGCCAGTCAGGCTTACCTGGCCATTCTCCTGTAGCTCTTCCACCTGCTGCCTGAGCTGCTCTTCCTGCTTTCGGGCAGGGAACAGCTCTCCCTGAGTCTGGCATGGCAGCTCAGATAAGGCAGTGTGCTCCTGCACTTTCTCTAGAAGCACCTGCACAGAAAGAAAGAGAAGATGGGTTTCAACTTCCCATACGCCCTTTGTGGGCCAAGACTCAAAGACTGCTGGGCTCACATGCTCCCAAAGCACTGTGCTGCTGCTCTCCTGGGTCGTTCTCTGCCTGAGGGGAGGCACAGATTCCACAGTGACCCTGGCCCTACAATCAGGGGCCATCTGGGACTGAAGCTCCAAGAGCCTCTCAGGCAGCTGACAGGGAAGGGGTGGCATTTCTCAAGGGTCTGGTGAGGGCCTCCCTCTGCTTCTGCCATGTCATGTTTGTCTTTCAGTAGTGACTTGCTTAATCACAACAGTGACTGACTCCCCGCCCTGTCCCACAGCTCCATCCTGGCTCTGCAGGGGCATCCTGGGTGAGCTCACTCCTTGTGAGAGACACTTCTGGAGTTCACCTTCTCTTCAGGCCTGCACCAGCATTCCTCCCTCCTGACATCCACACTCTCGTTAGAAAACCAGGTCATTCAGGAGATAAGGATGCATGCAAAGATCTCTGATGGAAGTCAGAGAACCTCTATGGCCACCTCAGTATATGGAGGAGGACCAAGGCGTTTCTTTTCCCTCTTTTGTCAACGGAGAATTCTGACCAGCACTAACAGAGTTTCTCATAAGGCCCCATTAACGAATGCACTTACACAGCCCTGGGGATGCCAGCGTAGGAAACCATGTGTCATGTAATGCAAACCATGTGTCATGTATGAGCAAAGTCACCAGACCCCAGCTACAGCATGGGATAGTTCTACTTCCTCAGGACATGCAAAAATTTAAAGAATAAAAAGAAGGCTTCAGGGCACAAGAGGCTGGAGGAGGAAAACATGAGGGGAAAAAACAACCATCTCTGGAGGGGGAAACATCTCTGCCTGCTCAGGATCAGTCAATGGAACTTGTCTCTACTCCTTTCCTGAAGGGATGCCTTTAGGTGAGCTTTGCATCTTCCACTGGTTTGGAGCTGAGCCAGGAAGATTCAATAGACAGACAGACAGACAGATCTCACTTTTTTAATCTCTCTTTACTGTGCTGTGGCATTTACATTCTTTGAATACAGAGAGATATAGTTCCTCTCTCTCTCCTAGGTTTTTTTTAAGGGAAGGTAGTGAGAAACTTAGAGAAGAGGAGAAAACAATTATCTCTACTTGCTGTTCTTGTTGTTTAGTACATGTAGAATGTGTTATAGTGATTGTTTACTGAAAGTGATTTGTTAAGTGGATTTTAGTGGTAGTTGTTTAGCTTGATTAGCTAATTAGATAAAATCTGTGTTGTGACTGTCTGGAGACAGTCACGAGTTTTTCTTTAGTAGCTTTTTAGTATAGTATCTCTATAGTATAGTTTTAATATAGTACTAGTGTAATATAGCATAGCCTAAGAAAGCATTTGTTTAACCTTCTAAATCATAGAGTCAAAGAACATTATTCGCCACATGGGGGTCACCCTGAATCAATCCTGTCCTTTCTGTCGCTACACACATCAGCACTCGGTAGCAGTGCCCCAGTCAGCAACCATCCTGAACTTGCTGTCCTGTTGCTTCAGTAACCCACACTCTTGGGGAATCTGGAGCGTGTGGGTCCTTATGGAATGCAACCAGACCCAGAGCATTGCACTGGGAACGGCACTCTTTGTGCATCTGTGCTCGGGCAAGTTCTTCTCTTGGACTCGCCCACACTGATGGGGCTAAAGTGGCTGGAATCAGAAATGCAGCCCAGCCCCTCCCAGCTCCTCTAATCTCTGAGCACCAGCTGGAATGCAAGGGCATTGATTTCCTGCTCAATTCCCAAACACAACACACACTGATTCCCTGGGCAGCCTAAAGACACGGGAGTCATTAACCTGAAAGTGATGTGTTTCTGCCAGTGCTGGAAAAGGGCAGGAAAGATTGAGTAAAAGCTCCCTTGCTCCCTGGAGAAGGAGAAATTGCACAAGGCTTCTCCTTCTAGCAAACAAACAAATAAACAAAATATGCAAGTGTTACCTACTCCAGTGTCTAAAGCACTTGGATGCAGTGAAGGGATGTTTGGCAGGGAAACAGCCCTCGTGCTGAGCATTGGCTCTATGGATCTAAGGCAGGGATCTATGGAAGTCTGCCTGAAGGTCCCTCACGAGCCTGCATTGTCCAGGCTAAAGCTCCCTCAGCACCTCCTCCCTGGCCTTGTGCTGCACTCCCTTGCCCAGCTCCCCTGTCCCTCTGTGCCCACACTGCAGCCCCTCCATGACTTTCTGCTTCCCAGGGCCCACAGCTGCACACAGCACTCCAGCTGTGGCCGCAGCGCTGCCCAGCACAGGGCCACGCTCCCTGCCCTGCTCCTGCTGCCCCACTGCTGCTGGCACAGCCACCGTGCCCTTGGTCTTCTTGGCTCCCTGGCCCCACGCTGCCTCATCTTCAGCAGCTCAAGGCCGCCAGCCCTGTGTCCTTTAGGCCCACGCAGCTCCCCAGCCACAAAGGTGCCCATTGCACTTCAGATACAGCAGGCACCATTGCAAGATGGCCTTCCTGTTCTACAACGATATCTTCTAAGTAGATATCATAAAGTTTGATAGGAATAGAATTCTAAGGGACTCTGACTAAATTAAAATGGTCTAATTCAACTGTACAGGAAATTGCTCCTATGTAAATATTCCACCCTATCTGCCGTCAGCAAGCAAGGTTCTCTCTGCAACACTAGGTTTGTAGTTCTTCAAAGCTCTGGTATAAAAATTTAAAATATCCATTTTGCACTTTGTTATTTTTCTTCAGGCATGAAAATGGATTTTCTTTCAGCCTTCCTAGCTGGCTCTCTACACTCTGTTGCTACTGGCCAAGCTCTCAGCTTGCTCTACAATTCTTAAACACCAGGAGCATGAAATGTTCCTTTCTCACTCACCTCAGGATCTTCAGCACTGCTGAATACACGCTTCAGGTGACCTGTAGTGGGAAGGGAAAATGAACCAGATGCTGTCAGAAAACTGCCTGGGCTGCTGAATCCCACAGAACAAGTCAACCCAAACAGAGATGATTTCCTGTTTCACAACATCCCTCCAGCAGACACATTTCATTCACACAGCCAGCAAGGGATCAGGACAATATTCTTGCTTGTGTGTACAATTTGGCCTGTTTTGCCAGTAGATGAATACAAATATGACCAAGAAAATGCAAATTGTTCTTTAACACTCAGTGCTCCTGTTCTACCAAAGACATAAAACAGCTTCTGAAATCCTCTCCTTGAGGTTCTTTTTATTTTTAATCAGTTGCATGCACCAGTTCTCATTAACTTGCTTGAAACAGTTGCTCAGAAAAGTTTCCCTAAAATCCCCCTGAGCTGTGGCAGACACTCACTGCTTTGGAGTTTGCATTTCCTTGCAAGGGGAATCACTATTTTAGCACTTTGAAAAAGGTCAAGTTAGAAAGTCAAATCCTTTCATGACAAAATTTAAAAATAAATAAGCTTTCTCTGAATTCTGGGAACAACTACAGAGTTTTTAGAAGGTCTTCCAAGAAGCTCTGCCAGTCTACAATCTCAAAGGTGTCTTGCTTGTCCCAGCAAACTGAGGAAATGACAGAATCTGCTGCCACAGACTCTCCTGTGGAGGGAACGGAAGCCCTGCAGGTTCACCTGCAAATGCTGCCCCTGTGGCTACAGACACCCCCTTTTTAGCTGAACGTCATGACAGGAGCTTTACCACACCAGTGGAATCCTAATGCTCTTTCTCTTTCAAAATCAGAAACTCAGCCACCAGCAGGAAGACATACAAAAGCCAGGTTAGGATACACCCTAACCTAAGCAGAATGGAAAACTCTACTTACGTGCAAAGTGTGTACCGTAATACACGGAAAAGCAAACACCATAAGCAGCAAAAGCTGCTGTGGCCAGATGGTGGATCATATTCCCAGAGCTGTGCCAGTCTTCTCCAACACTAGAAAAACAAATGGCCTCTCAGAGTGCAACTACCCACTGACCAATGCTCCAACCAGGAGGGTTCTCCTGATGTGAGCAAAGCCTAGGGCTGCTCTGACACTCAGGCCTTCTGTGCACCAAGGCAACCTTCTGATGTCACCACGACGATGTGGCAACCATGCTGTGACATCACAAAGCAAAGTATGACAAAGAAAAGCATCACAAAGCACGTTGGTCTGTGAATTTATGCAAAGCAATAATCAACCTTCCCTACAGCAAACACAAAAGAGCCTGGGAAGTTCTTCTCTGTCACAAAGCAGCACAAATTCCCCTCATGGGCCAAACCCTGTTGTTCAGGGGATCCAAGGGGAACTCCAAGAGTGCCTCAAGCACCTACAGCCTGTACCCCAGCTGAGCACTCAGATGGGACCCAAGCAAAGGAAACCAGACCAAGACAATGGCCCACAGCATTGCACATGTGAGAAATGACTCTCACTTTTAACATTTTAAAGGTTTAGTAAACCTTAACAAAGGACTGAATAAGGAAAAATTGCAGCATTGGGAGTCTCTGTGACTAGCAGCCACGTTCTCATCTACAAAAAGGATGCTCTGCCTTTTAGACCCTTAGCCCTCCAAAAGTTTTGTCAGTCAACTCTTTCTCTGCTGTCCATTGGTGGAGATTACTTTCTTGCATCCCGATTGGAGGTCAGGTGTTGTTACACCCTGCCTGCTGGTCACAAGCCAGCCCTCCCCAAATGCCCTGACTACCAAGGCTATTAGAAGGGGGACGGGAAAGAGGACTATGGGAGGATATATTACAATACCATCACTACACATTTGAACATCCACATAACATCTGCTTCTTAATTGTCAGAGCCAACCATTGCATTACTCGTCTGGAACACACAGAACCAGGAGAGAAGCCACTGTTGGCATCACAGCTGAAATGTTTCCTAACAAATCTCCCCACATATTTGCACTTTTATTGGACATGCCCAGGGCTCCAGTGCAGGTACATCTCTGCCTCTCTTCCCCTTTGGCAGCAGTCAAACTGGCAGCATCTGCCCGCCAGCAGCAACTGCTCCAAGCTGGGAATGCCACTGGCGGTGCTGATTTCCAAGAGGCTTCTGTGTGCCAAGGGAAGCCAAGGCAGGAGCAGGTTGAACGGTGCTGGCGCTGCTGCTGCTCTGTGCCAGAGAGCCCCGGCTGGGCAGGGCACGGTGCCCACTGTGCTGCGGGCTCCTTCTCCTGCCACAGCTGGGCACACCTGGCAACAAGGCATGGCAACTTTTGGGCAAGCCAAGGGGTGTCTGGGGCTGCCCTGCTCTGCACACACCCAGCACACCTGCAGCACAGAATTTTAACCCTCAAACAGGTAAACCAAAGGGAAACAGCTGGAAAAGATTTCATTTCAACCATTCTTTATGCTTCAATAGAAATGACCAAAATGAACGTCACCGAGCAGGGCCCAATCCACACTGCCAGCTCAGTGTGAGAAAAGAGGCATTACTTTATTTCAGTGCTGGGTGCGTGAGGAATCACTTCCCTGAAACATGCACGCCCACGGGTTAGTATCCATGGAACTAAGACATTACTTTCATTACTTTTATTCATTACTTTGCTCAAACTCACAGGCTAAACATTCTCACAAAGTGTTTGACATGTTTAAATCACTTCCCCAAAACTACTGACATTTAGAGTAGGGATCTCTTGAGGGTCTCTGCTGGTCATGTGGTGAACATCCTGTTCCTCAAATTCTCCTCCCCTGGTTAAGAGCCTTCTTCTGCTTGAATGCATTGCAGCTACCTCCTCAGTAGGCCCACTGTCTTTATTCTCAAGGCTAGGACCTCCACTTGCACACATTAACCACTGCTGTGAGGGAAGGTACGACTAAGCAATGCCTGTTAAAGCTTAACAAATTCACAATTTGTTGCAGGTCAACACTTCCCCAACATCTCTTGTTCCTTCTCTGGGAATCAAACACAAGCATTTTGTGATCCCTGAGCCCAAGGCCGCCTCCAGCCCTTCTGGCACCCAGCAGCCCTTCTCTCCTCACAAACAGCAGGCCCAGCAGTGCCTTCCCTCACTGGCTCAGTTCCCAGCTGTGTCAGGAGTTCTCTGTCACACACTCCAGGACCATCCTGGACTGTTTGCTCTCCGCTGCACTCTGTTGCCAGCAGACATCCCCACCCTGCTCCATGCCCCTTGCAGAACCCTGCACCTGCTGTCCATGGGCACCTGGCAAGGGGAGGCACTCACGGCAGAGATGCACCAGCTGCACTGGGCAGGAACCAAAACCCTCTGGCGGCACAGCTGCTGGGCTGGGTCTGGCACAGCTCTGCACGCCCCACTCCTCATGGGCTTTGGGCTGGAAATGCAATTGCACTTTCTGCCTCATGGAGAAACACCAGGGCTGCACAAACAACGGCCAGCAGGCCACATCCCAAAGGCACTGCAGCATGGAGCTGAGAAGGAAGAAGACCCTTCCCCAATTCCTAACCATACCAAAACCACCATCAGTGGGACTTTTAATCTTGTGAATGTAGAGTTGATTCACAGGGTGACAAGGGAATCTTCCAATGGAGTTGAAGTTTGGTAGAGTTTTTATTCTGAGTCCTACTCAGACTGTTGATTTGAAAATTTCTTTTTAAATATTTTTAAAAGGCTGTGCAGTCATATGGTTTTGTTCTAATACCAAAATGGCTAGATGAAATGTACTGGCATTTTAATTACATCCAAACTGATTAGTCTGTAAAAGCTTTCCTGCAGAATAGCCACTAAACAAGAAATGAAAATCTGTGGACTGTTGACTTTGCAAATTTCTACTAAACTTATCAGACAATGAGGCATTTTCAGTCAGATCATAGAGCAAATTAATTCCTATGGATAACTTGATTTGGATAAACCTGTTGATTTCAAATTAAAACTGCCAGCACATACTAAGTGGAAATCTGAATACTCACTTCTATGAGCTCTGAATTATTAGATAGTCATTGTCTGCCATATTAACAAAAAATATCATTCTGGCTATTTTTTTTACTTACAGCCAGCTCTTCAACACTCTTTGTAACACCAGAAAGAGAGTTTGTAGCAATGTGAACCATGGGTTGGTGGAGCATTGCAGAAGGCTCCTATGTCAGCACTAGATGTTCACATTTACCATAGCATCACTTCTTGCCTTTAATTTCAAGCTACAGCTCAGTTCCTGCAGTACAGATTCACACTTGTAGTCTGTATTTGCAGCTGGTTCTTACTTTCCTGTCCAGAAATAAATCATGCTTGGATCTCAAATCAAAATAAAATGAGGAGAGAGTCAGGTTCTGGATAGGTATAGAAAGAACTAAGAGATTTATTTGCAAATATGTTGAAAAGTTGTTTGTACACACTGCAAAACCAGCAGATTAAAGACTTGCACTCTAACTTGCAAGCTGAGCTTTGCCTGTTCTTTCTGGACTAATTTCTTGAGGCCAGAAACTGAACCTAATCAGTAAGAAAATCCAAACCACTTGAGTAGTTTGGAGAATATTGTAAATTATTCTGTCATGATGCTTTTTGCCTAAAAGTTCTGGCCATCCTCTGATTGGAGGAATTAGAGGAGATCGAAGCCATCATACTGTGCCTGTGCACACAATTCCTTCCCAGGAGTAATCCATGAAGCAACGCTGACAAATCCACACCAGCAGCTGCTGCCACACAGTCATGAAGCAGAGAATATGCATTTCTGCTACACTTGGACAGCTGAAGATGCCTCTGCTGAGCTAATTTCAGTGACTGCCCACCACAGATGAGACCTTGTGGTCAGTCTCCAGCAAGTCAGGGCGGTTAATATTCTGCCTAGATGAAGTAAGTCTAGCAAAACATAGACCATGGAGCCTGAGGAAGTCAGCAGCTGTGGGAGATTTATTTTGTTTCCGTATCTTTCTTTTTACTAATTTATTGCAGTCAATTATTTAAGGAATGGAATCTTTTTGCATACCATTGGCTGGAAGGTTGGTCAGTCTTCCATTCATGACTCCTCTGAAAGCATCACCCCAGTGTTTTTATCAGTAGCTCTTCCATCATCATGGCTCACACAGCATTTCCTGCAGCTCTTGATGGAGTCAGGGAAAGGCACCAGGAGAAGGGGGAGAAAGCTGTGTGCAGAGACTGTGTCAGCTGAAGAGACATTTGTTTCTACTGATTTGGCTGAATGGCTGTAGGAACCTTGCTAGCACTGCTGGCGGGGTGGCCTTTTGCAGGGCTGGGCAGAGTTTGGGGCCCAGGATCCCTGCTCTCGGTGGGACACCAGGGTGAGCAGCCCCTGTCCCAGGCAGGAGCCGAGGTTCTGTGGCTCTGCACCGGGCACAGGGACCTGCCACTGCCATGAGCTCCTGCCACGGCTCCTCTGGGAC